>NC_133133.1:3517445-3829368 GCF_048418815.1 Hemitrygon akajei
CCCAGGGAAGGTAGCCTGCTGTTCTTACCCTGTCTGGGCAGTATATCCCCCAGGGAAGGTAGCCTGCTGTTCTTACCCTGTTGGGTCAGTATATCCCCCAGGGAGGGTAACCTGCTGTTCTTACCCTGTTGGGTCAGTAGATGGTATATTCCCCAGGGAAGGTAGCCTGCTGTTCTCACCCTGTCTGGTCAGTATATCCCCCAGGGAGGGTAACTTGCCATTCTTACCCTATCTGGTCAGTATGGTCAGTTATTTTCTAAAAGGGGAGAAAATTGAAAAATCCGATGTACAAAGGGACTTAGGAGTCCTTATGCAGAACAGCCTAGAGGTTAACTTACAGGTTGAGTTGGTGGTGAGTAAGGTAAATGCAATATTAGCATTCATTTCAAGAGGACTAGAATATAAAAACAAGGATATAATGCTGTGGCTATTGCACTTGGAGTATTGTGAGCAGTTTTGGGCCCTTATCTGAGAAAAGATGTGCTGGCATTGGAGAGGGTCTAGAGGAGGTCATTAGAATGATTCCAGGACTGAAAGGGTTAATGCGGGGGGAGTGTTTGATGGCTCTGGGCCTGCACTCGCTGGAGTTTAGAGGGATGAGCGATGTTCTCATAGAAACCTATTTTCTTCCCTGATGTGGTCGTCACATTTTTTGGATCGTGAGGCCCTGAAATGTTCCTGCTTCGATTAGACACAGACATGAGGAAAGGTCAGATTGCACTCGGGGGGATTAGTGATCGGAAATTCCAGTGAAGTCTGCTGAGAATTCATCACTTTCTTTACCATCTATTTCCCTCACTCTTCTACGTTTGCACATTTCCTGGAAAACATCCAAGGAATACGATCACTGGATCCCAAACCCGGTAAACAAGGTTTCCTAAGGCACAGGAGCAGAATTAGTCCATTCGGCCCATCAGGCTTGCTTTGGCTGTTTGCCCATCGTGCTATGTGTGCTCTGCCATTGATTCTATAGTGTTTCTTTGTATCTCTGCAGGAAAACAAAGCTCAGGGTTGAGTATGGTGACTGATAATAAACTTACTAAAATGGAAAGCTTCCTCAGAATCTGAACGAGGCCTTGAGAAATAATTTGACATGAAAACTAATGTAGGTAGTGTAAACCCGGAGGGTGAAGGTGGCATCCTCTCTTTGTTCTCGTGCTGAGTTGGAGTCATTCTGTGTGCACAGGTAAAACTAGAATGGGTCAGTTCCTGCAGGGCATGGCGGCAGGGAAGAAAGTGCAACTTTGACTGGGAGACAAATTAAATCAAATTAGCCGCTGCATAATCCACATGAATGCAGGAACCAACACTTCATACCACCGTGGCAATGAACGCTGGCAACAGTGAATGAGTAACAATCCTCTGGAAAGTAAGTTTCATACTTCCACTTCTCAACAGCCGGACGACAACTACAATAGGCAGCTTCAGCAATGCCCAGACTACAGGCAAGAGGCAAGGTAATGAATATCAAAAAATCTCTGCGGAGGAGTAAACGGTCAACGTATCAGGCTGAGGCCCTTCATCATTCCTGGGACAGGCCACGAATGCTACCTCACTATTTTGCTCTCTTTCTGGCTATATATTTATTTTTTAAATATTTATATTGTGACTTAAAGTAATTTTTGTACATTGCAGCTGCAAAACAGCAAATTTTACAACCTATATCATTGCTAGGGAAGGAAAGGAAGGAGAAGAGGTGGAGGAGAGGGAAGAGGGGGAGAAGGGAGGGGAGGGGGAGAGGGGGCAGAGGGGGGGAGACAGAGAGGAGAGGGAGAGAAAGAAGAGAGGAGAGAAACAGAGAGTGATAAGATGAAGAGACACTGGAGATTTCGATAAGGAAATACGCAGTGCTATTTGTTGGCTAATTATCTGGAAGTCACATGACATTCTTGCCAGAGTTAGTTACATTTCTATTTCAATGTGGAAGCGATCTCATTGAACAGAAATAACCACTCCGGAAATACATCCTGGCTGGCCTCAAGAATCATGCAGGATCTGTATGGTAATAAGTCAACGGCAAATGCGAAGCAAATAGGGAACAAACATCTGAAACATATCTGTCAGGACGAGGATGTACAAACTACATGGAATAATCCTTCATTTGGCACTGCCCTGAGCTCAGCTTGTACTGGGCAGATAGACAGCTGAGTTAGCATGAACACACACAAAATGCTGCAGAAACTCAGCAGGTCGGGCAGCATCTATAAGCAGTCAATGTTTCAGGCCAAGATTGTTCATCAGGATGGGAAAGGAAGAGGGATGAAAGTGGGGGGATGGGATCTAGAAGCTGTTAGGTGAAGCCAGGTGTGTGGGGGATGTGAGAAGGTGGGAGGGAGGCGATTGGTGGACAAGGCAAAGGACTGGAGAAGAAGGAATCGGATAGGAGAGGAAAGTGGACTACGGGAGAAGGGGAAGGAGGAGGTGACAGGCAGCTGAAGAGAAGAGGTAAGAGGCCAGACTGGGGAATAGAAGAGGGAAGGGGAGGGGAAAGAAAAAATGTTTACCAGAAGCAGAAATTGGTGTTCATGCCATCAGGTTGGAGGCTATCTAGATGGAATATGAGGTTTTGCTCTTCCAGCCCAAGAGTGGCCTAATTATAACTGAAGAGGAGGCCTTGGACGACATGTTAGAATGATATCTCTGACATGTTGGAGCTGTGTACGATAACACGTATGCCTGATTGCTCTCAGCATCCAGTGACGCGGGCCCATGAAGTGTGGCAACCGGCAAATCAGTGCAGTCACACTCCACCAGAGGAAGCACTGTAATCAGTTTAAGACTTGTGTCTGTGACCCACATCAACTTCCACCACATTCAAGAATGGTTAATGTCATTTCCAGTACACGAGTGTAAAGAATGAAATAGTTGTTACTCCAGATATGATGTAGCACAAAAAACACAATAATAAAAAATAATATAGAAATATATGATATTGTATAGATACACAGATTGATTGTATGCTCATAAAGTAACGTTAGGCACAGGAGTGTCTGTATGTAGGGTGACTGACAGGAAATGATAAAGCAATACACACAAAATTCTAGAGGAACTTGGCAGTTCAGGCAGCATCTACGGAAAAGAGTAAACAGTCGACATTTCAAGCCGAAACCCAATCTTGATGAAGGGTCTTGGCCAAAACATCAACTGTTTACTCTTTTCCATAGATGTTGTCTGACCTGCTGAGCTCCTCCAGCATCTTGTGTGTGTTACTCTGGATTTAGAGCATCTGCAGATACCCTGTGATCAGTTTCTGACAGGCACATGTGATCAGAGGCCACCTTTTACAAAGTGGGACCTTGGAGACCAGCTGTGAGCACGTTTCACAAATGGGGAACTGTTCACCATGACCATCCCCTGCACGGGTTGTATCTAAACTATCAAAACACTGATTATTTTGTGGGAAATTGAACTGGCTTTTAATGTAAAGCTGTGATCTGGGCTTATTGCCAGGGACAGCAGTGGAAGCACGATAGCGTTGCGGTTAGCGTCAGCGACCCAGGCTGAATTCCAGCCACTGTCTGTTTGGTGTTTCTGCGTTGACTGTGACTGTGTGGGTTTCCTCCAGGTGCTCTGGTTTCGTCCAAAGATGTACTGATTAGTAGGCTAATTTGTCATGTGGGTGTAATTGGGAGTCATGGGCTCATTGGCGGAAGGCCTTGTTACCACAATGTATCTCTAAATAAAGTAAATAAATAAAAGCCCCAAAGGAAGAGGCAGGAGCGGGGGGGGGGGGGGGGGCTGACAGATAGAATTATAGCGATATTCACCACCTCAGCAGCTAACACTCAAAATGCTGAAGGAACTCAGCAGGTCAGGCAACATCTATGGAAAAGAGTAGAGTTGACATTTTGTGTTTACTATTTAACACTTTCCTTTTGGATTGTTACGCAGTGTAGCCGTTGATTCCCTGTCCAGAAATCTGTCTCTTCTTGAAATATATTCAGTGACGTGGCCTCCACTGCTTTCTTTCTGTGGTAGAGAATTCCCCGGCTCACTAATCTCTGGGTGAATATATGTCTCTTTGATTTAGTCCTAAATGTCTTAGGCCGTAAGACATAGGACTTGACGAGCCATTCGGCCCATCGAGTCTCTCCACTCTTCCTTCAAGGCTGATTTATTATCCCTCTCATCCTCATCTCCTGCCTTCTCCCCGAAACCTTCGAACCCCTGACTGACCAAGAAGCTAATAAACTTCCACCATGAACATACCCAATGACTTAACCTCCACAGTCATCTGTGGCAATGAATTCACCTCCCTCTGGCTAAAGAAATTCCTTCTCATCTCTGTCCTAATTGGACATCCCCCTATTTTGAGGCCATACCCTCTGGACCTAGACTCCCCCACTATAGGAAACACCACCTTCACATCCACTCTACCTAGGCCTTTCAGTATTCAGTAGGTTTCAATGAGATCCCCACTTATTCTTCTAAACTCCCTTGAGTACAGGCCCAAAGCTAGCAAACACTTCTCATATGTCAACCCTTTCATTTCTGGGATCATTCTTGTGAACCTCCTGTGGACCCTCTCCAATACCAGCACATCTTTTCTTAGATAAGGGGCCCAAAACTGCTCACAATACTCCAAGTGTGGTCTGATTAGTGCCTTATAAAGCCTCAGCATTATAGCCTTGCTTTTGTCTTCTAGTCCTCTTGAAATGAATGCTAACAATACATTTGCCTTTCTTACCACTGATCAACCTGGAAATTAGCCTTTAGGGAATCTTGCATGAGGACTCCCAACTCCTTCTGCACCTTTGATTTCTGAATTTTTCTCCACATTTAGAAAACAGTCCACCCCTTTATTCCTTTTGTCAAAGTGCATGGCCGTACACTTCTCTACATGGTTTTCCATCTGCCAGTTCTTTACCCACTGTCCCAATCAGTCCAAGTCCTTCTGCAGACAACCTGCTTCCTCAACACTACCTGTCCCTCCACCTCTCTTTGTATCGTCCACAAACTTGGTCATAAACCCATCAATTCCTTCATCCAAATCATGGACAATGTGAAAAGAAGCTATCTGAACACTGGCCACCAGCAGCTAACCAGAAAAGTCTTCCTTTATTCCCAGTGTTTGCTTCCAGATTTTAGCCATGGAGGAATTCAAATTTGGAAGAAAACATTAAACTTGAATGCATCAAGGACAGTGGAAGAAGTCAAATCAATTGTCTTTGATCTTGCCATGTGCTAGAAGGAATGGAGGCTACCATTTTGTGAGGCTGCTCTGTAACCTCCATCTTGTGAATTGTTTGAGAACTGATTCTTGCTCTGCGATAATCTAATCAGAACAATTGAACATGGACACATGGAGTTTCAGCTACTGAACTTCTCAACCTGAGATTATTTTTCAGTTAAGCCATGTATTGTTTAAAACGGCAGATTTGCAGAAGTAATCTTGTTATCTCAGCCCAGTGTCTGACTGACCTGCTCTGAACCAGAGTTGATGAGAACAAAAAAAGTCACCTAAGGCATGAAGTTGTGTAGCCTTGGACTACATCCAATAGGGAGGTGTTATAGGTCACTCAGATGAGCTCGAGCCAACAGGAATGAAGTGCATTATTTGCATTGATAGTACATGTTTAAAATAAGGAGTTTCAAATGCACAAGTATGAAAACTCTACAAAATAATCATCACAAGGAAGAACCCCCACACCACGGGCTGGGTGCAGAAAGGATTAATCATCTGGCCAGTAGACCCCCACACCACGGGCTGGGTGCAGAAAGGATTAATCATCTTGGCAGTGGACCCCCACACCACGGGCTGGGTGCAGAAAGGATTAATTATCTGGCCAGTGGACCCCCACACCACGGGCTGGGTGCAGAAAGGATTAATCATCTGGCCAGTAGACCCCCACACCACGGGCTGGGTGCAGAAAGGATTAATTATCTGGCCAGTGGACCCCCACACCACGGGCTGGGTGCAGAAAGGATTAATCATCTTGGCAGTGGACCCCCACACCACGGGCCGGGTGAAGGTAGGATCAATCATCCCCCATTTCAGTATAATAAATTGGAAAAGTGGTCTGAGTGAGTATTGGTACAGAGGGAACAGTAGAATTTATGTTCTAAGCTGTAGGCCTGGGGTCAACATAGTTTCCTTGTTTGTGCAGAGATATTAAATGCGAACTTCCATTAATTACGAATTGTGTAGTGAGTTTTCTAATCTAGCTCCATTGATGAACAGTCGACAAAGGCAGTCAGCCATTCCTCCATCCATGCTAGTAACTTTCCTGTAATACCACGGGCTCTTATCTTGTTAAGAGCCTCATGTGTAGCCCCTTGTCAAAGGCCTTCTGAAAATCCACTGATACTCCCCTGTCCAACACCGAGCTCTGCAGTCTATCCTGACTGTTATTTCCACAAAGAATTCCAACGGATTTATCAGGCAAGATTTCCTCCAGAGGAAACCAGGCTGACCTTGGCCTATTTCATCATTTGCTCCATGTCCTGGAGGAAAGTACAGAGGGAATGTCAGAGGAAGTTATTTTTTAAACACAGTGAGTGGTGGGTATGTGGAAGAGCCAGAGGTGGTGGTAGAGGCAGATAGATTAGGGGAGTTTAAGAGACTCAGGGATAGGCACATGAATGATAGGAAAGTGGATGGGTTAGACTGATCTTAGAGTAGGCTGAGGGGTTGGCACAACATCGTGGGTCTAGGAGCCTGTACTGTGTTCAATGTTCTATGATACAGTAATGTTCTTGATGATCTAAGTCCTAAACCCCACTGTAGGGCAGGTATGGAGTTTTGAGAAACTATCTTCACCTCATTACCCCATTTCCCCAGTCACGTTTTGGTCTCTGTCAGTGACCAATATCAGCCCCTGAAGCACTTCCATTCCAGATTGAAAGGATGCTGGCTTTCTCCAGAGCACTGAGCTTTCACACAGTGGAAATACTGAATTTCACTTCAGCCAAGATGCCCCTTTATAACCAGTGCGATTTACACAGCTGTCAGCTGACAGCGATGTGACTCACATCTGTTAACACCAAGCTCACGGTTGACGTCTATGGCTTAATTAGTCTCCTGGGCTAATAACCAGAGTGAGTCTGAAATGAGTGGCAGACAAACACATTGATGTAAATTCACTTTCTTCCATCTATGAACAGTAACGAACTGAGATGACTTGACGGGAGTTAACGATTCACTTCAGTGAATATATTCAGTTGCATTTCTGTGTGATCTTGAAGCCTCAACACTGGCAGCATTAAGCACTACAGCACACAATGTTGGCCCGCAACGTTGTGCCGGCCTTTTAACGTACTCGAAGATCAACCTAACCCTTCCCTCCCACTTCACCATCCATTTTTCTATCGTATGTGGCTATCTAAGAGTTTCTTAAATGCCCCATATATATCTGCTTCTACCCCCCCCCCCAGCACATTCCACAGTCCCACTGCTCTCTCTGTAAAATACCTACCTCTGACATTCCCCTTATAATTTCCTCCAATTTATGCCCCCTAGTATTAGCCATTTTTGCCCTGGGAGAAAGCTTCTGGCTGCCTATTCTCCACTTCACTCTAAGAGATATTCGCTCTTAGGAGAGGCAAGACAAGCAAAAGGTATTTCAGAAAAATCTTTGAGAAATTCCCGAGATTTTCTTTAAGGAAAATGACAGGTGTGTCCAAAACCAAACCATCAATAGCACACTGACAGAAAGACCTAACCAACCCAGAGAGCAAAGTTCAAAATACATTTATTATCAAAGTATATACACTATATACAACCAAGAGATTTATCTCCTTACAGGGAACCACAAAACAAAGAAATCCAATAGAACCCATTAAAAGTGAAATTTAAGAGACTTTTAGACAGGTATATAGAGGAATTTAAGGTGGGGGGTTATATGGGAGGCAGGGTTTAAGGGTCAGCACAGCACTGTGGGCCAAAGGGCCTGTACTGTGCTGTATTGTTCTATGTTCTAAAGCGAAGACTGTTAAACACCCAATGAGCAGAAAATAACAAACCATGTAAACAATGAAAGTCAGCAAGTAACATTCAGAACTCAAGTTAACAAAAGTGAGTCCACAGACACCGTCATCACCGCACCCAATCTCAGGGCCCGTTAGTTACAGGCCGCAGCCTCAGTTCAGTGCAGAGATCAGTAAACCTTACCAAATAGCGAGCTGAACACAGGCCTGGCCCTTTCCTCTGGCCCCAACCCCTAACCTTTTCAATCTGGCCCAGTACCTAAAGCAGCGGATCTTTCCTCACTCCTGGATCCAGGCCTGGCCACTTTGATACACTCTTGGACCTGGGACCCGCTGCCTCGATTCACCCCTAGCAGACTTTCCAATCTGGCACAGGCCTGAAATTGGTCAAACATTGAGGTGTTCCTCACCCTCGGGCCAGGGCCCCGCTGACTCGATTCTGAACGGGTATGCAAAATCCACCTTCACAGGCAGCCCACTAATGCAGAGGTTTGCGCAATCACCTTGCAGCACAAGTAATCACCGACTGGGATTCAATTCCCGCCGTGGTCTGCAAGGAGTTTGTACGTTCTCCCCATAACTGTGCAGGCTTCCTCTGGGGTCTCCAGTTTCCTTCCATATTCAAAATATGTACTGTTGGGATTTGGGATGGTGAGGCGTGGGTAAGCTACACTGGTACAGAAATCATGGTGACACTTGTGTGCTTCCCCCAACACATCCTCTGACTCTTCTGGTTGTTGATGCAAACGAGACATTTCATTGCACGTTTCAATGTACATGTGACAAATAAAGCTAATCTTTGTTTTTTATATCTCTTATTTTATCCTGCCGCATAGTAATTTTTATGTATTACACTGTATTTCACAAAACAACAGATTTCACGACATATGTCAGTGACAGTAAACCTGACTGTGCTTTGGAGGTATCTCTTTGTAAACAATCCAGGTCAATGGCCCCTCCCCAGAAGTTGGGGCAGAGTGGGGTTGTGTTCACAACAAAGTGTTTGTTACATGACAGAGTTATAGTCTTGCATCTGATACTCTTCATTTCCAAAGCAATTCCTAGAAAGTAGTTTATAAATGCATCCAATTTCTCAAAGATAATTTCCTCTCCGGATCAAGCAATTTGTTTGTTTAAATATAAACGAACTGTCATGTTTTGTTATCTTGCCTGCTCACTCAGTAATTAGTAGAGTACTGCACAGCATTGAAACCGTCTCCCTTCTCTCACTGTTCCAACTCACAAATACCATTTTTTTTGTCTCAAACCATATCCTGCTGATAAATCCAATATTCAGCTTAGAGTTAGTGTTAAAGAAATATTCAGATCAGGAGGAAGACAGACGACTAATTGTTTTAAAAGAGTTTTTCAACAGAACTCTCTCTGTGGTGCTTCCCCAAAGCCCCATTGTAGCAAATACACAGATGAATGGATTCTGGGGTCTGTGGTGCAGGAGAGGTGAGGGGCTGAGCATGTAGCAGAGGGATAAATGGAGACTCCAGAGGTTTGATACCAGGCAGTAAAAGTCAGCACCAGACTTAAACCAGACCGACACAAACAGTAGTTAAAGTGAAATGTCCAGAAATATTTCCAAAACAAATGCAAAGTTAGCATTCGTTTCTGGAGGATGAAAATATAAAAGCAAAGATGTAATGCTGATGCTTTATAAGACGTTGGTCAGACCACACCTGGAGTATTGTCAGCAGGTTTGGCCCATTATCTGACAAGAGATGTGCAGATATTGGAGAGGATCCAGAGGAGGCCCACAAGGATGATCCTGAAAATGAAAGGGTTAACATTTGAGGAGTATTTGATGGCTCTGGGTCTGTACTCACTGGAATTTAGAAGAATCAGGGGGAATTGTATTGGCAGAGCAGATTTGATAGGCCTAATTCTGTTCCTATGTCTTACGGAAGTAAAACTCAGTGCATTGCTGATGAATTGGCTATTATTTCCCACCAGAGGGTCTCTGCAGTTTGCACAGACAGAATAAAACTGCTTTAGTGCTAAAGTGGGACAGTCGCTGATGCATCACCCTGATATTGGAATGCTTCATCCACCCTGTGGACATAGTGTTGGAGGAAAAGAACTCTAATAGGTCCAGCTGACCTCCTGACACATCAGGGTACAATTCAATTGGTTCGTGCACGTCATCTCAGTCCTGGGACTGCATTGGATGGAAGCTTGATTGACTTTGATAGAAGATGAAACCAGGCAAATTGCCTTCAGTGCTGAATGGCGTACAGATGCATGGGTCAAGAAAGACTTTAAAAAGGAAACTTTTGATGTCCTGGTTCAGGATTCAGGATTGGAAGAAATTGCATACATTATCCTGAGTATCACAGAATAACTTAACTGCATTTAAAATAAATTCCTTGTATTAAACCATCAGAGAATATTCACCAGTGCCCTTGAAAAGTAATGGATACAGCCCAGTCCATCACAGGTAAAGCCCTCCCCTCCATTGAGTACATCTACATGGAGCACTGTTACAGTAGGCAGCATCCATCATCAAGGACCCCCACCATCCAGGCCATGCTCTCCTCTCACTGCCACCATCAGGAAGCAGGTACAGGAGCCTCAGGACCCACATCACCAGATTCAGCAACAGTTATTACCCCTCAGTCATCAGGCTCTTGAACTAGAGGGGATAAATTTACTCATCTTCACTCACCCCACACTGAATTGTTCCCATAACCTATGGACTCACTTTCAAAGACTTTTCATCTCATGTTCTTGATATTTATTGCTTATTTATTTATTATTATTCTTTTGGGTTTTTTGTTTTCTTTGTATGAGTATGCCCACAAGAAAATGAATCTCAGTGTTGTATATGGTGACATATATGTACTTTGCTAATAAATAAATTTACTTTGAACCTCGAATTAATGCTCCAAAAAGAATGTTAATTTATCATCAAAGGATTGAAAACTGTGAATGTATTTTTATTCTGATTTCACACCAAGAATTTGCCCAGAATATCAAAATCAGAATTAGAATTAGGTTTTTATAACTGACATATGTTGTGAAATTTGTTGTTTTGTGGCAGCAGTACAGTGCAAGACAAAATTTACTATAAGTTACAATAAAAAATATTTTTTAAAAAGCATGTGGTGCTAAAAGAAAGCAAGAGGTGAGGTAGTGTTCAGAGTTTCATGGCCTGTCACAGAATATAAAACATCACAGCACAGAACAGCGGCTTTGGTCCTCGATGTTGTGCCGACCTTTTAACCTACTCTAAGATCAATCTAACCCTTCTCTATCATCCATGCGTCTGTCCAAGAGTCTCTTAAATGCCCCATTGTACCACCACCACTGGCAGGCATTGCACACACTCACCACTCTCTGTGTAAACAACCTATCTCTGACATTCCCTCTGTACTTTCCTCCAATCACTTCAAAATTATGCCCTCTCATATTAGCCATTTCCGCCCTGGGAAAATGTCTCTGGCTATCCACTGGATCTATTGATATAAAATATAATTATTGCCACAAACTGAAATCCTGAGAGATGAGCAACAATGTGCTGGAAGAGCTCAACAGATCATGCAGCGTCTGTGAGAGGATGCAGAAGAAATGTTGACAATTCCCTCCTTCCCACCCCAGCAGGTGCAGCTCGACCCATGGAGCTCCCCCCAGCAGATTGTGTGTTGCTCTACAATCTAGCATTTGCAGTCTCCTATCTCAGCATCCTGAATTAAGTGATTGGGGCACCACAGTAGGACAGAGGTGAGTGCTACACTATTACAGCTTGGGGCAGTGGAGTTCAGAGTTAATTTCCGGTATCCTCTGCAAGATATTTTCTGGTGTAGTCTGTTTTGTCATGTGCTTTTGTGATATCATTCTGGAGGAACATTGTCTCATTTTTTAACTGCATTGCATTTGTGGTTTCTAAATGACAATAAACTGAATCTGAATCTGAAATCTAAATCTGAATCTGAATCTGAAGAAACCTTGTATCTTCTCCTATAAGCACATGGGTTTCCTCCAGGTGTTCTGATTTCCTCCCACTGTCCAAAGACGTACCAGTTAGTAGGTGAATTGGTCATTGTAAATTGTCCTGTGATTAGCCTCGGGTATGTATACCTGTCTGGACACGCCCCTCTGCTGACTGCTCCTGTGGCTCCTCCCACAGGCCCCTGTATAAAGGTGATTGGAGGCACTGCTCCCCCCCTCAGTCTCCGAGATGTCGTGCTCCCTTTTGCTGTTAATAAAAGCCTATCGTTCACTTCCAGTCTCCGAGAGTTATTGATGGTGCATCAGGTTTAATCGGTGGGTTGCTGGGTGCCACAGCTTGTTGGGCTGGAAGGGCCTATCCAATGCTGTACACATCTCTAAGTAAATAAAACTTTGTCTGAGACTCGCGTTTGGTTCATTTTCTCCATGAAGATGGATAAACATTTAATGGAGCAAGGGTTGTGTGGGAGCACAGGAAGAGAGAATGTAGCCTTTAATACAAAACAGTCTGCAGTAACAAATCCATGAAAAGATCTTACATGGCCAGAGACCAAATGCAGACGACTTTGAGGAAATACAGACAACAAATGGCAGTGTTGGGAGAGGCAGCATTCCTGGTGACTGAGCTGAGGAGTAATCTTCACCTACCAACCCTCCACATCCCTGCAGAAGAAATCGCTAAGCGTAGCAGGGTTGGCGGAGAACGCCAAATTCAAGTTGTAAACAGAGTACTGCACACAGTTTTGGTCACCCCATTATTGGAAGGATGTCAAGATTTTGGAGAGGGTGCAAAAGGGGTTCATGTGCTATAATGAGAGGTTGGACAAACTTGGGGTGTTTTCTCCAGAGTGTCGGAGGCTGAGGGGAGATCTGATAGAGGTTTACAAGATTATGAGAGGCACAGACAGAGTAGACAGACAGTGTCTGATACTCGAGGGGATGCATGTAAGGTGAGGGGGTAATATCAAAGGAATGTGAGGGGCAAGTTTTTTTAAAAAACACAGACAGTAGTGGGTGCCTGGAATGCACTACCTGGGGTGGTGGTAGAGGTAGGCACATTAGCGATTTATAAGAGACAATTATATTGAGACATGAATGTGAGGAAAATGGAAGGATATGGACATTGCGTTGGCAGAAGGGATTAGTTTAGTTGGCCATCTGATTACTAATTTAGTTGTTTTAGCTCAACATTGTGAGCTGATGCTCCTGTTCTTGTGCTGTACTGTTCTATGCTCTATATTTTGTGTAAGTAATGAATCTGTAAGAAACAGAAAACCATGAAAGAATATGGGAATTGGAATATGTGAAAAAAGAAATCTATGATAAAAGGTTGTTGAAGAAACAGGGTGACGTCTCTTTTGTCTGGCTGCAGTGTAAACTAACCTTGCATTTGGCTGTGTCTTTCACCCCCCTCACTGAGTGCCATTGTGTTCATTTCAAGGTGTTGATCTGAAGTTAATTGGAGTTACTGAGGTTAACATTTTTGACTGGATTGTAAAATTCTAATTAACAGCTTGGTGAAATTCTAGCTGGTGTAAATTGAGTGATAAACCTCTGGTTGTGGATGGAGATGCATCAGTATCAGACTCAGAATCAGGTTTAACAGCATCTAACTGAGTTAGAGCTCTTATAGATAGCGGGTCAAGGGATATGGGGAGAGGGCAGGAACGGGGTACTGATTGTGTATGATCAGCCATGATCACAGTGAATGGCGGTGCTGGCTAGAAGGGCCGAATGGCCTACTCCTGCACCTACTGTCTATTGTCTACTGTCATTGGCAAATTTATAGATGGTGTTTGAGCTGTGCCGAGTGGGCTAAACACACATCCTTGAGGTGCAGCAGTGTTGATCGTCAGCGAGGATGGGATGTTATTTCCAATCCATACAGACTGTAGTCTCAAGGTGAGTAAGTCAAGAATGCAAATGCAGAGGGGGATTTATAGGAACACACACAAAATCAAAATGCTGGAGGAACTCAGCAAGCCAGGCAGCATCCATGGAAAAGAGTATACAGCCAATATTTCTCAGATCAAAACGCCGATGGTTTACTCTTTTCCATAGATACTGCTGAGTTCCTCCAGCATTTTGCGTGCGTTGCTTGGATTTCCAGCTCTGCAGATTTTCTCTTGTTTGTGAGTTACATAGGCCCACATTTTGGAGCTTGTTGACTAGAACAGTAATAATTGTCATTTCTAAATCTCTTGCAAAGAACAGGCACTCACTAACTGGTGCTAATCCTAAAGATGTGTTCATCTTGTAAGAACTGACATGAGTGACCAGAGGGAAATGCATTTGCAGTGTGAGTCACAGAACGATATAGCATGGCTACAGGCTCTTCAGCCCAAACAACCCGTGCACTCCATAGTGCACACCCACCTATACCACGCTGCTTCAGGAGCCTGTCGTCCTTCAACCATCACAACCAGTGTGTATAGTTTTACTCCCCTCAACACTGATTCCACAACCTATGGACTCATTTTCAAGGACTCTACAGCTCATGCTCTCAGTATTATTGCACAACACTATTACAGCTCGGGCGTTCCAGAGTTCATTGTTCAATTCTGGTGCCATTTGTAAGAAATCTCCAAATGCTCCCCCCATGGAATGCACGGGGGTTTCTCTGGGTCTTTGGGTTTCCTCGCAGAGTCCAAAGTCATAACAGGTAGGTTAACTGGTCATTGTAAATAGTCCCGTGACTAGGGTGAGGGTTAATTGGGGTTGTGGGGGGTTGCTGGGGTGGTGTGGTTCAGAAAGCTGGAAGGGCCGACTCCATGCTGTGTGTCTCTAAATAAATAGTTCATTTATTCATTTATTTATCTATTTATTTATTTAATAAGTGCACATTTTGTCTACTTTGACACATTGATTGTCAGTCTTTATTTTAATTGATTTGCTTGCCTTTCTTGGTATCTGCTGTGAATGCCTGCATGAAACTGAATGTCAGA
The DNA here is from genome assembly GCF_048418815.1 of Hemitrygon akajei. Taxonomy (NCBI): domain Eukaryota; kingdom Metazoa; phylum Chordata; class Chondrichthyes; order Myliobatiformes; family Dasyatidae; genus Hemitrygon; species Hemitrygon akajei. The sequence continues at coordinate 3,532,274 of NC_133133.1, forward strand.
CTAGCATATGGTGGCATAAACATACCTTGCTAATACATTTACATTGAACTTCGAATCGAGTTCCAGTTTCCAGCATTTGGCCCATCTCTTGCTAAGTCACACCCCTCCATGTACAGCATCTAACCAATGGTTTCTTATTGATAATAGCGTAAGACATAGGAGCAGAATCATGCCATTTGGCCCATCGAGTCTGCTCAATGACATCCTACAGTGAGTACAGACCCAGAGCTATCAAATATCCCTCATATGATAACCCTTTCATTCCTGAAATCATCCTTGTGAACCTCCTCTCAACCCTCTCCAATGCCAGCACACACTTTCTTAGATGAGGAGCCCAAAACTGTTCACAGTAGTCAAGGTGAGTCCTCACCAGTTCCTTATCAAGCCTCAGCATCATATTCCTGCTCTTGTATTCTAGACCTCTCGAAATGAATACAAACATTTGCCTTCCTCACCACTGACTCTATCTGCAAGTTAACCTTTTGGGTATTCTGCACAAGGACTCCCAAGTAACTTTGCGTCTCAGATTTTTGGCTTTTCTCCCCATTTAGAAAGCAGTCTGCACATTTATTTCTACTACCAAAGTTCATGACCATGCATTTTTCAACATTGTATTTCATTTGCCACTTCCTTGCCCTTTTTTCTAATCTAAGTCCTTCTCCCCACCTGTTTCCTCAACACTACCTGCCCCTCCACTAATCTTTGTATCATCTGAAAGCTTGGCAACAATGCCATCCATTCTGCAGGGGTGTCAAACTCATTTTAGGTCACGGGCCGGATTGAGCAAAATGCAGCTTCATGCGGGCTGGATCAGTCGGACGCTTACAATGCCATCTATTCTATATACAGCATAAAAGCAAACGGTCCCAACACTGATACCTGCCGAACACCACTAATCTCTGACAGCCAACCTGAATAGGATCCTTTTATACCCACTCGATGCCCCCTACCAATCAGCAAAAGCTCTACCCATGCCAATAACTTTACTGTAATACCATGGACTCTTATCTTGGTAAGCAACTTCATATGTGGCACCTCGTCAAAGGCCTTCTGAAAATCCAAATATACAACATCCACTGAATTCCCTACATCAATCCTACTGTAATCTCCTCAAAGAATTCCAACTGGTTCATCAAGCAAGATTTTCCTTTAAGGAAACCATGCTGACTTTGACATATCTTGTTCTGTGTCACCAGGAACTCCATAACCTCATCCTTAACAATTGACTTCAACATCTTCCCAACCACTGGTGTATAATCTCCTTTCTGCTGCCTTCCTCCTTTCTTAAGAGTGGAGTGACATTTGCATTTTTCTAGTCTTCTAGCATCATGTCAGAGTCCAAAGATTTTTGAAAGATCTTTACTAATGCCTCCACAATCTCTACTGCTACCTCTTTTAGACCCTAGGGTGCAGTTCATCTGGTCCGGGTAACTTATGTACCTGAGGTCTTTTAGCTTTCTGAGCACCTTCTCCCTTGTAATAGTAACTGCACCCACTTCTCTTCCCTCACACCCTTCAACAACTGGCACATTCTAGTGTCTTCCACAGTGAAGACTGATGCAAAATACTCATTTAGGTCATCTGCCATCTCCTTGTCCCCCATTATTATTTCTCCAGCCTCATTTTCTAGCGGTCCTTTATCCACTCTCATCTCTCTTATTTTTTATATACTTGAAAAAGCTTTTTAATTCACCATGATATTGTTTGCAAGGTGCTTTCATATTTCATCTTTTCCCTCCTAATAATTATTTTAGTTGCTTTCTGTAGGTTTTAAAAGCTTCCCAATCCTCTGTCTTACCACTAATTTTTGTATTGCTGTATGTCCTCTCTTTTAATTTTACATTAGCTTTGACTTCCCTTGTCAGCCACGATTGTACTATTTTGCCATTTGAGTATTTATTTGTTTTTTGAAATTCATCTATCCTGCATTGTCCTCATTTTTACCCGAAACTCATGCTGCTGCTGGTCTGCTGTCTTCCTTGCCAGCATCTCCTTCCAATTTACTTTAGCCAACTCCTCTCTCATACCACTGTAATTTCCTTTACTTCACTGAAATACTGCTACATCAGATTTTATTGTCTCACTATCACATTTCAAGTTGAATTCAGTCATATTATTACCACTGTCTCCTAAGTGTTCCTTTCCCTAACCACCTCGAGTTTATTACATAATATCCAATCCAGAATAGTTGATCCCCTAATAGACTCAATAACAAACTGCTTTAAAAAGCCATCTCATAGGCATTTAACAAATTCACTCTCTTGAGATCCTTTACCAACCCAATTTTCCCTGTCTACCTGCATGGTAAAGTCACCCATGATTATCATAATGTTGCCATTTTGACACGCCTTTTCAACTTTCCATTGTAATCTGTAATCCACATCCCAGGTACTGTTGGAAAGCCTGTATATAACTACCATCAGGGTCCTTTTACCCTTGCAGTTTCTTAACTCACCCTACAAGGATTCAACATCTTCTGATCCTATGTCACTTCTTTCTACTGATTTGATGTCATTCTCTACCAATAGAGTCACACCCACCCCTCTGCCTACCTTCCTATCCCTCCGATATAATGTGTAACCTTGGACATACAACCATCCTTCAGCCACGATTCAGTGATAACCACAACATCATACTTGACAATCTGTAAAAGTGCAACAGTATCATCCACCTTATTTCTCATACTCGGCACATTAAGATATAACACTTTGAATACCGTATTTGCTACCCTTTTTGATTCTGCATCCCTAATGCACTGATACTCGTCCTGCTGGCTGCAATTTTGTCCCATCACCTGCCTGCCCTTCCTGACAGTCTGACTGCACACTATCTTGGCATTTTTACCATCCCTCCTATCCTGAGTCCCTTCACTCCGGGTCCCACCCAACCGCCTCGACTCCCTGCCAAATTAGTTTAAACCCTCCCCAATAGCTCCTGCAAACCTGCCCGCGAGAATATTAGTTCCCCTCAGGTTCAGGTGCAACCTGTCACTTCTGTACAGGTCCTACCTCCCCCAGAAGAGATCCCAAAGATCCCAGAACCTGAAACCCTTCCCCAAACACCAGCTTCTCAGACATACATTTAGGTACTATGTACTAGTTGTACTATTTTGCCATTTGAATATTTCTTTGTTTTTGGAATACATCTATCCTGCACCTTCCTCATTTTTCCTAGAAACTCACACCATTGCTGCTCTGCTGTCATCCCTGACAGCATCTCCTACCAATTTACTTTGGCTAACTCCTCTGCAATACTGCTAATTTCCTTTACTCTAGTGAAATACTGCTACACCAGACTTTACTTTCTCCCTTTAAATTTCAAGTTGAGCTCAATCATATTGTGATCACTGCCTCCTGAGGGTTTTTTAACCTCAAGCTCCCTAATCATCTCCAGATCATTACAGAACACTCAATCCAGTATAGCTGACCCTCTAGTAGGCTCAATGACAAACTTCTCTAAAAAGCCATCTCATAGGCTTTTTAGTCTACCTCACTCTCTTGAGATCCATTTCCAACTTGGTTTTCCCAATCGACCTGCATGTTGATATCTCTCTTAACTATCATAACTTTTCCCTTTTGACTTGCCTTTTCTATTTCCTGGTGGAAACTGTAATCCACATCCTAGCTACTGTTTGGAGGCCTGTATATAGCTGCCAGCAGGGTCCTTTTACCCTTGTAGTTTCTTAACTCAACCACACGGATTCAACATGTTCTGATCCTACATCACATCTTTCTACTGATTTGATCCCATTCTTTACCAGCAGATCCATGCCACCCCCTCTGCCTACCTTCCTATCCCTCCGATATAACATGTAACCTTAGATATTCAGCTCCCAACTACAACCATCCTTCAGCCATGATTCAGTGATGGCCACAACATCATACACAACAATCTGTCAAAGTGCAATAAGATCATCCACCTTATTTTATACTCCGTACATTGAGATAGAACACTGAGTACTGTATTTGCTGCCCTTTTTGATTCTGCATCCATAATGCACTGATTCTCACCCTGCTGGCTACAATTCTGTTCTATCATCTGCCTGCCCTTCCAGACAGTCTGGCTGCACACTATCTTTGATATTTTACCATCCGTCCTACCCTGAGTCCCTTCATTCCAGTTCCCACACCTCTGACCAAATTAGTCTAAACCTTCCCCAATAGCTCCTGCAAACCTGCCCGCGAGAATATTGAACCCCCTCAGGTTCAGGTGCAACTCGTCACTTCTGAACAGGTCATACCTCCCCCAGAAGAGATCCCAATGATCCAAGAATCTGAAATCCTGCCAAATCTTCCTACTTCTACCCTCACTGTGCTGTGGTACCTGCCTTAACCACTTCCTCTGGCAGCTCATTTCCGACACTCAACAATGTCTGTGTGAAGATTTGCCCCTCAAGTCCATTTTCAATTTTTCCCCTTTCACTCTCAACCTATTTCTGTTCTTGTGCAAATGAAAATAAACTTGACTTTGACTTTAAAAAGTGCCATTACTAATTGGTTTCTGTGAATGGATTTTCTGTTTTATTATTTTTTTATGACATGAGATTCTTGTTTTAAAAGTGAAGCCAATATTTAAAGGACGAGTGGATTGGTTTTATTTGTCACACGTACATCGAAATGTGCAGTGAAATGTGTTGTCTGCATCAATGTCCAACACAGTCTCACGATGTGCTAAGCATCACCTGCAAGTGTCACCACGCTTCCAGTGCCAACATAACATGCCCATAACTTACTGACCCTAAGCAGTACATCTTTCGAATGTGGGAGGAAACCAGAGCACCCGGACGAAACCCACATGGTCACAGGGAGAACACTCAAGCTCCTTACAGGCAGCAGCGGGAATTGAACACTGATTGCTGGCTGTGTGCTAGCCGCTACATTCATGTGCTTCTATTTCATTGTTTCTGGATCTTTACCAATGTTTAAGAACACAAAAGCTCTGAAGAAATTTTTATTTTTTCTTGTTTGAAGCGTAACGGTTGTGAGCTGCTGCTTGTTGCAGATGATCACCGATCGATGGTGCTTCACAGCTTTTGTTTGTAAAATATACTCCTAGGTATTTGAATATCTTCACACATGGCTCGAGTGGCTTTTCCTGATCATTTAGTTAGGTGATCATCAACTTCAACATTGTTGCAAGCAAACACAACAAATTATCCAAACTTCTAAACTGTTATTCGGGCGGTGATTTCCGTCAGAGATAGAAGGGAGACAGGGATTGGTAAGTTCCAAGGGATTGGCATGTGGTCAAGTGGTTAAGGCTTTGGGCAGGTGATCTGAAGGTTGTTAGTTCGAGCACAGAGCTTGAACTCCATCTGCCACTTCTCAACCCAGTTTTGCATCCTATCAATGTCCCGCTGTAACCTCTGACAGCCCTCCACACTATCTACAACACCTCCAACCTTTGTGTCATCAGCAAACTTACAAACCGATCCCTTCACTTCCTCATACAGGTCATTTATAAAAATCATGAAGAGTAAGGGTCCCAGAACAGATCCCTGAGGCACTCCACTGGTGACCGACCACCATGCAGAATATGACCTGTCTACAGTCACTCTTTGCCTTCTGTGGGCAAGCCAGTTCTGGATCCACAAAGTAATGTCCCCTTGGATCCCATGCCTCCTTACTTTCTCAATAAGCCTTGCATGGGGTATCTTATCAAATGCCTTGCTGAAATCCATATACACTACATCTACTGCTCTTCCTTCATCAATGTGTTTAGTCACATCCTCAAAAAATTCAATCAGGCTCATAAGGCACGACCTGCCCTTGACAAAGCCATGCTGACTATTCCTAATACCTCTCCAAATGTTCATAAATCCTGCCTCTCAGGATCTTCTCCATCAACTTACCAACCACTGAAGTAAGACTCGCCGGTCAATAATTTCCTGGGCCATCTCTACTCCCTTTCTTGAATAAGGGAACAACATCCACAATCCTCCAATCCTCCGGAACCTCTCCCATCCCCATTGATGATTCAAAGACCATTGCCAGAGGCTCAGCAATCTCCTCCCTCGCCTCTCACAGTAGGCTGGGGTACATCACATCTAGTCCCAGTGATTTATACAACTTGATGCTTTCCAGAAGCTCCAGCACGTCCTTTTTCTTAATATCTACATGCTCAGGCTTTTCAGTCTGCTGCAAGTCAGCGTGCCATCACCAAGATCCTTTTCCATAGTGAATACTGAAGTAAAGTATTCATTAAGTACCTCTGCTATCTCCTCTGGTTCCATACACAATTTCCTACTGGCACACTTGATAGGTCATATTCTTTCATGTCTTATCCTCTTGCTCTTCACATACTTGTAGAATGCCTTAGGGTTTTCCTTAATCCTGTCCACCAAGGCCTTCTCATGGCCCCTTCAGGCTCTCCTAATTTCCTTTTTAAGCTCCTTCCTGTTAGCCTTATTTTCTAGATCTCTGACATTACCTAGCTCTCTGAACCTTTTGTAAGCTTTCCTTTTCTTCCTGACTAGATTTATTACAGCCTTTGTACACCACGGTTCCTGTACACTACCATAACTTCCCTGTCTCTTTGGAACGTACCTATGCAGAACTCCACACAAATATCCCCTGAACGTTTGCCACATTTCTTCTGTACTTTTCCCTGAGAACATCTGTTCCCAATTTAAGCTTCCAATTACCTGCCTGATAGCCTCATAACTCCCCTTACTCCAATTAAATGCTTTTCTAACTTGTCTGTTCCTATCTCTCTCCAATACTATTGTAAAGGAGATAGAATTATGATCACTATGTCCAAAATGCTCTCCCAATGAGAGATCTGACACCTGACCAGGTTCATTTCCCAATACCAAATCAAGTACAGCCTCTCCTCTTGTAGGCTTATCTATATATTGTGTCAAGAAACCTTCCTGAACACACCTAACAAACTCCACCGCATCTAAACCCCTTACTCTAGGGAGATGGCAATCTATATTTGGGAAATTAAAATCTCCCATCACGACAACTCTGTTATTATTACACCTTTCCAGGATCTGTTTCCCTATCTGCTCCTCGATATCCCTGTTACTATTGGGCGGTCTATAAAAAGCACACAGTAAAGTTATTGACCCCTTCCTGTTCCTAACCTCCACCCACAGAGACTCCATAGACAATCCCTCCATGACGTCCACCTTTTCTGCAGCTGTGACACTATCTCTGATCAATTGTGCCAAGCCCCCACCTCTTTTGCCTCCCTCCCTGTCCTTTCTGAAACATCTAAAACCCAGCACATTCCTATCCCTGAGCCATCCAAGTCTCTGTAATGGCCACCACATCATAGCTCCAAGTATTGATCCATGCTCTAAGCTCATCCACTTTGTTCACAATACTCCTTGCGTTAAAATAGACACATCTCAAACTGTCTGTTTGTCTGTTTTTTATTTATTTGTATTCACTGTGAATGCTCCTAAGAAAATGAGTTTCAGGGTTGTATGTGGTGACATTTATGTACTTGGAACTTTGAAAAGACAACCCTGATGGTTTCAAAGTTGAAAGGAAGGTGAAAGAGGGAGGATTCCTGTGTGAATGGAAACAGCTTGCAGGAGCACAGGGAATAGGTGGACTTGGCCAGTAATAAAACACTGCATTCTCCAATGGCATCCGAATACAGTGCAAAGTTCAGGTATACACTCAGCGGTAACTCTGTCAGCTACCTCCTACCTAACAAAATGGCCAGTGAGTGCACACTCATGGTCTTCTGCTCCTGTAGTCCATCCACTTCAAGGGTTGACGTGTTGTGTGTTCAGAGATGCTCTCCCGCACACCGCTGCTGTGACTTGGTTACTTGAGTCACTGTCACCTTCCAGTCAGCTCGAACCAGTCTGACCATTCCCCTCTGACCTCTCTCATTAACAAGGCTTTTTTGCCCATAAATCTGCCATTAACTGGATATTTTTTGTTTTTCGCACCATTCTCTGTCAACTCTAGAGAAAGTTGTGTGTGAAAATCCCAGGAGATCACCAGTTTCTGAGATACTCAAACCACCCCATCTGACTCCAACAATCATGCCACGGTCCAAGGCACTTAGATCACATTTCTTCTCCATTCCATTCTGATGTTTAGTCTGAACAACAAATGAACCTCTTGACCAGGTCTGCATGTGTTTATGCATTGAGTTGCTGCCACATGATTGGCTGATAGGATATCTGCATTAACGAATAGGTATACAGATGTACCTCATGACGTGGCCATGGAGTGTATAGTATTATTGGGAAATTCATGTGCGAAAAGATGAGCAGGTTGTATTCAAGTCTGAAAGGAAGGTGAAGGAAGGAGGATTCTGACTGAATAGGAACAGCTTGTAGGATCACAGGGAACAGGCAGAATTGCCAGTAATAAAATGCAGTAACACAAAAAATTCTGCAGGAACTCAGCAGCTCAGGCAGCATCTCTAAAAATGAATAAAGAGTCTATGTTTTGGGCTGAGATCCTTCATCAGGACTGGAAAGAAAGGGGGAAGATGCCAGAATATAAAGGTGGTGGGAAGGGAAGGAGGACAAGTTAAAAGGTGACAGGTGGAGCCAGATGGGTGGGTGAGGGTATGAAGTAAAAACTGGGAGCTGATAGGTGGAAAAGGAAAAAGGCCAGACCAGAAGGAAGAGAATGGACCATTGGAGAACGAGAAAGATGAGGGGCAACAGGGGAGGTGATAGGCAGGTGAAGAGAAGAGGTTAGAGGCCCGAGTGGGTAATGGTTAGAAGAGGGGAAAGGGATGGGGAAAATACAGTATGTTCCAATGGAATCTGAATACAGTGCCAAGCACAGGTAAATCTCATTCCATTTCCTTATATGCAGCAGGTGAAAAGAGAACTTGTAGAGCCGTGATCCATGTCTCTCTTTACAGAGAGCATGTGTGCTGTTGAATTACAAGTCTTTGCATCACCACACACACAGCACACTGCTTGAGTTATTTTTAGCCTAGCCCCGAGTGCTTCAATGCCCTCACTGTAATCCTTTGTTTAAAAATAAAAACGGGGGAAGTAAAACATTCATCTGAGGGAAGAATGCATGTCTTGGTGCTTCAGGCACAGTACTTGGCTGCATTATAAACTGTGAAGAAAACTGCAGTGACTTAACACAGTGCTATAGACTCGAAACGTACAACACACATCTGCATGCAATACGCTCCTTTACAATTCGAATTCACGTGCATTGCATACAGTTCCCATATTAATTCTGCTTCTCTGCCAATGGAGTACAAAGTGCATGGAGTCTGGGTGAGCAAGTGCGCAGAAGCATTTCTCAATGGCCATAGCGTCACTCCCTTAGCCAAGAGGCACATTCTGGGGCCGAGTGGTCTTTAACAGCAAGCAACTTTCATAACAGCCAAGTGACATAGAATGAGTCACAATGAAAAAAACATTCCTTCTCCCTCCCTGTTTCCAAAGCATTGGATCCAAAAAACATTTCTCACATGCGATTCTGGCAAAGCATTGGGCCCAGGGTAGGCAAGCAATCCGCAGGTGAGGTGTTCACAACGACTCTGGTCGGAATGCAGGGTCCGCGCCGTTATCACAGCCTCCCACCCCCTCCGGAACATGGCACAGCAGAGGGACACGGACAAAGACAGACAAAACAGCTGATTGTGCGGTAGACAAACCTTCCAGGTCTGTGTTTTCGTTGTGGATGACTTGCTTCAGAGGGCAGCAGAAGATTTCGTGACATTTAGCACGAAACGGAGACTCTTTTTTCTTAACATCGGCGGATTGGATAGAGTCTCGATGCAACACATAGTAATCCTGTGTGTCAGGGACAGCATCATCTCGAACTGTGGTTTTCATACAACAAAATGAACTAGGATTAGCAGGTATTCAGCCAGACTTCCCCATCCCATCTCCCCTGAACTCTTGTTAAAACATTTAGACCAGTCCCCTCGCAAAAAATCCAGAACAACACACACAAAATACTGGAACAACTGTGCATGTAGGCAGCATCTATGGCAAGGAATAAACAATTGATATTTCAAGCTGAGATCCTTCATCAAAACTCCTGAAGAAGGGCCTTGGCCCAAGACATCAACTATTTATCCATTTCCATAGCTGCTGTCTGACCTGCTGGGTTCCTCCAGTGGTTTGTGTGTGTTGCTCTGGATTTCCTGCATCTGCAGAAATTCTTGTGTTTAAAAGAAATACAGTTCTTTATACATTTTTAAGAGTGGAATAGCAATAAATTCCATGTTGGTAAAACCATGGATTCCAAAGTCAATTACTCAGAATTAAATCTCTTCATGTTAAATGTAAACTCTTGCTGTGACTATACCATGCAACCCAAAAGATTTTACAAGAAAACGATTTAGACCATCACATCTGCTGTCCCTTTAACGTCAAAGAGTCTCCACAACAGGTGGTTCCAATCCGGACTCTACATACCCCTGAGTTTACAGCAGGGGTCCATGGTATGAAAAAGATTGGGAACCCCTGCTCTACAACATGGTAAGGAGGTCTGATGCCTCAGGTGCTTCTGGAGGTTTAGATTCGTACTTGTGCAACGTGTAAAATGCAATGCAAATTGTGTTCCCAGATCACCCCTACCCACTGCCTTCACCACTCAGAAGGACAAGGGCAGCAGGTGCAAGGAAACACTACCATTCACGGGTTCCCCTGCGTCGTACAATATATCACCTCCCTTCATTGTTACTGGATCCAAACTCCCTCCCCGACTGTAGGAAGACCTTCACCAGAAGGACATAATGGTTCAAGAATGCAACACACTCCCACCTTCTATTCAAAATTTACGATTGTTTAATGTCAGTTCCAGTACATAAATGTAAAGGAGAACAATATAATTGTTTTTCCAGATCCAAGGCAGCACAACAAAAACACACTAAGCTAAAGAACATCTTAATTATAATAAAAAAGCACAATAAATATAAGATAGCTTACGGTATATACATAGATTGATTGTATGTCCATAAAGTGACTCTAGACACAAGAGTGCCAGTACTCAAGGTGACTTACAGCACATGGTAAAGAAGTGGTGCTTGGGAGTGGGGAGGGGTGGGTTAGCGGGTAGAGGTGTTGACAAATTTAACAAATTGCATGACACGTGCTGGTGATAATAAACCTGATTCTGATTCTGACCAGCCTTACTACTCGGGGAAAGTAACTGTTTTTGAGTTTGATGGTCCTGGTGTGGATGCTGCATCACCTCCTCGCAGATGGGTGTGGGACAGACAATCCATGAGCAGGGTGCGTGGGATGTATCCTTCATTCTCAAGGGTAGTCAGGAATGAGTAATTGTCCTAACAACGGCCTTGCCATATCCCAAAAATAGAAAAGACGATTGTGGAAACTGAAGGCTGAGATTGGAGTGAGAGAATCAGAGGACAAGAGGATTGGGCCATTTCACTAGTACTAAGACCTGGCATTGTTGGTGATCTTATAGGGTGGTGCTGAGTTGGTGGCATGGTAGCATAACACTTTACAGCACCAGTGATCAGGGTTCAATATCCGCTGCTGTCCGTAAGGAGTTTGAATGTTTTCCACGTGACCGTGTGGGTTTCCTCCGGGTGCTCCAGTTTCCTTCCACAGTCCAAAGACGTATGGGGCAGGGTTAGTGAGCAGGTGGTGTGTTACACAGGGACCAGAAGGATGGTAGCACTTGTGGGCTGCCCTCGGACTGTATTGGCCATTGACACGAACGATGTATTTCACTGCATGTTTCACTCAATGTACACCTGGTAAATGAAGCTAATCTGTGTTGAGAGGTTAAATGCTAACAGGAGGGAGAGATCCCTCAGCTACAGATGAAGCCTTCTGCACCATGTCCTCAACTCTGAGAGGTGTGTGTGAGGTGGAGAGCGAGTTCTCCAGCAGAAAGTGTTAAATTAGGGGAACAGATTGCACCGATTACAGTGGTATTTTCTTGAGTTTAGGAAGAGTGATTTGTGATTCTCAGAAGGTACAGGCCCCAAAGAACATGGTCTTTTGGGGCTGTATTTCCATTCCTTTGGCTCGCTGATTTTCAAATGTAAAACGTTCAGAATTTGGTTCTTTCTCATTACACTCAACTTTGATGGGTTCATGAACCACACTGCATTATCACCCCACTGTCCTAACAATCAGCCAATTCAACGCTATTTCATCATCTACATATATGATCCTCGAGCTAACTTGCATATCGCGAAGGAAAATGTACCTAAAATTAGTGTCAATCACTGACCACCTTCTGCACAAAAACTATTCATTTTGTCTGCCACCCAAGAACCAAAGTTGAAGTCAATATAAATTTACTATCACAGGACGTACAGCACATGTCACCATATACAACCCTGAAATTCATTTCCTGTTCACAGGAAAATAAAAAAATACAGAAGCAGTCATGAAGACATAAATTTATGAACTTATGAGACAAAGGCTGACAAACAATCAATGTGCAAATAGATAAATAATTAATACTGAGACCATCCAGTCATGTAGTTTGAACACAATTACTTTTGCTTAATGAAGATGCATTTTACTAAACAGCAATGAGACTAATTTCAGTCTCATGACAAGGCCACATTTCCGCTGGTTAACAGCTGGATATCTTGTTATCAATTTCTATCTACATGAAACCTGTGGAGAAGAGGCACTGTTAAAGCCATCAGAAAATAATAGAGTCATGCAGGGATTTAGGAATATGTTGAACAGGGTGCCCCCACCCAAATTCCTCCTCACCTACTTTCACCTACAATCTTCTAGCCTGCATTCCTTCCCCTCCCCACAACCCCTTATTCTGGCTTCTGCCCCACCTCTCCACTTATGCTGAAGGGTCTTTGCCTGAAACGTCGACTGTTTACTCTTTCTCATAGCTGCTGCCTGACCTGCTGTGTTCCTCCAGCATTTTGTGTGTGTTACTCTCGATGTCCAGCATTTGCAGAATCTCTCGTGTCAGTGACATCAGGGACTCTGTCCACCATTGTATATAGATGTCAGAGGCATCACTAATTTTACCTGCCGCGGGAGATTTCTGCAATCATTTTGGTAGGGGTGCTCTACTCCCTATACCCAAGACTATATGTCTAGGTACAGCTCAAATGCCATCTGATGATATAACCATTATTGGTAAAATTTCAGAGGGGGATGAGAGGGCATACAGGAGCAAGATATACCAGCTTGTTGAGTGGTGTTGCAGCAACAACCTTGCACTCAGTGTCAGTAAGATGAAAGAGCTGATTGTGGACTGCAGGAAGGGTAAAGGTGTGGCAACACATATCAATCCTGAAAGAGGGATCAGAAGTGGAGAGAGTGAGCAATGTCAAGTTCCTGAGTGTCAAGATCTCTGAGGACCTAACCTGGTCAGAACATATCGATGCAGTTATAAAGAAGGCAACACAGTGGTTATACTTCATTAGGAGTTTGAAGATATTTGGTATGTCAACAAAAACACTCAAAAGCTTGTATAGATGTACCATGGAGAGCATTCTGACGGGCTGCATCACTGTCTGATATGGGGGGCTGGGTGGGGTTACTACTGCACAGGACTGAAAGAAGCTACAGAAAGTTGCAAAATTAGTCAGCTCCATCTTGGGTACTAGCCTCTGTAGTATCCAAGACATCATCAAAGAGTGGTGCCTCAGAAAGGCAACGTCCATTATTAAGGACTCCCATCACCCAGGACATGCTCTCTTCTCATTGTTACCATCAGGAAAGAGGTACAGAAGTCTGAAGGCACACACTCAGCAATTCAGGAACAGCTTCTTCCCCTCTGCAATCCGATTCCTAAATGGACATTGAACCCATGAACACTAACTCACTTTTTTAAAATATAAATTATTTCTGTTTTTGCACTATTTCTAATCTATTTAATATACGTTATATGTACTTACTGTATTTACTTATTGAGTGTATGTCCATAAAGTGACACGAAGCACTGGAGTGTCTGTACATAAGGTGATTGACAGGCAAGTGGTGGTCAGGGGTGTGGAGGGGAGGGTTAGTGGGTGGAGGTGTTGATCAGCCTTACCACTTGGGGGAAGTAACTCTTTTTGAGTCTGTTCCCATGATGCTGTTAGGAAGGAATTCCAGGATTTAGACCCAGCAACAGTGAAAGACTGGTGATATATTTCAAAGTCAGAATGATATGTGACTTATAGAAGTAGATATAGGCCAAGAGAAATGAAAATTTAAAAAAAATCAAATACTAAGCAGTCCAGGTAGCACCTGTGGAGACAGAATCAGTTAACATTTCAGGTAGATGACTTTACTTCAGAACTGGTTCTATAGACATGGCAACAATCTCAGAATCAGAAGCAAGTTTAAAATCACTGGCATTTGTTGTGAAATATGTTGTTTTGTAGCAGCAGTACATTACAAAACATAATAAATATAAAAATTACAAAAATCTGTGTATAAAATAAAATCTTACAGAACAACTCCGAAATATTAACTGACTTCAAACAGAAAACATTGTAAACACTCAACAGGTCAGGCAGCATCTATGGGAAGAGAAACAACAGACTGCACTTGGAGTATTGTGAGAAGTTTTGGGCTCCTTATCTGAGACATTGGAGAGGGTTCAGAGGAGGTTCAAGAGAGTGATTCTGAGAATGAAAGGGTTAACGTATGAGGAGTGTTTGATGGCTCTGGGCCTGTATTCGCTGGATTTTAGAAGAATGAGGGGGTGTCTCATTGAAATCTATCAAACATTGAAAGGCCTACACAGGGTTGATGTGAAGAGGATATTTCCTATCCAGGACTAGAGGGCACATCCTCAGTATACAAGTTTATCCCACTAGAACAGATATGAGGAGGAATTTCTTTAGCCAGAGGGTAGTGAATCTATGGAATTAATTGCAACAAGCAACTGTGAAAGGTCAAGTCAATGGGTATTTTTAATATGGAGGTAGATAGGTTCTTGATCAGTCAGGATGTCAAAGGTTATCAAAGTTCACCCACAGAATTGTGGATCTGTGGAATGCTCTGCCTCAGAAGGCAGTGGAGGCCAATTCTCTGGATACTTTCAAGAAAGAGTTAAATAGAGCTCTTAAAGATAGTGGAGTCAAGGGATATGGGGAGAAGGCAGGAACGGGGTACTGATTGTGGTTGATCAGCCATGACCACAGTGAATGGCAGTGCTGGCTCAAAGGGCCAAATGGCCCACTACTGCATCTATTGTCTATTGTTATGGAGAGAAGGCAGGAGAACGGGGTTGAGAGGGGTAATAAATCAGCCATGATAGAATGGTGAAGCAGACTCGATGGGTCGAATAGCCTAGTTATGGTCCAATGTCTTATCGTTTACATTTCATCGCCTCTTTGCACAGGTGCTGCCTGATATGTTGAAGGTTCCCAGCATTTTCTGTTCTAATTTCAGGTTTGATCATCTGCAGATTCTGCTTTTGAATTGAATCACACTGAGATGCCTTCTGCAGTTGACAGTATGGATAAGATGGGCTGAAAGGCTGGTTTCTATGTTGTACAATTCAATGACTCGATGACAGATGCCACTGATTTTCAAGAAAGTAAAACAGGCTCAAATTAGTAACCAGAAGATCTGAAACAATCGAAGGAACAGCAGGGCACAAACTCCATCTGGTATGTCCCACCAATTCAGAGGGCTGAGCTCGATCACTGTTCTCAGTTCTATTTTCAGCCTGCTCCCTCAGAACCCTCAATCCTCCTAAGATCCCAAAGCCGACCTTCGTTAAGAAAAATAAAAATTCAATATATCTTTCACATCAAAAGCGAAACATCGAAACATACAGTGAAAGGCATTGTTTGCATCAGTGACCAGCACAGTCTGAGGACTGTTGGGCAGACGCAGCTGCCAACATGGCATGACCACAATCTATTAACCCTAACCTGTCTGCATTTGGAATTTGGGAGGAAACTGGAGCACCTGGACGGAACCCAGATGGTCATGCGGAGAACATACAGCAGCTAGTAATCAACCGCGAATGGTGATCGCTGGCACTGTAATACTGATACTTTTCACAACCTGCCAAAAATAATTATAATTTATTCTCAAAAATACTCAGAGGTGGGGAATTCTGAAGATTCACAAACCTCTCGAAGAAGAAACTTTTCCATATAGAAGTTGAAACACATAACCCTGCATGAGAACTGCTTGCTGTCCACAGGGTGGGATCTGACCACAGCAATCATGGCAAAACTTCCTCGTTCTTGCACTTTTTCCCCATTGAAGTTATGACTGATGTTTCACTTGCCTTCTGAAGTATAGTGGTTTCCAGCTAACTGAGCATCAGTTAATTCGGGCAGCTACTTATTTGGGACAACTCTTAAAGAACAAAAACTAATTGAGAAAATAGCAGGAAATCCCTTAATTTATTTGGTACACTATGCCACTTAATTGCAACAGGAGACTGTGGCCAAACCATTTCTAACTACAGTAGAGTCAGTCATGTGCACTTGTGTGGCCTTTACAGACTACAATATACTTAGACTGAACTAGTCTCTAAAGGCCACGCTGTTTTAAATAGCATCAGGAGCAGGTTTTTGTGTTCAAATGCAGTGGTTTTTGTCACTGATAGTTGGCACGTAATAAACAGTAAGACAATTCTGAACTAATTTGCCCATTGTGGTTTCAAGCTTTCAGGCTTGGAGATGTCAGATACGGCCAGGAGCAAAAATAAAATTATTTCACTACTTCAACAAGTTAGGAACGGTGAAGAATTTGGAGGTATTGACAAACATCTTGAATATTACAATGAAAATGAAAAGTTGGAGGATGGAATTGTTGAAAGCATTGTATGAAATCAGTCGATTGTCTGTGCTGATGGTTCATTTACAGTCAATCAAAAGAACACAGCTGTGTACATGAATGAATTCCCCTGTTGATAACTATTAAGAACTAGTACACAGTTTTATAGTACCGTAGTAGGATTGGTATTGTTCTAATTTGTTTTGTACATAACTTGTTTATTAGTTAAAAAGTAATTTGTCTTTTTATATCTTTTTAACTATTTCCACCTAATTGGGGCAAAATATACTGGTGTTGATGTATCCCAATTAACCAAAACCCACTGAACTTGCAATGCTTCTCTGTGTTCTTGGTGTGAGGAGTTCCAGTTCACTCGAAACACACAGCGAGCAGCCTCAAACCAATTAAACGTTATTCTGTTTCTCTACTCTTCTCCCCAAAGTGAGTTCTCTCACATCTCTCCTCATCCAACTCCACCAGCCCTTCGTTTATCTACGGAGACTCAAGCAACTGCAGATACTGGAATCTGGAGCTAAAAATTAACAAATCCCTGGAGGGTAAAGCAGTTCAGCCTGACAACAAACTTCTAGGGATGTACTCTTGAAAGTATCCTGACTAGTTAATCATAGCCTGGTGTGGCAATTTGAAAAAGCTTAGGAATGCAAGAAATCACAGAAATTAGTGGACTTTGCCCGATACATCACAGGTATATCCCTACCCACCCTCCGTTGTACCTACAAAAGGTGCTGATTCAAGAAGGCAATATCCATTAAAGATCCGACCACCTGGGCCACGTTACCTTCTCGCAGCTACTGTTGGGCAGGAGGAACAGAAGTCCCACACCAGCAGCTTCAGGAACAGTTAATTCCCTTCAACCACCCTGTTCTTGAACCAACTGGCAAAACCTAAATCACTATGATTTAGCAACACTGTGACCACGTTGATCACTTTGCACTAAAATGGACAGATTTTGCTCGAATTGTCCTCTCTTGTAATAATGGTATATCATTTAAATTTATGTATTTTCTTTGTGAATGCTGATTACCTGACACTCTGTGTCTGTGACACTGCTGTAGCTACATTTTTCATTGCACCTCTGCACACATGGACTTGTGCAGATAACACTTTGACTTTGACGTGTGAGTTAGTCAGCATCTGTGGAGGCAAATGCACAGTGTTTTGTACTATCTATTTCAATCCACAGATGCTGTTGTGACCTGCTGAGACCCTCCAGCATTCTACTTCTCCTGTGTAATAATTACATTGAATGACCTCTTTGTTAAGTATCTCCTGTGGCCACTGAGTACGTTTGTGGTCTTCAGCTGCTGTAGTCCACCCACTTCAAGGTCTGATGTGTTGTACATTCAGAGATGCTCTTCTGCACACCACTGTTGTAAAACATGTTTATTTGAGTTACTGTCACCTTTCTATTAGCTTGAACCGTGTCTGGCCATTCTCCTTTGGCCTCTCTCATTAAACAAGAGATGTTTGCCCACAGAGCTGCTGCTCACTGGATTTTTTTTTTGTTTTTCGCAACATTCTCTGTAAACTCTAGAGACTGTTGTGCATGAAAATCCCAGGAGATCAACAATTACTGACATACTCAAACCACCCCATCTGGCACCTACAATCATTACAAGGTCAAAATCACATAGATCACATTTCTTCCCCATTTTGATGTTTGGTCTGAACAACAACTGAACTGCTTGAGCATGTCTGCAGGCTTTTATGCATCAAGTTGCCACCACATGATTGACTGATTAGATATTTGCATTTATGACCAAATAAAGCGATCTCAGAGTATTTTCTGTGCATGACCTGGAATGGAATGATGCCTTTTTGTTTTCCAGTTGCTAATCAGTCAATTTTTACACCACCTGTAGTTGTAAAATTCTCCCACATTCCAAAGATGTACGGGTTAGTTGTTTAATTGGTCATTGTAAGTTGTCCTGCGAATAGGCTTGGGGTAAGTTGGTAGTTTACTGGATAATGCTGCGCATTGGGCCAGAAAAGCCTGTTCTGCACTGTATCTGTCAACCAATCAATACATAAATGAAAGATATATTGTAGAAAATAGACAACAGAAAGGGACTACATGTTAACTAAATATGTCTGTTTAATAATGGGCTGGAAGGAAATGATCCAGGAACATTGGTTAGAAACCTACATGTGGCTGCTTGTGACTTAGCAGCTTAATAATTTATGAATCCCATGATATTAAATAGTTATCATTTGGAAGTGAATATCCTGAACAGTTATGATTTATGCTTTCAATTAAGTCAGTAGAACCACACTTCTAAAGTACTCCACGGACAGTTCATGGCTTTCGGATGGGAGGAACTGAATATAAATATGAAAAAACTCATTCTATCCTTGAATTCCAATCTCAAACAAGTTCAAAAGTTCAAAGTAAATTTATTATCAAAGAACATAAATGTTACCATAAACAACTCAGAGATTCATTTTGTCGCAGGCATTCACAGTAAATAGAAAGAAACACAATAGAATCAATGAAAAACCACACAAAAAAATGGACAAACAACCAATGTGCAAAAGACATCAAACTGTGAGAGTACAAAAGGAAAAAATTGAGAACATGAGATGAAGAGTCCTTGTAAGTGAGTTTGTAGATTGTGGGAACAGTTCAGTGATGAGGTGAATGAATCTCAGACTTCAAGTTTAGAGAGACATTCTTGTGAAAGTTCAGGAAAGTCTCCGTACAGCAAAATGTAACATAAATAAAATGTAACATAAATAAAATGTAACATAAATAAAATGTAACATAAAACACACTTTTAGAAGTAATTGAGCATCCAGGAGAAATAACAGTTCCAATCTCTCTAATTATCTTTGCCACCACTTTCACACAGTGAAATATATAAGCTATCTTACGTATTTATATTTATTCTGTTTTTTTATTATTGTGTTCTTTATCTTTTGTGTTTTTGTGTTGCATCAGATCTGGTGTAACAATTATTTTGTTCTCCTTTGCACTTGTATGCTGGAAATGACATTAAACAATTTGGAATCACGTGGGCAGTGTGCGGGCACCCTTGTCTCACGCGGGCAGTGTGCGGGCACCCTTGTCTCACGCGGGCAGTGTGCGGGCACCCTTGTCTCACGTGGGCAGTGTGTGCACGCCCTTGAGCTGTGCATAGTCACACAGTTGTGTGTGTAGAGAGAATAGAGAGAATAGAGCAGCGAGCTAAGCACCGTTTCTTGAGGTGCGCTAGTGGCGATTGTCATCGAGGAGGGTATGTTATTTCTGATTCGCACAGACTGTGGTCTCCCAGTGAGATGACAAGGATCCAGTTGCAGAGGGAGGTACAGAGACCCAGGTTTCGGACCTTTTTTGATTAGAACTGAGGGTACTAATGAACACTGAGCTGTTGTCAATAAACAGCAGCCTAGCACAAGTATTACTCTTGTCCTGGTGATCCAAGGGTGAGTGGAGATCCAGTGAGGATGCATCTGCTGTCGACCTATTATAGGGATGGACAAATTGCAGCTTGTCCAGGTCCTTGCTGAGACAGGAGTTGATTCTAGCCATGACCAACCTCTCAAAGCATTTCATCACAGAAGATGTGAGTGCAACTGGGGCAGTCATTGAGGCAGCTCACCCTGCTCTGCTCACGGGCACTGGTACCATCGTCACCCTTTAGAGGCAGGTGGAACCCTCTTACTGCAGCAGTGAGATTTTGAACACTCCTGCCAGTTGCTTGCAGAGCCCCACCACAGACACCATCTGATACCAGCTTCTGAGACAGAGATCACAGGGTCACCGGATGCTGCAGGGATTTGCAATAATGTAGTTTTATTTTTACTTTCAAAGCATGCATAAAAGATGTTGTGCTCAGTCTAGGAGTGAAGCATCTGCAGCGATTCACGATGTTAGGTTTCACATTGTAGGAAGTAATGGTTTGCAAACCTTGCCAGAGCTGACGTGCATCTAATTCCATCTCCAACCTCAAGCAGAAATATTTTTCCCTCTTAAGCTAGCCTTCCCTTGGTCGTATCAGGACCTCTGGTACATTTCTGGATCACCAGTCTTAAATGCCACAGATCTAGTCCCCAGTGTACTACCAATCCCCTGGTCCATTGATGGCTTTTGATTTGGGTTTGCCCAGAATGCTTTCAAAGGCACTCACTCATCCACACAGGTTTTGAAGAAGTCAGTAACAATTGTGTCATATTCATTCAGACTCAAAGATGAATTCCTGAATATTGTCCGGTCCACTGACTCAAAATAGTCCTTTAAACGCTCCTCTGCCTCCCTCAACCACACCTTCTTGGTCCTCAGCAGTCTTCAGTCTCGGCCAATATGTAGGGAGTAGAAGTACAGCAGGGTGATCGGTCTTTCCAAGATGTGGGTGTGGGATGGCAGGGTAAACATACTTGACAGTGTTCAAGTGTACGGGCTCCTCTGGTAGTTGTTCAGAGACATCTTCAAGCTGAAATCCTCGACAACGTAAGGGAACACATCAGAGTGTGTGGCTTCATGCCTGCTGATTACTGAGCTTATTCCCTCCAGTGCAACTTGACAACGCCTCGGTGGAGTGTTCACCACTATCAGGATAATGGAGGAAAACTCCCTCACCAGATAAAAAGGATGACATTTAACACTAGATGTTCCACGTCAAGTGAGCAGGACTGAGACAGAACCGCCAGGACTATGCACTATGATAAATTAATTATATAGACCACCTCCTTCCACCTTTTCAAAACTGATCTGTTCTGCTTTTATGGTGAATGATGAAGCCATTGATCTTCAGCACTACATCTGAAATGGCTGGGGATTGTCATGTTTCCGATTGTGGACATTGTAGATACACTGAGAAAGCATCAGGTTTGATTTGCTTGCTGATTTCTTTCCAGTGAAGTGCAGACATATTTGATGCCACTGACTCATATAACCATATAACAATTACAGCATGGAAACAGGCCATCTCGGCCCTTCTAGTCCATGCCAAACGCTTACTCTTACTTAGTCCCACCGACCTGCACTCAGCCCATAACCCTCCATTCCTTTCCTGTCCATATACCTATCCAATTTTTTTTTAAATGACAAAATCAAACCTGCCTCTACCACTTCTACTGGAAGCTCATTCCACACAGCTACCACTCTCTGAGTAAAGAAGTTCCCCCTCGTGTTACCCCTAAACTTTTGGCCCTTAACTCTCGACATGTCCTCTTGTTTGAATCTCACCTACTCTCAATGGAAAAAGCCTATCCACGTCAACTCTATCTATCCCCCTCATAATTTTAAATACCTCTATCAAGTCCCCCCTCAACCTTCTACGCTCCAAAGAATAAAGACCTAACTTGTTCAACCTTTCCCTGTAACTTAGGTGCTGAAACCCAGGTAACATTCTAGTAAATCTTCTCTGTACTCTCTCTATTT
The DNA here is from genome assembly GCF_048418815.1 of Hemitrygon akajei. Taxonomy (NCBI): domain Eukaryota; kingdom Metazoa; phylum Chordata; class Chondrichthyes; order Myliobatiformes; family Dasyatidae; genus Hemitrygon; species Hemitrygon akajei. The sequence continues at coordinate 3,554,317 of NC_133133.1, forward strand.
TGTTGACATCTTTCCCATAATTTGGTGACCAGAACTGTACACAATACTCCAAATTCAGCCTTACCAATGCCTTGTACAATTTTAACATTACATCCCAACTCCTAAACTCAATGCTCTGATTTATAAAGGCCAGCATACCAAAAGCTTTCTTCACCACCTTTAGGGAACTATGCACCAAGGAACCACGACACCCTTCTTCAGATTTCTGAATGGACAATGAACACTACCTCACTATTTCTTGGCTCTTTTTGCATTAATTTAATTTTTACACACAGTGTATCTTATAGTAATTTATATTTTTAGAATGTATTGCACTGTACTGCTGATAAAACTGATTCGACCAGCGAGGGTGCCGGTGGTTTTTTGTCCTCAACCATCTGCTCCCACTGAGTCCACCAGTCTCAGCCAGGCAATCGGATGCAATCTCCTCTCTTCCTGTTTCTGCACTTTGAGGCCCCATCCTTGACCTCCCTGATTAGTACATCCACTCTACCATCAGAAACATCACCCAAAAATACCATCTGTTCTGTTTGCACATCTACACGGACCACAGCCAGCTCGACTGCACCATATGGAGATGTCAGGGGTAAGTTTTTTTTACGCAGAGAGTGGTGAGTGCATGGAATGGGCTGCCAATGATGGCGGTGGAGGCAGATACAATATGGTCTTTTAAGAGACTCATTGAGCTTAGAAAAATAGAAGACTATGGGTAACCCTAGGTAATTTCTAAAGTAAGGACATGTTCGGCACAGCTTTGTGGGCAGAATGGCCTGTATTGTGCTGTAGGTTTTCTATGTTTCTATGGAGAGAGTGCGCAGGAAATTTACAAGGATGTTGCTGGGACTTGAACACCGAATTTTACAAAGCATGGCAGGGTCTTCGTCCCACCCTGTAACTTGTTCCAAGATCAATCTAACCCTTCACAAGTAAATCTGCAGATGCTCTAAATCCAAAGCATCACACACAAGATGTTGGAGGAACTCAGGAAATCAGGCTGCATCGATGGAAAAGAGTAAACAGTCAACATTTCGGGATAAGACCCTTCATCAGGAGTCCTGAAGAAGGGTCTCAGCCCAAAACTTCGACTGTACTCTTTTCCATAGATGCTGCCTGACCTGCTTAGTTCCTCCAACATCTTGTGTGTGATGCTCAGGTTTATTCTCACTGGCATATGTCATGAAATTTGTTGTTATGTAGCAATGGTACATTGCAAAATATAATAAAAACTGTAAATTACAGCAAGTATATTTATATTTTAAAATTTTAAATTAAATAGGTAGTGAAGTAGTGATCATGGGTTCAATGTCCATTCTAAGAGTTTATTAAATGTCCTTAATGTATGTGCCTCTTGTACTACCCCTGCCAGGGCATCCCACACACCTACCACTCTGTGTAAAATATGACTTCTGACATCCCTCCTATACTTTCCTCCAGTCACCTGAAAATTATGTTACCGTGTGTTAGTCACTTCTGCCCTGGGAAAATGTCTCTGGCTGTTCACTTGATCTGTTCACTTGTCCATCTCTATGAAGTCACCTCTCACCCTCCTGAATTATGCAGAGAGGTTGAGCAGGTTATCATTGGAGTACAAGAGAATAAGGGGTGACCTTATAGAGGTGTACAAAGTCAGGAGAGGCATGGGACGGGGTGAATGTGCACGATCTTGATTGGGAAATCAAGAACTAGAGACATGAGTTTATGAAGAGAGGGGAAAGATTTACTGTTTTTTTTTAGCTTTTATTTTTAGAGATACAGATTGGAACAGGCCTCCTGGCCAACCAAGCTGGGTCGCCCAGCAACCCCTAATTAAACCCTGGCCTAATCACAACACAATTTACAATGACTAATTAACCTGCTAACCAGTATGTCTTTGTTCTGTGGGAGGACACTGGGGCACTCAGAGGAAGCCGAAATGCACAATCTTTCTAACAGAGGACGCTGGAATTGAACTTTGAACTCTGACGCTCAGAGCTAATATAGAGTCGCGCTAACCGCTACGGTATCATGATGCCTAACTTGAGGTGTAACATTTTCACTCAGAGAGTGTTCAGTATGTGGACTGAGGTGCTGGAGGAGGTGGTTGAGGCAGGTACATTAATAGGAATGGTTTAGAGCAGGGGTTCCCAACTTTGGACTCCTACCATTATCTTAGAGGTTCATGGACCCCAGGTTGGGAAGCCCTGAGACTTGGTTGCAGGAGGAGCAGGACTGGCAGCTCAGTGTTCCAGGGTTCTGTTGTTATAGACGTTATAGAGTGGGAAGGATTAAAGGAGGGGTGGGGGGCATTACTAGTCATGGAAAATGTCACGGCAGTGCTCAGACAGTAGAGACTGGAATGCTCATCAATCGAGGCTTTATGGGTGGAAATGAGGCACAAGAAAAGGATGGCCACATTAATGGGATTATATTGGAGTCCACTCAACAGACCCCGGGATTTAGAGGAGCACACTTGAAGGAAGATCTCAGATTGTTACAAGGAATACAAGGCTGTGATAGTAGGTGATTTTAATGGGACTTACTGTAAAAGGACTGGATGGAAAAGAGTTTGTATATGTGTTCAGGAAAGGTTCATTAATTAGTAAATAGAAGTCCCAATGAGAGACAGTACGATACCACATCTCCTATTGGGGAATGAGACAGGGAAGTGACAGAAGTTTGTGTAGGGGAACACTTTGATCATAATGCCGTTACTTTCAAGGTAATTATGAAGAAGGATAGGTCTGGTTCTCAGCTTGAAATTCTAAATTGGAGAGAGGCCAATGTTGATGGTATCAGAAAAGATCTGGCAAGTGTAGATTGGGACAGGTTGTTTTCTGGCAAAGGTACTTGGTAAGTGGGAGGCTTTCAAAAATGAATTTTTGAGAGTACAGAGTTCATATATCCCTGCCACAATAAAAGGTTAGGACAGCAGGTTTAGGGAAACATGATTTTCAGGAGATATTGAGTCCCTGGTTTAGAAAAAGGAAGTGTATCACATGTATAGGCTGGTAGGAACTAATGAGGTAATTGAGTATAAAAAATGTAAAAGAATACTTAAGAAGGAAATCAAGATGGCTAAAAGAGGGTATGAGATTGCACAAACAGATAAAGTAAAGGGGAATCCTAAGGAATTCTACAGATATGTTATGAGCAAAAGAATTGCAAGAGACAAAATTAGCTCCACGTGTGGAGCCAAAGGGATGGGGGAGATCTTAAACGGTTTTTTTGTATCTGTATTTACTCAGGAGATGGACGCAGAGTCTATAAATGCGAGACAAACCAGCACTCTGTTATGGACCCCATGCAGATTACAGAGGAGGCAGTGTTTGCTGTTCAAATCAGGGTGGATAAATCACCAGGGCCTGACAAGGTGTTTCCTCGGACCCTGTGGAAGCAAGTGCAGAAATTGCAGGGGACCTAGCAAAGATATCTAAAATGTCTTTAGCTACAGCTGAAACGGTGGAGGACAGTTAATGTTGTTCCTTTGTTTAAGAAAGGCTCTGAGAATAAACCAGAAAATTATAGGCTGGTGAGCCTGACATTAGTTGTGGGTAAGTTAGTGGAAAGTATTCTAGGGGACTTTAAAAAGCAGAAAGTTTTTTTTTCATGGGAGGCTTTGATTGGGGTACTGCACAGACGTAGTAGAAGCATTCCTGTGCAAGTCTGCAGAGGAGTTTTAAAAACCCAGTCTTCATAAACGAGGGGTACCATTTCACAGAATGGTCATCATCAGAGTGGTCTGGATCAGAGTGGGAAGGCTTTGGTGAGAACAGGCAGAGGCAAGGTAAGTAGGCAAGTTCGTTCCTTATTTCTTATTTAACTTGAGAGGATAAGCATCAATTTGGATAAGTCTCTGGGACCGGACGAGATGTACCCCAGGCTACTGTGAGAGGTGAGGGAGGAGATTGCTGAGCCTCTGGCAATGATCTTTCCATTGTCAATGGGGATAGGAGAGGATCCAGATGATTGGGTTGCAGATGTTGTTCCCTTATTCAAGAAAAGGAGTAGAGATAGCCCAGGAAATTATAGACCAGTGAGTCTTACTTCAGTGGTTGGTAAGTTGATTGAAAACATCCTGAGAGGCAGAATTTATAAACATTTGGAGAGGCATAATATGATTAGGAATAGTCAGCATGGCTTTGTTAAAGGCAGGTCGTGCCTCAGCAGCCTGACTGAATTTTGTGAGGATGTGACTAAACATATTGATGAAGGAAGAGCAGTAGATGTAGTGTATATGGATTTCAGCAAGGCATTTGATAAGATACCCCATGCAAGGCTTATTGAGAAAGTAAGGAGGCATGGGATCCAAGGGGACCTTGCTTTGTGGATCCAGAACTGGCTTGCCCACAGAAGGCAAAGAGTGGTTGTAGTCGGGTCATATTCTGCATGGAGGTCGGTCACCAGTGGAGTGCCTCAGGGATCTGTTCTGGGACCCCTTCTCTACGTGATTTTTATAAATGAGCTGAATGTCTTCTTCGGTTGTCCATCGGAAACCGATGTCGATGTCCACTCTTTTAACGGTTGGGAGTGTTGTGGATAGTGTGGAGGGCTATTAGAGATTACAGCAGGACATCGGTAGCATGTAAACCTGGGCTGTGAAGTGGCAGATGGAGTTCAACCCAGATAAGTGTGAAGTGGTTCATTTTGGTAGGTCAAATATGATGGCAGAACATAGTATTAATGGTAAGACTCTTGGCATTGTGGAGGATCAGAGGAATCTTGGGATCCAAGTCCATAGGACACTCAAAGCTGCTGCGCAGGTTGGCTCTGTGTTTAAGAAGGTGTACGGTGTATTGGCCTTCATCAATTGTGGGACTGAGTTTAAGAGCTGAGAGGTAATGTTACAGCTATATAGGACACTGGTCAGACCCCACTTGGAGTACTGTGCTCAATTCTGGTCACCTCACTACAGGAAGGATGTGGAAACCATAGAAAGGATGCAGAGAAGATTTACAAGGATGTTGCCTGGATTGGGGAGCATGCCTTATGACAATAGGTTGAGTGAACTCGGCCTTTTCTCCTTGGAGAGACGGAGGATGAGAGGTGACCTGATAGAGGTGTAGAATATGATGAGAGGCATTGATTGTGTTGCTAGTCAGAGGCTTTTTCCCAGGGCTGAAATGTCTAGCATGAGAGGGCACAGTTTTAAGGTGCTTGGAAGTAGGTACAGAGGAGATTTCAGGGGTAAGTTTTTTACGCAGAGAAAAGTGAGAGGCGGAAACGATAGGATCTTTTAAGAGACTCCTGGATGTCCACATGGAGCTTAGAAAAATAGAGCGCTTATAGGTAAGCCTAGTAATTTCTAAGGTAGGGACGTGTTCCGCACAACTTTGTGGGTCGAGGGCCCTGTATGGTGCTGTAGGTTTTCCATGTGTCTATGTAATATGGGATGTGTCTACAGAGCTAGTGTTCTGTTCTGGGTGTCAGATGTGGGATTTCCGGGAGACTACCAGCCTCCCTGATGGCCACATCTGCAGAAGGTGCATGAAAATTCAGCTTATCAGAGACCATGTTTGGAAACTGGAGCTGCAGCTCGATGACCTTCGGCTTATTACGAAAAGTGAAGCAGTGATAGACAGGAGCTGCAGAAAAGTACTCACCCCAAGGCTACAGGAGACAGATAAATGGGTGACTGTCAGGAGAGGAAAGGGAGAATATCAGATAGTGGAGAGCACCCCTGTGGCCATCCCCTTCAACAATAGGTACTCTATTTTGCATACTGTTGGGGGATTGGGGGAAGAGATGATCTAACTGGGGGAAGCAACACTGGCCATCCCTCTGGCACTGAGTTTAGTCCTGTGGCTCTGAAGGAAAGAGAACTGAAGAGGATGCAAGCAGTAAAAGCGGAGTCTATAGTTAGGGGAGGGATGGGTGATTCTGTGGACAAGAAAAAGAAACATGGAAGTAGTTTGCCTCCCAGGTTCCCGGGTCTGTGTTATTTCTGAACGCATCAACAATATCTTGAAAAGGGAGGGTGAGCAGCCCAGAGGTCGTGGTACATATTGATGCCGATAACGTAAGTAGTAAAAGGGAGGAGGTCCTGAAAACAGACTACAGGGAGTCGGGAAGGAAGCTGAGAGGCAGGACCCCAAGGGTAGTAATCTCAGGATTGCTGCCTGTGTCATGCAACAGTGAGGATAGGAATGGAGTGAGGTGGCAGAGAAATGTGAGGCTCAATAACCATAGGAGGCAGTGATCATACTATTGCAATTTGAAAAGGAGAAGCATAACTCATGTGTATCATTATTACAAAGGAATAAAAGGAATTACAGAGGCATGAGAGAGGAGCTTGCCCAGGTGGATTGGAGGAGGATACTGGCAGGGATGACGGCAGAACAGAGATGGCTGAAGTTTCTGGGAATAGTTCACAAGATGCAGGATAGATATGTCCCACAGAAAAACTAGATCTCAAATGGCAGGATAGGTAACTGTGGCTGACAAGGGAAGCGAAGGACTGCATAAAACCCAAAGAAAGGGCATATAAGGTAGCAAAAGTGAGTGGGAAGTTGGATATTTGGGAAAATTTTAAAATCCAACAAAAGGCAACTAAAAATGTTGCAAGAAGAGAAAAGATGAAATATGAGGGTAGACTGGACAATAATAAAAAGCAGGATACTGGAAGTTTTTCAGTTATATAGAAGTGTAATAGGGAGGTGAGAGTTGATATTGGACCACTTGAAAATGATGCTGGTGAGGAAGTAATTGGGGGGGGGGGGGGTCAAAGAAATGGCACATAAACTCAATGGGTACTTTGCATCAGTCTTCACTGTGTGTGCCAGAGGCTTATTTGTGTCAGGGAGCAGGAGTGTGTGCCATTGCTATTACAAAGGAAAAAGTGCTGCGCAAACTCAAAGATCTTCAAGTGGATAAGTTACCTGGACCAGACAGATTACATTCCAGAGTCCTGAGAGAGGTTGCTGAAGAGATAACGGATGCATTGGTCATGATCTTTCAAGAATCACTTGATTCTGGCATGGTCCCAGAAGACTGGAAAATTGCAAATGTCACTCCACTCTTTAAGAAGGGAGGAAAACAAAAGAAAGGAGATTATAGGCCAGTTAGCCTAACCTCAGTGGTAGGGAATATGTTGGGGTCTATTATCAAGGATGAGGCTTCAGGGTACCTGGAGACTAACGATAAAACAAGTCAAAGTCAGCATGGTTCCTGTAATGAAAATATTGCCTGACAAATTTATTAGAGTTCTTTGAGGAAATAGCAGCAGGATGGAAGAAGGAGAGGCAGTAGATGTCATTTACTTTGATTTTCAGAAGGGTGTCACACATGAGGCTGCTTAACAAGATAAGATCCTATGGTGTTACAGGAAAGATACTGGCATGGATAGAGGAATGGCTGACAGGTAGGAGGCAGTGAGTGGGAATAAAAGGGGCCTTTTCTGGTTGGCTGCCAGTGACTAGTAGTGTTCCTCAGGGACCAGTATTGGGGCCACTACTTTTCACATTGTTTGTCAATGAATTAGATAATGGAATTGATGGCTTTGTCGCAAAGTTTGAGGATGATATGAAGATTGGTGGAGGGGTAGGTAGTGCTGAGTAAGGTAATTTTTTTCTTTTCAGGGTGTGGGGGGTTCTTTTGAAGACCCTGACCTGGAGTTACACTCTGACTTTGGTTCTTTGTGGGAATGGGACCCGCTCTCAGGGCCTCATGACCAGCCGCTTTCTGATATCCCAAGGACGCGGCCTGGAAAACGAGCGTGGCTTCAGGATTCTGGGATTTTGTGTCTCTGGGGATGTGTTGATTCTAGGCAGCTGCCTCTGAAGCATTGCAGGAGAACACGAACATCAGAGGCAGCGTAACTGCCGGGGTTGTGTGCCAAGATTGCTGCACCTTTTCGGTGCCAACAATCCGGGTGCAGAGCTCGGAAAAAGTGACGCAACAGACTTTTAACATTGTAAATCAGCGAGTTGTTTGTTATGCCTCCCCTTTCGCTGTGAAATGGGAATACCTCTCTTTTTCACTTATTAGGGAGAGAGAGAGAGCCTGTGGGATGTCGAATTATCGGGTGAATGAGTAGTCCTTGGAGAACTGCAAGTCTGTGTCTTTAATGATGCTTTGCTGCGCGCCCGAGTGCTCAGTGGAGGGTACTGATGCTTTTTTGCTGGTGGGGGTGGGGGGGGGTCATTACTTTGCTGCTGCTTGTGCATGGGAGGGGGGGAGTACGTGGGTGCTTTGGGGTTCTAAACTTTTAACTGTCATTCATTCTTTGGAGCACTCCTCTGTTTTCATGCATATCTATGAAGAAAAAGATTTGCAGCAACATACACAAAATGCTGGTGGAACGCAGCAGGCCAGGCAGCATCTATAGGAAGAAGCACTGTCGATGTTTCAGGCCGAGACCCTCCGTCAGGACTAACTGAAAGGAAAGATAGTAAGAGATTTGAAAGTAGGAGGGGGAGCAGGAAATCTGAAATGATAGGAGAAGACCGGAGGGGGTGGGGTGAAGCTGAGAGCTGGAAAGGTGATTGGCAAAAGGGATACAGAGCTGGAGAAGGGAAAGGATCATGGTACGGGAGGCCTAGGGAGAAAGAAAGGGGGAGGGGAGCACCAGAAGGAGATGGAGAACAGGCAGAGTGATGGGCAGAAAGAGAGAGAAAGAAAAAAAAAGGGAGGGGGAAAAAAAACTAAATATATCAGGGATGGGGTAAGAAGGGGAGGAGGGGCTTTAACAGAAGTTAGAGAAGTCAATGTTCATGCCATCAGGTTGGAGGCTACCCAGCCAGTATATAAGGTGTTGTTCCTCCAACCTGAGTGTGGCTTCATCTTGACAGTAGAGGAGGCCATGGATAGACATATCAGAATGGGAATGGGACATGGAATTAAAATATGTGGCCACTGGGAGATCCTGCTTTCTCTGACGGACAGAGTGTAGGTGTTCAGCGAAACGGTCTCCCAGTCTGCGTCGGGTCTCACCAATATATAAAAGGCCACACCGGGAGCACTGGACACAGTATACCACACCAGCCAACTCACAGGTGAAGTGTCGCCTCACCTGGAAGGACTGTCTGGGGCCCTGAATGGTGGTGAGGGAAGAAGTGTAAGGGCAGGTGTAGCACTTGTTCCGCTTATAAGGAAAAGTGCCAGGAGGGAGATTGGTGGGAAAGGATTTTGGGGGGGGGCGGGGCGCGGCGAATGGACAAGGGAGTCGCGTAGGGAGTGATCCCTGCGGAAAGCAGAAAGGGGGGGAGGGAAAGATGTGCTTGGTAGTGGGATCCCGTTGGAGGTGGCGGAAGTTACAAAGAATTATACGTTGGATCTGGAGGCTGGTGGGGTGGTAGGTGAGGACAAGGGGGACCCTACCCCGAGTGGGGTGGTGGGCGGATGGGGTGAGGGCAGATGTGTGGTAAATGGGAGAGATGTGTTTGAGAGCAGAGATGATGGTGGAAGAAGGGAAGCCCCTTTGTTTAAAAAAAGGAAGACATCTCCTTCATCCTGGAATGAAAAGCCTCATCCTGAGAGCAGATGCGGCAGAGACGGAGGAATTGTGAGAAGGGGATAGCATTTTTGCAAGAGACAGGGTGGGAAGAGGAATAGTCCAGGTAGCTGTGAGAGTCTGTAGGCTTATAGTAGATATCAATAGATAGGCCATCTCCAGAGATGGAGACAGAAAGATCAAGAAAGGGAAGGGAGGTGTCAGAAATGGACCAGGTAAATTTGAGGGCAGGGTGAAAGTTGGAGGCAAAGTTAATGAAGTCGACGAGCTCAGCATGCGTGCAGGAGGCAGCGCCAATGCCGTCATCGATGTAGCGAGGGAAAAGAGGGGGACAGATACCCGTATAGACTTGGAACATGGACTGTTCCACAAAGCCAACAAAAAGGCAGGCATAACTGGGACCCATACGGGTGCCCATGGCTACACCCTTGGTTTGGAGGAAGTGGGAGGAGCCAAAAGAGAAATTATTGAGAGTAAGAACTAATTCCGCTAGACGGAGGAGAGTGGTGGTAGAGGGGAATTGGTTGAGTCTGGAATCCAAAAAGAAGCGGAGAGCTTTGAGACCTTCCTGGTGGGGGATGGAGGTATATAGGGACTGGATGTCCATGGTGAAAATAAGGCGGTGGGGGCCAGGGAACTTAAAATCATTGAAAAAATTCAAAGTGTGAGAAGTGTCAGGAACATAGGTGGGAAGGGATTGAACAAGGGGGGATAAAACAGTGACAAGGTATACAGAAATGAGTTCGGTGGGGCAGGAGCAAGCTGAGACAATAGGTCTACCTGGACAGGCAGGTTTGTGGATCTTGGGTAGGAGGTAGAAACGGGAAGTGCGGGGTGTGGGAACTATGAGGTTGGTGGCAGTGGATGGGAGATCCCCAGAGCTGATATAGTTGGTGATGGTATAGGAGACAGTGGCCTGGTGCTCCTTAGTGGGGTCATGATCAAGGGGTAAATAAGAGGAGGTATCAGAGAGTTGTCACTGTGCCTCGGCCAGGTAGAGGTCAGTCCGCCAGACTACAACAGCTCCCCCCTTATCAGCTGGTTTTATAGTGAGGTTGGGATTGGTGCGGAGGGAGTGGAGAGCAGAGCGTTCGGAAGGAGTGAGGTTGGAATTGGAACAGGGTGTAGTGAAGTCGAGACAGTTGATGTCCCGACTTCACTACAATTAGCAATAAAGTTGCAATTAGCAATAAAGAGATCCAGAAGACCAGAGCGGAGTGTCCATGAAGAGGAGGAGGGTTGAAGACGGGAGAAGAGGTCATCAGTGGGGGTAGGAGAGTCCTTGCCAAAGAAGTGAGCTCAGAGACGGAGCCGGCGGAAGAAGAGTTCGGCATCATGGTGCATGCAGAACCTTGCCAAAGAAGATTTGCAGGATGTATATTGTATACAGTTCTCTGACATTAAATGCACCTATTGAAACCTATTGTGATTGCAGTAAGACTCAGACAAATTTGAAGAATTGGCTAAAAAGTGGCAGATGGAATACAGTCGTTTTGGCCCAAAATGTGGACTGTACTCTCTTCCTAGATGCTGCCTGGCCTGTTGAGTTCCTCCAGTATTTTGTGCGTGTTGGTCAGAATACAGTGTTGGGAAATGTATGATAATGCATTTTGGTAAAAGGAACGACAGTGCAGACTATCATCTAAATGGGGAGAAAATTTAAACATCAGAGATGCAAAGGGACTTAAGAGTACTTGTGCAAGACTCCCAGAAGGTTAGTTTACTGGTTGAGTCTGTGGTAAAGAAGGCAAATGAAATGTTGGCATTTATTTCATGTGGATTAGAATATAAAAGCAAAGAGATATTGCTGAGGCTTTATAAGACACGAGTCAGGCTGCACTTTGAGTATTGTCAACAGTTTTGAGCCCCACATCTCAGAAAGGATGTGTTATTAGAAGGAGTCCAGAGGAGGTTCCCGAGGATGATTCTGGGAATGAAGGGATTAACGTATGGGCCCTGTTTGGTGGCTTTGGGCCTGTGCTCATTAGATTTAGGAAAATGCGTGGGGAATCTCTTTGAGACCTACCAGATGTTGAAAGGATTAGACAGGGTGGATGGGGAGGTTTCCTATGGTGGGGGTATCCAGAACTAAAGAGCATGGCCTCAAAATTGAGGGGTGACCTTTTAGAACAGAGATAAGGAGGATTATTTTTAGCCAGAGAGGACTGAATCTGTGGAATGCTCTGCCACAGACTACAGTGGAGGCCAAGTCCACGGATATATTCAAAGCAAAAGTTGATCCGTTTCCTGATTGGTCGGGGCATCAAAGGTTATGACAGGAAAGCATGTGCATGGGGTTGAGTGGGATCTGGGATCAGCCATGATGAAATGGCAGACCAGACTCGATGGGCTGAATGGCCTAATTCTGCTCTTAAGCCTTATGGTTTTATGGGACTGGATATACAAGTATTTGGGGAGACAGGGACTGACTAGGGATAGTCAACACGGCCTAATGCATGGGAGGCTAGTGTCTAAGCTCCCCAGGCCATGCTCCCTACTCATTGCAGCTGTAGGAAGGAGGTACATGAGCCTTAGGTACCACACCACCAGGGTCAGGAACAGTTATTACCCCTCAACTATCAAGCTCTTGAACCAAAGGGGATAACTTCACTCACCCCACAATGAACTGTTGAATTAAATGAAGGATTCTACAACTCACGTTCCCAATCATTACTATTAACTTATTATTTTTTTCTGTTTCTTTTATTTGAACAATTTGATCTCTTTTGCACATTGGCTGCTTGTGCATCTTTGTTGTGTGCAGTTTTTCTTTGACTTCATTGTGTTTTTTTTTTGTATTTACTGTGAATGCCAGCAAGAAAACAAATCTCAGGGTTTGCATAGTAAACTCAAGAGATTCCGTAGATGCTGGAAATCCAGAGCAATGCACACACACAAAATGCTGGAGGAACTCAGCAGGTCAGGCAGCGTCTGTGCAGAGGAATTATCAAGAGTCTCGGTTCGAAACTTCAACTGTTTGTTCATTTCCATTGATGTTGCCTGACCTGCTGAGTTCCTCCAGCATTTTGTTTTGTATATGGGGACATTTATGTACTTTGATAATAAATTTACTTTGTATTTTGAACAGAGGCTTTACAGGAGACCTCCAAAGCATGGACCTTGGTCAGAGAGAATTGCAACAGCCTCTGGGTAAATAGTGTGCTCTTCTGAGTGAAGACATTATCTAATATCTAATTTTACAATGGATCTGCAGCAAGGAATGATTTTAAATTGGAGCCAGTGTTTTCACACATTTTAATTTCACTGTTGTTAGCTGGACATTAATATGCATCTAAACAGCTCCTGGGTTTAGTTGGAACAAATGAATTACACTTTGTGAGCTGTGTTGAAAACGCACTTAATTGGCCTAATTTGAAAAGACATTTGAAAAGCACACAGAGATCTAATCTATCACCAGAAAACAGACAGAAAGCAACTCCATAAGAACAGCAGACATGGCAGCCAGATTAGCCCTCTTGACCTATCGAGTCTGCTCTGCCTCCATGGCTAATTTATTATCCCTCTCAACCCTATTCACCTGCCTTCTCAACATAACTTCTCACGCCTGATGAACCAAAAATCTATCAAGCTCCACTTCAAATATACCCAATAACTTGGCCTCCACAGCCATCTGTGATAATGAATTCCACAGACTCACCACCCTCTAGCTAAAGAAATTCCTCCTCATTTCTGCTCTAAACAGACATCCCTCTATCTGAGGCTGCGCCCTCTGATTCTGGACTCTCCCACAATAGGAAATACCCTTTTCACATCAACTGTATCCAGGCCTTTCAATAGTCAATGGATTTCATCAGATCCCCACTCATTCTTCTAAACTCTGAGTACAGGCCCAGAACTATCTAGTGCTCCTCACACATTAACCATTTCATTCCCAGAATCATCCTTGTGAACCTCCTCTGGACCACCTCCTGTGCCAGCATATCTTTTCTTTGATAAGGGGCCAAAAAAAAGCTCACAATACTCCAAATGTAGTTCAAATGTTCCTGGACCACAGTTCAGCATTCAACACCATAATTCCCTCCAGGCTCGACGAGAGGTTCAGAGACCTCGGCCTTCACCCTGCCTTGTGTAGTTGGATCCTGGACTTCCTGTCAGAATGCTGGCAGGTGGTAAGAGGGGCTCCCTCACCTCTGTCCCTCTGACCCTCAAAACAGGTGCCGCTCAGGGCTGTGTCCCAAGTTCCCTCCTTTACTCTCTGTATACCCATGACTGTGTTGCCACCCACAGTTCCAATCTGCTAATTAAATTTGCTGATGACTCTACACTGATTGGCCTAATCTCAAATAATAATGAGCCAACCTATGGAGAAGAAGTCATCACCCTGACGCAGTGGTGTCAAGAAAACAACCTCTCCCTCAACATCGCAAAAACAAAGGAGCTGTTTGTGGACTACAGGAGGAATGGAGACAGGCTAACCCCTATTAATATCAATGGATCTGCGGTTGAGAGGGTGAACAGCTTTAAGTTCCTTAAGTTCACCAAGGATCTCACGTGGTCTGTACATACCGGCTGTGTGGTGAAAAAAGCACAACAGTGCCTCTTTCACCTCAGACGGCTGAGGAAGTTTGGTATGGGCCCCCAAATCCTAAGACCTTTCTACAGGGGCACAATTGAGAGCATCCTGACTGGCTGCATCACTGCCTGGTAAGGGAACTGTACTTCCCTCAATCGCAGGACTCTGCAGAGAGCGGTGCAGCCCAGAGCATCTGTAGATGTGAACTTCCCACTATTCAGGACGTTTACAAAGACAGGTGTGTAAAAAGGGCCCCAAGGATCATTGGGGACCCATGTCACCCCAACCACAAACTGTTCCAGCTGCTACCATCTGGGAAACGGTATCACAGTATAAAAGCCAGGACCAACAGACTCTGGGAGAGCTTCTTCCACCAGGCTATCAGACTGATGAGTTCACGCTAATGCAATTGCATTTCCATGTTATATTGACTGTCCTATTGTACACACTATTTATTACAAATTATTATAAATTGCACTTTGCACATTTAGATGGAGACATAATGTAAAGGTTTTTACTCATGTAAATGAAGGGTTTAAGTAATAAAGTCAATTCAATTCAATTCGTCCAGTCTGACTAATGCCTTATAATGCCTTATCATCACATCCTTGCTCTTATATTCTAGTCCCCTCAAAATGAATGCTAACATCGCATTTTCCTTCCTTACCACTGACTCAACCTTTTGGGCAGGGGTCCGCAACCTTTTTTATGCCATGGACCCTTACCATAACTTAGGGGGTCAGTGGATCACAGTTTGGGAACAAATGGTTTAGGTAATCCTGCACAAGACTCCCATGTCCCTCTGCACCAGCACCTCTGATTTTTTTTTTAACTTTCTCCCTGTTTATAAAATAGTCTATGCCTTTATTCTTTGCACCATACACTTCCCAACACTGTATTCCATCTGCCACTTCTTTGCACATTTTCCTAATCTGTCGAAGTCATTCTGCAGACTTCCTGCTTCCTCAACACGACCTGCCCCTCCACCTATCTTCCCACTGACAACAAACCTGGCCACAAAACCATCAATCCCATCATCCAAATAATTAACATATAATGGTCCCAATATTGACTCCCTGCAGAACACCACTAATCAACAGCAGCTAACCAGAATAGGCCCCCTTAATTCCCACTCTTTGCCTCCTGCCAGTCTTCTGTCCTGTAATACCATGAGCTCTTGTCTTACTCAGCAGCCTCAAAGTTCAAAGTAAATTCATTATATGGTGCATATATGTACTTTGATACAACCGAGATTCATTTTCTTGCAAGCATGCTCAATAAGTCCAATAACCATAATATAATCAATGAAGGACTGAAGCAACAGGGCAGACAACCAGTGTGCAAAAGACAACAAACTGTAAATACAAAGGAAAGAAAAAAATAACATTCAGGGGTCGGTCTCCATGTTTAGTACTCTGTCGGGTACTTTTCAGTGATGAGCAGGAGGTATTTTGAGGGTAACAGGGTATAAGCATAAATAATGTCCTTATTCTCAATAAATTAAACTTGGAATGAGATTTAATATCACTGGCATACGTCATGAAATTTGCTGTTTTGCAGCAGCAGTTCATTGCAAATCATAATAATAAAAACTATAACGATTCCAGTTAATTGGGACACATCGGGACCAGTACTCTTTGGCTCAATTTAGCTGCTTCCCAATTAACCGAAGCTTCATTGAAATAGTTAAAAATATATATGTATATAAAACAACCAGATTATGCATTTACATGAAATACAGAACAAACTGGAACACTACCAAGACGACTACATAAATGATGTATTAGCTCCTCATGGTTATTGATGGAGGAGTTCATCTAGCGTACTCTGCTGTGTTCTCTTCAGTGGCTGAAAGTGAACAAATCAGTGCAGACACCTAGTGGAGATAATGGGCTGCCTTCATACAATGCTTTCAATGATTACATTCTCAAATCTTCATTTTCATTGTAACATTCAAGATGATTGTCAATAACTACAAATTCTTCATTGTTCCTAACTTGTTGCAATAGTGAAATTGTTTCATTTTCACTCCCAGCTGTTTCTCACATCTCCAAGCCTGAATGCTTGAAACCACAGTGAGCAAAACAGTTTTGGATTGTCTTACTGCTTATCTCTTGCCAACTATCAGGGACAAAAATCACTTCAAACACACACAACTGACGCTATTTTAAACCGTTCACTCTGAGTACATTGTAGTGTCTAATATCCTCACATATGTAAATGAGTATCACTAGTTAGAAACTGTTTGGTAACAGTCTCCTGCCCCAATTAAGTGGCATGGTGCCCCAAATAAACAAAGGCAACCCTGGCAATTTTCTCAATGAGTTTTTGTTCATTAAAGAGTTGTCCCAAAAAAGCGGCAGCTCCAATTAACTAATGGCCCAATTAACAGGAATCCACTGTATATATAAAAAATTAACTTGAATAGGGTCACCATGGTCATAGTGATGCTACTACAGCTCGGTATGTTCTGGAGTTCAGAGTTCAACTCTGTGAACAGTTTGTACATTCTCCCTGTGGCCACGTGGGTTTCCTCCAGGTGCTCTGGTTTCCTCCCACAGTCCAAAGACATACCGGTTAGAATGTGAATTGGTCGTTGTTAGTTGCCCTGTGATTAAGTTGGAATTCGGTAAGCGTGTTGCTGGGCAGTATGGCTTATTGGGTTGGAAGGGCCTGCTCCATGCTGAAACTCTAAATAAGATAAAATTAAAACTGAAGTAAATAAATGGTGCAAAAAGAGAACAAAAAAGAAAAAAACAGTGGCATAGTGTACATGGGTTCAATGTCCAGTCACAAATCCAACGGCAGAGGCGAAGAAGCTGTGCTGAAATATCCAGTGTGTGCTTTCAGTGTGTACCTCCTCCCTGATGGTAGTAATGTGAATAGGGCATGTCCTGGGTGATGGGGATCCTTAATGATGTACGCCACCTTTCTGAGGTATCCCTTGTCCTCGATGTTGGGGGGCCAGTGCACATGATGGAGCTGAGTTTACAACCCTCTGCAGCTTTTTCTGATCCTGTGCAGTGGCCCCTCCATCACCAGGTGGTGATGCAACTAAACAGAAGACTCTCCACAGGAGAAATTTGCGAGTGTCTTTAGTAACTTACCAAACCTCCTCAAACTCCTAAAGAAATATAGCCATTGTTGTTGTTCTTTGTCATTGCATCAATATGTTGTGCCCTGGATAGATCTTCAGAGATGTTGACACCCAGGAGCTTGAAAATGTTCATCCTTTCCACTGCTGATCCCTCAACTTGCAAGAAATCTATTGTGCTTCCTTCTTTAATATTAACTCAGTTAATTAGGATATGTATAATATCCTTTCAGAATTCACAATAAACTCTTCCCATTTAAACTCTACTGTTAAATCGTACAGATTGTTTCACCAAATTCCTTTGATCTTCCTCCATTCCTTATTTGTAGATAAACACTGGCAGTTCTACAGAGTTAATGGTGTCATTCATGTCCCAACTCACTTTAATCTACAGTTCTAATGGAATGGATGACTTTTCATCTCTGACATGGACAACTCTTTCATTGCAAAAGTCTGCAGCAAGCCTTCAGCTCCAGACTGAGCCTGGCTGATGTTTTATTTAGTATCCATTATATCAAATATTAATAAGGCACAGTTTGGGTGAGGGTTTGAGATAGAGTTGTGAAAAATTTAATTTATTTTATTTGGAGGTACAGCAAGGTACAGCCCTTTCTGGACCAACTGGTCAGTGCTACCTAATTACACCCATGTACACTGACTGGTGTATGGAAGGAGGCCAACATATCAGCATCTCCACCGTGATAAAGCAACACAACTCCAATGGATAGTCATGTGATCTGGATGCCTAACTCACGCCACCCTGAACAGATTCTTTACTGTCATTTGAAGGAAGGTCAGCGAGCCCCTGGTGAGCAAAGGAGAAACATTGAGATCAGCCAAAAGAAATTCAACATTACTTCTAAAAATTGGGAAGACATTTCACTCCTGGAAGAAATCTGCTCAAGGGGGAGCTGCTCTACACGAGAGTGACCTCTACTGTGCCACAGAGAACAAGCAGCAGGTGTGAAAGGAGTGACTGAACAACAAAAGACCCAACTACTAACCACAGCCACCACTCACTCGTGTCTGCACTGCACCTGAACATATGGATCCCAAATCAGCCTCTACATCCACATGAGGACCCAGCAATAGACAATTCCTTAGGAGAACATCATACTCAACTTGAGTGATTGCACTACACCCATGTGACTAACTAACCTACTGCCCCATACATCTCCAGAACATGGGAGGAATCCAAATGCTCCAGATTTCCAGCATCTGCAGAATCTGTGCTTCCAGTGAACGAGGATCAGTTCACCAAATCATTCGGTGTCTGTCACTCTTCACTTGCAGGCCATGATATAAAGCTGTCAACACCAAACGGTTTCTTGTTGGTTGAACTCCTGAGGTGTGACCTGCTGAAAGCAGTTAGTGGCAAAGTTAAAGGTTTTGCCTGGGACAGAACTATGCTAAAATTCTGGCAGTCGGAGGCCCTCCATAGCTTGAGGTCAACCACAATTTTGTGTCCTAGTTGTCTACATTCAATATGCAAGCCAATATACAGGCCTGGGCAGTACAAAATGGAAAGTAAGCTGTTGTCCCCACATCAGGCTCCTCTCCATGCAGCCGATGAAACCAAAGGAACAACTGAGACCAACACAGTTTGGTACCAGTGGTGTCATAGGAGTTGCCAGTCAGTGTTGAATTCAATGTAGGACTGCCTTGGGGACTCCAGCTCTGGATTTTTCCTGGGTTTACTCCCTGAAGCCTTCCCCGTGAGTGGGTATAGCACAAGGCAGCAGGGGTTTGAGATCAGAGTTTCGCTTCTCCTAGATAAACTACCAACCACAGCTGACAAGCCCCATCTGTTCAAGGAACTCTGTCAGTAATGCTTTAAAAACCTTTAAAAATAAGATTATTATTAAAAATACACTCTTGGCTCAGAGTTTGGTGTTGACAGCTTTATATCATGGCCTGTAAGTGAACAGTGACAGATACTGAATGATTTGGTGAACTGATCCTGGTTTGCCAGGACACAAGCAATGCAGAAAGACATAACAGTCAACAAACAAATCACCAGCACTTCTTAAATCTGTTGGAACCTCACTGCAGTATCACATAACTAAGGATTCAATGAGATGAGGCTCTGCTTTCTTCTCGCTGCTGCTGACGGGAAGGAGGTACAGCAGCCTTGGGTCCCACACCATCAGGTTCAGGAACAGTTATTACCCCTCAGCCATCAGGCTCCTGAATCAGTGAGGATAATTTCACTCACCCAGAATTTATAGACTCACTTTTAAAGATTAAACAACACAGATCCTTGATTTTTTTTTTCTTTTTGTATTTTTGTATTTGCAGTTTGTTGTCTTTTGCACATTGGTTGTGTGTACAGTTTTTCATTGATTCTATGAAATTTCTTTGTATTTACTGTGAATGCCCACAAGAAATGAATTTCAGGGTAGTATATGGTTCCCCTCTGCCATCCGATTCCTAAATGGACATTGAACCCTTGGACACTACCATACTTTATAAATATATATTATTACTGTTTTTACATGATTTTTAATCTATTCAGAATACATATACTGTAATTGATTTATTTACTTATTTATTTATTTTTCTTCTACATTATGTATTGCCTTGAGCTGCTGCTGCTACTAATTTAACAAATTTCACAACACATGCCGGTGATAATAAACCTGATTCTGATTCTGACATTCATGTATTTTGATAATAAATTTATTTTGGACAGAGAGAAACCACGTCACCTGCTGAGGGGAGACCTTCACAAGGTACATGATCTGAAAATGGAGCTTACTAATAGAACTATCAACTTCCACGTTAAACATACCCAATGACGTTGCCTCCACAATCATCTATGGCGATGAATTTCACAGATTCACCACCCTCCAGCTAAAAATATTGCTCCTCATCTCTATTCTGAGTCTGTGTGTTCTGGTCCTAGACTCCCCACTACAGGAAACATCCCCTCTTACTCTGTGCAGGCCTTTCAATATTCAATAGTTTTCAATCACAACACCTCATGCTTCCAAAACTCAAGTGAGTACAGGCTCAGAGTCACCAAACGCTCCTCATATGTTAACCCTTTCATTCCCAGAATCATTCTCATGAACTTCCTCATGTTCCATTCCATCTGGACTATGGGATTAATGGATTTGTGGCTAAATTTGCTGATGATACAAAGATAGGTGGACGAGCAGGTAGTGTTGAGGAAACAGAGAGCCTGCAGAGAGACTTAGATAGTTTAGGGGAGTGGGCAAAGAAGTGGCAAATGAAATACAATGTTGGAAAATGTATGGTCGTGCACTTTGGTGGAAGAAATAACAGGCAAAATATTATTTAGATGGGGAGAGAATTCAAAATGCAGAGATGCAAAGGGTCTTGGGAATCCTTGTGCAGGATACTCTAAAGGTTAACCTCCAGGTTGAGTCAGTGGTGAAGAAGGCAAATGCAATGTTGGCATTCATTTCTAGAGGTCTAGAATATACGAGCAGGGATGTGATATTGAGGCTCTATGAGGCACTTGTGAGACCACATTTGGAGTATTGAGTGCAGTTTTATGCTCCTTATTTTAGAAAGGAAATACTGACATTGGAGAGGGTTCAAAGAAGATTCATGAGAATGATTCCAGGAATGAAAGGGTTACCGTATGAGGAACTTCTGACAGCTCTTGGGCTGTATTCCCTGGAGTTCAGGGGAATGAAGGGGGAGCTCATAGAAACATTCCGAATGTTAAAAGGCCTGAACAGATTAGATATGGCAAAGTTATTTCCCATGTTAGGGGAGTCTAGGACAAGAGGGCATGACTTCATGATCGAAGGACATCTAGTTAGAACGCAGATGCAGAGAAATTACTTTAGTCAGAGGGTGGTAAATCTGTGGAATTTGTTGCCATAAGTGGCTGTGGAGGCCAAGTCATTGGGGTGCATTTAAGGCAGAGATGGATAAGTTCTTGATTAGCCAGGTTATCAAAGGGTATGGGGAGAAGGCAGAGGAGTGGGAATGACTGGAAGAATGGGATCAGCCCATGATTGAATTGCAGAGCAGACTCGATGGGCCAAATGGCCTGCTTCTGCTCCTATATCTTAAGGTCTTATGGTCAAACACTTCAATTAGGAATAGGGGACACTGATCACCTCTTCAAATATGCTCTTCCATTTCAATGCAGTTGAAAGTTCAAAGTGCAAAGTAAATTTAATATCAAAGTACAGATATGTCATTTTCTTGCAGGCATTAAATACAATACACAGTAAATACAAGAAATACAAAAGAATCAATGAAAAATTGTAACCCAAAATAGGCAGTCTTGCCTACCTATGGTAACAGTATAACTGGCAATTGTTATGCTGCCCAACCAGCTGAGTTGCTCCAGCATTTTGTGTGTGTTGCTCTAGATTTCCAGCATCTGCAGAATCTCCTGTGTTTACAACTTGCGGCTCCACTGCGAAGTCTCTTCAAGTGATGCCTATGCTAAAGAAGTTTAAATCTTCTCATCGACGGGAGTTCAGACCTCTCACTGCTCCCCCTCTATGATCTCTGCAGCACTCCAACTCTTCGACCGTGTACCTTCTTGCTTGTCCTACATCCCCTCCCGCCACCTTTCACCTTCCCTTCGAGTCCACATGAAGGGCCTCGTCTCAAAACGTTGACTGTTTATTCTTTTCCGGAGATGCTGTCTAACCTTCTGAGTTCCCCCAGCATTTTATGTGTGTACTAATCTGCAAAATCTCTTGTTTTGTGAAACAGTTTAGTAGCCTGTTTAGCAAGACTCCATCTACCTCTGTTGTAAAAATATTCAAAGATTCTGCTTGACTAAAGGGAGTTGCCAAGCGTCATCATGATCAGAGAGAAACTTGTCATATTCTCTTTCTTAAATAGGTGATGACATATCAGTGATTCATAAACACAAGAGATTTTGCAGATGCTGGAAATCCAGAACAACACACTCACAATGCTGGAGGAACTCAGCAGGTCAGGAAATGAATAAAATGTTGACAATTCGGGCAGAGACCCTTCTTCAGGACACAGTTCTAGATTTTCTCGAAAGGGAAAGTATCCTTTCCACATCGACACTGTCAAGACCCTTTGGGATCTAAAACACCATGACTGCCCAGTCTTTCTTCTTAAGACCACCTACCCAATCTTCGTATTGGATTGAGGTCCTCTGCTGGTCAGTGTCTACATATATGCAAGCCAGTACACAAGCCAGGGCCGCATGATATTGAGAACAAGCTGTTGCCCCTGTTGCAGGCTCCCCTCTCCATGCAGCTGATGAATCTAAATAAACAGCAGTGACAGATACAGTTTAGCACCAGTGGCAGTGCAGGAGCTGCCAGTCTGCATTGAACTCAATGGAGGTCTGCCTTAGGGACTCCAGCTCCAGAGTATTCCCTTTGGGTTTACTCCCGAAGCCTTCCCCATGAGAGGGTATAGCTGCAAGGCAGCGGAGGTTTGAGATCAGAGTTTTCCTTCTAGATGAGCCCCATCATCACAGACTCCAGGTATCAGCCTTCTTGGGATTACTTGCAGTGTATTTAAATCCATCCTTAATTAAGCACTCTAATGTCATACACTCCAGATACTGTCTGGCCAATGTGCTATAGAAATAAAGCAAGATCTCCCCACTTCTGCATTCAATTCCACTAGCACCAAGACTCTCTGCTTTCTTTGTCCAATACATCACAGGAAAGTCCTCCCAAACATCAATAGTATCTAAGGAAGGCAATACCTATTATCAAAGATCCTTGCCATCTTCACACAGCTACCATCAGTCAGGAGGTACAGAAGCCTGGAGGCTCACACCACCAGGTTTAGCAACAGCTACTTCCTTTCAACCATTTGGTTCTTGAACCAGCTGGCACAATCTTAATCACCAGAGTTTAGGAAAATCCAACAAAAAGTGGTGGATACAGCCCAGTCCATCACAGGTAAGGTTCTCCTCACCTCTGAGCACAGGAAAGCAGCATCCATCATCAAGGACCCCCACCACCCAGGACATGCTCTCTTCTCACTGCCGCCATCAGGAAGGAGGCACAGGAGTCTCACAACTCTCAGCACCAAGTTCAGGAACAGTTATTACCCCTCAATCATCCGGCTTTTGAATGTAAGGGGATAACCTCACTTGCCCCATCAATGAAATGTTCCCACAACCAAAGGACTCACTTTCAAGGACTCTTCATCTCATGTTCTTGATAGTTATTGCTTATTCATATTATGATTTATTTATTTTCTATTTGCTCAGTTGGTTATCTTCTGTACTCTTGTTGAATGCCCTAGTTAGACAGTCTTTCATTGATTCTATTATGACTATTATCTTACAGATTTATTGAGTATGTCCACAGGAAAATGAATCTCACAGTCGTATATGATGACATATATGTACTTTGATAATAAATTTACTTTGAACAATGACCACTTTCATCACTTAAACTAAAACTGATTTTTTCTAATTGTTTTCTTTCTTGTAAAAATTGTAAATAGTTTGTTTTTTTCTATGTTTTTCTTGTGTTTAGCTTTATATAAGCAGTATTCATGAGAGATGCTGCAGATGCTGGAAATCCAAAGCGACACACACAGAATGCTGGAGGAACACAGCAGGTCAGGCTGCATCCATGGAAGTGATGTTTTGAGCCGAAACCCTTTGACGATAGTGCGTGCGTGCTACCCTTCACATAATGCTCAGTGCCTGTGATGGGTTTTTTTCCATTACATACATGTTCTGTGCGTTTGACCTTCACTTTCAGCAATTACTTTCTGTACCTGCATATCAGCCTTTGGTGAACCATGCACTAGGACAACAGATCTCAGAGACCTCAAATCCACAATTTAGTAATACGGTGCATTCTGGTTCATTGGGGCACATTGGGACCAGTACATTTTGGCCCGATTAACTGGCTGCCCCAATAGCCGTAATTTCATAGAAATAGTTAAAAAAGGTATAAAAAAGGGAAACTACTGTTTACATGAATAACTAATGATGTATTCAAATGAAATACAGAACAAATTAGAACACTACCAATACCTCTACAGTACTATAAAACTATCAGGCAGATGGGGCTCGTCAGTCTTGGGCGGCAGCCTGCTTAAGGGAAGAAAACTCTGATTTTAAACTTCCGCTGCCTTGCGGTCACACCCACCCATGGGAAAGGCTTCGGGAGTAAATCCTGAGGAAGAAATCCGGAGCCAGGGCCCCTAAGGCAGTTTGATGTTGTTTACAACTTCACTCTGGTAACCTCTGCGATGACCCTGGTGCCAAGCTGTATCGGCACTTGCCCTTCCCTTGGACTACATCAGTGATGTGGAGAGGGGGAACTCACTGCGTGGGCAACAGCCGGTTCTTCAAATCTTCCCACCCAGGCTTGCGCCCTGAAGAGGACACAATCCACCAGAGGCGCAAACCCACGATCTCCTGGGATCGACGGCTCCCTACTGCTACTATAAAAATATATTATAGTTTTAGTGTACAACGCCAAATTCTTTAGATTGACTGTAAATGAACAAATCAATGCACCTAGTGCAAATAATGGATTCCCTTCATACAATGCTTTCAATGATTGCGTCCTCCAAATCTTAATTTTCATTGTAACATTCAAGATGATTGCTGATACCACCAAATTCTTTGTAGTTCCTAACTTATTGAAATAGTGAAAATCGTTCTATTTTCACTCCTGGCTATTCCTGGAATCTCCAAGCCTGAATGCTTGAAACCACAGTGAGCAAAACAGTTTGGAGTTGTTTTACTGCTTATTTCTCGCCAATGATCAGTTACAAAAATTGTGCTTTTTGACCACAAAAATGCAACTGACACTACTTAAAAACTGTTTGCTCTAAGTGCGTTGCAGTGCCTAATGGTCACACAAGTGCACATGACTAACACTAGTTAGAAACTATTTGGCAACAGTTTCCTGTGCCAATTAAGTGCCATAATGCCCCAAATAAATGAAGGGAGTCACGGGAATTTTCCGTTGTTTATGAGTTCTCGCAAATTAACAGCTGCCCTGATTAACTGATGGCTGCTGAACTGGAATTCACTGTATTACATTACAGTTGCCAGTTCCTTGTCCGTTTTATCCAGTAATACAGTGCAGAGTCAGACCTTCTAGCCCATTGAGCTTTGCCACCCCATCTGCCCCCAACAACCCTGAATAACCCTAACTTAATCATGGGGCATTTACAATGACCAATTAACCTACCGGGTATGTTTTTGAACGGTGGAAGGAAATCAGAGCACCTGGAAAAAAACCACCCATTCCACAGGGAAGACAGACAGCAGTAGAAATGAATTCCAAATCCCGACATCCCGAGCTGTAACAGCAATGTGCCAACCACTACGCTACCTGGTGCCCAACTGAACTGATGCAGATCACTTTGTAACTTCCTCCAAAACTTATCTCTGCACCTCCTACCCCTGAGGGGCAACTCCTTCCCTCAGTGATCAGCATGTGCAACAAGCTGCCAGTGGAAGTGGTGGGTGCAGGTTTGACTTCAGCTTTTAAGAGAAGTTGGTTACGTGGATGGGAGGGGTTTGAGAGCTATGGTTCCAGGTGCGGGCCAGTGGGAGCAGGCAGATTAGTAGTTTGGCATGGACTTGATGGGCAGAAAGGCCTGCTCTTGTGCTGTAGTGCTCTGTGACTTTATGACCATACCTTTAGTACCATCATCTACCTGCGACCCAGTTAGCCTCCAGCATTGTTCCCTGCGATGCAACGTTCATGATATCTTGCCAGCCAGAAATAATAGACCCAGTTATGTTGACTCTCTATTTCTTGATGGTGGGCTGCTGAACACTCACATCATTGAGAACACAGAACAGTACAGTACCGACCCTTCGACCTACAATGTTATGTTGACCTTTTAACCTCCTCCAAGATCAATCTAAACCCTCCCTCCCAAATAGCCCTCAATTTTCCTGTTATTCATGTGCTTAGATCTCCCTAATGTACCTGCCTCTACCATCACCCCTGACAGCATGTTCCATGCACCCACTACTCCCTCTATAAAAAACCTACCTCTGGCACCCACCCACATACTTTCCTCCAAAATTATGCCCTAATGTATTTGCCATTTCCACTCTGGGAAAAAGTCTCCGGCTGGCCACTCTATCCATGCCTCTAATCATCTCGTACACCTCTATCAAGTCATCGCTCACCCTCCTTCGCTCCAAAGAGAAAAACCCTGCTCACTCAACCTGTCCTCATCAGACATGCTCTCTAATCCTGGTGAATCTCCTCTGCACCTTCTCTGAAGCTTCCACACATTAACTCCTACACTATCAGTTCTCTCTGTCCAGCTCCTGCCTCAGGTCTAACCTGGTGATCAGTAACCCATCAGCCCCACCTCTGACCCCATGGAACTGCCTATGGCTCTACCAGCAATATTACCACCAGTCTCGGCGAGGGCTCAGAGTGTAGGGAGTGGCAACAGATGATCTCCTGGTAAGGATATTTATTACCCACTGGGCAACCTTTAAACACAGTAGGGAACATTAAATCTATCCATTCAAGAGGAGTACATCTTAATTACACCCCATAGTCTCCCTGGCATTGAAAAATTAACTTACTGCATCAGATTTTAATTAACTTCACAGCTTCAAAATATAATGAGAACAGGAAAGTTGTGAACAGTGGTCAGAGGCTCAATAGAGAGCCTGGGCCAGTCAGTCATCATGTCATAGTCTGAATGGGGTGAATGTAGACAGGAGGGAGGCTTTGGGAAAAGTGAGAGATCATTTGAAAGTGACAGAGGTGAGAGGGGAAAATAGGAGAAATAGGGGAAGATGGAGAATGGGAAAGAGAAGGTAGAGGAGTTCAGTGGGAAAGGAAGGGGAAGGGAGGAAGAGGGACAGAGGGGCAGGGTGAGGGCAGAGGGGTGCGGGAAGAAGGGGGTGAGGGGCAGAGGTGGGTGAGGGACGGAAGTGCAGAGGGAGTTGAGGGGCGGGGGTTGAGGGGTGGGGGGGCTGAGAGGCGGGGGGGTTGAGGGACAAAGGTGGGGTGGGGGCAGGGGTTGAGAGGCAGGGGGTGTGGGACAAAGGGGTGAGGAGAGGAGGGGAGGGCAGAAGAGAGGTGAGGGGCAGAGGAGGGGAGTGAGGGCAGAGGGACGAGTGGGGAAGGGGTCGAATGAGGAATGGAAAGGGGAAGGGGGCGGGGGAATGTAAGTCCCGCCCACACAGCCACCAGAGGTAACTTCTGCTGGCGATTCAGGCATTTGAGAAATAGTCCCAATAATAAGAATCACTCAAGCTGCTACGGACACTTTAAATGTAAACATAAGTGACATTTATAAACCTCGGTAGACGACATGGTCCGGTTTGGAAAGGTCTGGCCTCTCTAGTACTTGCCTCGATCCCAGGTCGCCATCGCTTGCCCGGGCAGCGAGCAGCGAGCAGCGCGATCTCCTGCCTCAGGTAACGCGAACAACTGCTGCCGCTTCTCTGTAAAATCCAGGGCATTGGAACTGCTCAACTCTCAGGCGAATGTAACCTTCACATGGGTAACGTCCCACTGAATGAGGGCGTTCGAGATTCTGGGCCATTCGCATCTCGGTGCGTCCACGCCAACATACTCCAATTAGAACAGGATCAATATTAACTCTGACCAACCTCTGCGCACTTGGAGCAAGCTTTTGACTTCATTTTCTTTATTTGGGACTCGTCTTATTTTTGTTTATTGTCCGATTAATCTAGAATTCTAAATAATTTGATGGAGTCAGTTATCTCGTTCCTCTTTGTGGGACTCCGCTCAGTGCAGATTATGCGCGGCTGCTCCTTTATTACCAAACAATTTTATAAACGGGGAGAATATTCACCAGAGGCGCAAAGAGACTTAATCTAATTTATTATCTTTCTATATATCTAGCCATTTAGGTATTTGTTTATTGAGATAGACCCTTCAAGCCACACTGCCCAGCACCTCAGATTTAACCCTAGCCTAATCTCTAGACAATTTAGGACTCTTCATCTTATGCTCTTGATATTTATTGCTTAACCTTTTCTTCTTGTATTTGCACAAGTTGTAGTCTTTTGCACACTGATTGAACACCCAGTTGATGTGGTCTTTCATTGATTCTGTTGTGATTGTTATTCTGTAATGGATTTATTGAGCATGCCTGTAAGAAAATGAATCTCAGGGTTGTATATGGTGACATACATGCACTTTGATAATGAATTTTGATTCATCACCGCCTTTGATTTAACCAATGACAGTGTCATCAGCAAACTTAAATATGGCATTGGAGATATGATTAGTCACACACTACTGTACTACCCCCTGCCCACGACGCTTGGCTATGACAGCCATAAGGAGCCATATTGACTATTACAAAGCCGCACACACACAATGCTGGAGGACCTCAGCAGGTCAGGCAGCATCTATGGAAATAATAAACAGTCAACATTTCAGGTCAAAACTTTCCAGAACCTCAAGACTGAGAAGGAAGGGGGAACATGTTAAAATAAAAAGGTGGGGGGAGGGGAGGGGAAGAAGGCTAGCTAGAAGGTAATAGGTGAAGCCAGATGGATGGGAAAGGTCAAGGGCTGGAGAAGAAGGAATCTGATAGGAGAGGAGGGTGGAGCATGGGAGAAAGGGAAGGAGGAGGGGACCACGAGGGAAGTGCGAAGAGGTTTAAGAAGCCTGACTGGGGACTAAAGGAAGAGGCTGGCAAGGGACAGAACTCCTTTAACTGAAAGGAGAAATCTATTTTCATGCCATCAGGTTGGAAGGCATCCAGATGGAATATAAGGTGTTGCTCCTCCACCCCGAGGGTTGCCTCATCTTGGCTATGGACCGACATGTCAGAATGAGAATGGGAATCGGAATTAAAATGTTCGGCCACTGGGAAGTCCCATTTGTGGCGGATGGTGGAGAGGTGCTCAACAAACCAGTTTCCTATAGGCCACATCAGGAGCACCGGACACAATGTTACAAGCCTGGAAATTTCATTTCATCAGCTGTTAATTGTTGGACATTGCTAACTTTAAAATATAAACACAAGCAATTCTGCAGATGCTAGAAATGAAATATTTTAAGTGAACCTCTGCACTGTCTGTCTGCATTGCACTTTATAACTGTGGTCCTACATTCTGATCCTGTTATTGGTCTCCCCTGTACTACCTCCATGTAATCATTTGCAAAGAGGGCATGAAAACAACGTTGTGAAAATAATAAACCAATTTCCCAATTCTTGTCTCTACTTCTTTCTGTACTGCCTCAGTTTGCATTACTACACCACTCATGACATCGTGCCAACCAGAGAAATTGACCCACTTATTTCTACCTTCTATTTCTGGTTGGAGAGATTTCATCCATCTATGTGTACACAGCACAGTCCAGACCCTTCAGCCCATGATGTTGTGCCAACCAAGATCAATCTGATCTTTCCCACCCACATAGCCATCCAGGCAGGCAGCAGTAGGCATGACACCATTACAGCTTGGGGAGTCAGAGTCTGGAGTTCAATTCCGACAGACCCACACTCAACGATGCAGAGAACATCTGTCCATTTGCTAAAGAATTGCAAGTGAATGTCAGCATCGTGGCATCTGTTGTGAAGTTTATTGTATTGTGACAGCAATATATGATGATAAAAAACCTATAATGCGGATGTGGAGGGATGGGTTAGTAAATTTGCTAATGACACAAAAGTTGAGGGTGTTGTCGGAGGGCTAATGTGGAGGGCTGTCAGAGGTTACAGCAGGACATCAAAAGGATGCAAAACTGGGCTGAGAAGTAGCAGATGGAGTTCAACCCAGATAAGTGTGAGGTGGTTCATTTTGGTAGGTCAAATATGATGGCAGAATATAGTATTAATGGTAAGACTCTTGGCAGTGTGGAGGATCAGAGGGATCTTGGGGTCCGAGTCCATAGGACACTCAAAGCTGCTGCGCAGGTTGACTCTGTGGTTAAGAAGGCAAAAGGTGTATTGGCCTTCATCAATTGTGGGATTGAGTTCAAGAGCCAAGAGGTAATATTACAGCTATATAGGACCCTGGTCAGACCCCACTTGGAGTACTGTGTTCAGTTCTGGTCACCTCACTACAGGAAAGATGTGGAAACCATAGAACTGGTGCAGAGGAGGTTTTCAAGGATGTTGACTGGATTGGGGAGCATGCCTTATGAGAATACATTGAGTGAACTCAGCCTTTTCTCCTTGGAGCGACAGAGAAGAGGTGACCTGATAGAGGTATATAAGATGATGAGAGGCATTGATCGTGTGGATAGTCAGAGGCTGAAATGGCTAATACGAGAAGGCACGGTTTTTAGATGCTTGGAAGTAGGTACAGAGGAGATGTCAGGGGTACGTTTTTTACTTAGAGAGTGGTGAGTGCGTGAAATGGGCTGCTGGCTACGGTGGTGGAGGCCATAGGGTCTTCTAAGAGATTCTTGGATACATACAAGGAGCTCAGAAAAATAGAGGGCTATGGGTAACACTAGGTAATTTCTAAAGTAAGTATATTTTTGGCACAGCATTGTGGGCCGAAGGATTTGTATTGTGCTGTAGGTTTTCTATGTTTTCTATGTTTCTAAATTACAATTATATATATAGTAAGTAGTGCAAAAAAGAAACAAATAATATTGAGGTAGTGTTTATTGGTTCATTCAGGGGAAGAAGCTGTTCCTGAAACATTGAGTGAAACATTCAGGCTCCTGTATCTCCTTCCTGATGGCAGCAATGAGAAAAGTGTGCGGGTTCCTAAATGATGGATGCTGCCTTTTTGAGGCATTGCCTTTAGAAGGTGTCCTCAGTGTAGGAAAGTCTAGCACCCATGATGGAGCCAGCTGAGTTTACAACTTTCTGCAGTTTTTACTGATCCTGTACAGTGATTCCCCTCCCACCCCATCAGACAGAGTTGCAACCAGTTGGAATGCTCTCCATGATACATCTGTCGAACTTTGCAAGAGTCTTTGGCGACATACCAAGTCTCCTCAAATGTCACTGTCTACACTACAGCACAGAAACCTGCCCTTCTTCCCCCCGACATCAGATTTCTTTTGGAATAATCCATTAACAATACTTCATTAACAAATAAAAGAAAATATGCAGAAACTGGAAATCCGAGCAACACATACAAAATGCTGCAGGAACTCAGCAGGTCAGGCTACGGAAAATCAATGTTTCAGGCCAAGGACCTTCATAAGGGGAAGATGCCAGAATCAGAGGGTTGGCGGAAGTGGAGGAGAAGCTGGAAGGTATTTGGTGGGTCTAGGTGAGTGGGGAAGGGGGGATGAAGTGAGAAGCTGGAAGGCGATGTCGAAAGGATAAAGTGCGGGAGAAAAGGAATCTGATAGGAGAGGAAAGTAGACCGTGGGAGAATGGGAATGAATGATACTGGTGGAGGTGAGAGGCAGATGATGGGTAGGGGTAAGAGGCCAGAATGGGGAAATGAAGAAAAGGGAAGGGAGAGGGGACAAAACCTAAAGTTGGAGAAATTGATGTGCAGGTTGAAGGCTACTTAGGCAGAATATGAGATGCTGCTCCTCCAACTTGAGAGAGGCCTCACCGTGACAGAATATTGGCAGCTCATTGCACAGAAAACCAAAATATGAAGGTGCAGGAAGAAATGTAGCCACTAGCAAACACTGAGGCTGTCTACAAGAAGGGTCAGAGATGTCTCTATTTCCTGAGGAGACTGAGGTCCTTTAACATCTGCTGGACAATGCTGAGGATGTTCTACGAGTCTGTGGTGGCCAGTGCTATCATGTTTGCTGTTGTGTGCTGGGGCAGCAGGCTGAGGGTAGCAGACACCAACAGAATCAACAAACTCATTCGTGAGGCCAGTGATGTTGTGGGGGTGGAACTGGACTCTCTGACGGTGGTGTCTGAAAAGAGGATGCTGTCCAAGATGCATGCCATCTTGGACAATGACTCCCATCCACTCCATAATGTACTGGTTAGGCACAGGAGTACATTCAGCCAGAGACTCATTCCACCGAGATGCAACACTGAGCGTCATAGGAAGTCATTCCTACCTGTGGCCATCAAACTTTACAACTCCTCCCTCGGAGTGTCAGACATCCTGAGCCAATAGGCTGGTCCTGGACTAATTTCTACTTGGCATAATTTACTTATTATTATTTAATTATTTATAACCATATAACCATATAACAATCACAGCACGGAAACAGGCCATTCCGGCCCTCCTAGTCCGTGCCGAACTCTTAATCTCACCTAGTCCCACCTACCCGCACTCAGCCCATAACCCTCCACTCCTTTCCTATCCATATACCTATCCAATTTTACCTTAAATGACACAACTGAACTGGCCTCTACTACTTCTACAGGAAGCTCATTCCACACAGCTATCACTCTCTGAGTAAAGAAATACCCCCTCGTGTTTCCCTTAAACTTTTGCCCCCTAACTCTCAAATCATGTCCTCTCATTTGAATCTCCCCTACTCTCAATGGAAACAGCCTATTCACGTCAACTCTATCTATCCCTCTCAACATTTTAAATACCTCGATCAAATCCCCCCTCAACCTTCTACGCTCCAATGAATAGAGACCTAACTTGTTCAACCTTTCTCTGTAACTTAAGTGCTGAAACCCAGGTAACATCCTAGTAAATCGTCTCTGCACTCTCTCTAATTTATTGATATCTTTCCTATAATTCGGTGACCAGAACTGTACACAATTTATGGTTTTATATTGCTATATTTCTACACTAATCTTGGTTGGTGCGACTGTAATGAAACCAAATTTCCCTCGGGATCAATAAAGTATGTCTGTCTGTCTGTCTGTCAGTCAAACACTACCAGACACAGGAATAGATCAGTGGGTACACAAAGACCTTCTCCCAGGGCTGAAAAGGTTGTCATATAAGATGGTAGACTTTTAAGGTGCTTGGAGGGAAGTTTAGGAGGATGTCAGAGATAGTTTTGTTTTACATAGAGAGTGGTGGTGGTTATGTGGAACCTGCTGCCACGGTTGGTGGTACAGGCAGATACACTAAGGACATTTAAGAGACTCTTAGACAGGCACATGGATGAAAGAAAAAATGGAAGGTTATGGGGAAGGGAAAAGTTAGAGTGGTCTGAGAGTCAGCTAAACAGACAACACAATATTGCAGACCGAAGGGCCTGTACTATGCTGTAAACATATCAATAAGACTGAAAGAGAAAATTTACATGATGTTGCCAGGAATTGAGCACCTGAGATCTAGGGAAAAGCTGAATAGGTTTGGATTTTATTCCCTGAATGTAGGAGAATGAGGGGAAATTAAACAGAGGTATATAAAATTATGCGGGGCATAGATAGGAAGTGTTTTTTTTCCTCTGAGGTGATACTACAACTAGAAGCCATGGGTTAAAGGTGAAAGGTGAAATATTTAAGGGGAAGAACGATCTTCTTTACTCAGAGTGTGGAACAAGCTGCCAGCAGAAGTGGTGGATGTGGGTTTGATTTCAACATTTAAGAGAAGCTTGGATAAGTACATGGATGGGAGGAGTATGGAGGGCTCTGGTCCAGGAGTGGGCCTCTGGGACTAGGCAGTATAGCAGTTCAGTATGGACTAGATGGGCCAAAGGGCCTGTTTCTGGGCTGGAATGCTCCTTGATTCCATAACTGTTCTAGCTACCGCTCTGGGCTGACGCAGCTGTTTATAGCTGCATCCAAGGACACTTTTCACCCCAGTTAATTGTTCTGAAGATAATCACTAACTTCATTTTAAATGGAGCGAAGCCTTCCAAACAGACAATCATATCACAGATCCTCAAACCTTATTTAATTAAGCTGGTAAACCAATGGACACAAAAATGGAACAGCAAATGGCCTCTACTGGAAAAGGTTCAGCAGAACTGTCAGCAGTCTCCACATTTCACTACGAAATGGTCTATAATGAAGTTGTGCATCAGTGATTACCTAATAACAAAGTTCAAAACGTCCAAAGTGAATTTAATATCAAAGCACATATATGTCACCATAAGCATCCGACGATGTGCCGGGGGCAGCCACATGTGCCACTATGCCTCCGGCGCCAACACAGCATGCCCACAACTCAGTCACCCCAACCCATACATCTTCGGACTGTAGGAGGAAACCGGAGCACCCAGCCAAAACCCATGAGAACATGGTAACTCTGCAGACGGTGGCGGAACTGAGCCCGTTTCGCTGCCGCTGTAATCGCGTTACTCAACCACTACACTTCCATGCCGTTTAAAATCAACATCCCGGGGATTACCAATGAGCAGACATTCAACGGGACTGTCACATACGTATCGTATCCACAACAGCAGGGCAAAGGCTTGCTTTCCGCCAGTGAGCGGCTCACCAATCTGCAGAAAAGAGGTTGTGATTGGGATGGTATACCCGCCACTTCCAGAATGATTACTTACTCAGCGATATACCTGTACAGCACAACGAGCCCGCACTGTCCAATTACAGCCTACGTGACTAATAATTTACTAGCCTGTAAGTCCTTGAAATGTGGGAGTAAAGCAGAGTGCCTGGGGATCACAGGGAGAACATACAAACTCCTCACATACATTGAATCCAGGTTGCTGGCACCGTGACAGCATTGTGGTAGTCGTTGTGTTATTGTAGAGGAAGGAGACAGCCAACATCCCACACATAGCTGTGACTATTTCATCAGTTCTGCCTGTAACGATTAAGGGTAAGACATTAGCCAGGACCCTACGATTGTTCCCTGCTGACTGCAAATTAGTATCCTGGATCCTTCTTGTCCACCAGAAACTAGATAGGGTCACAGCTTAATGTTACTTTTTGAGAGATTTATTTTATTTAGAGATACAGAATGGTAACAAGTCACTGAGTTACACCTATGTGGCCAATCAACCTACTGACCAATTCTACTGAAAGTGGCAGGAAACCCACATGGCCATGGGGAGAGTGTGCAAACTCTTTACAGGCAGTGCTGGGAATTGAACCCACGTAGCAGACACTGTAGTAGCATTACACTACCGTGCCAACCCATAAGTTACAGTGGTGACCTGTCTACAAAATGTACTGTCCTTGTCCTCAAGGGCAG
Source organism: Hemitrygon akajei (assembly GCF_048418815.1). NCBI lineage: Eukaryota > Metazoa > Chordata > Chondrichthyes > Myliobatiformes > Dasyatidae > Hemitrygon > Hemitrygon akajei. The sequence goes on from NC_133133.1 coordinate 3,589,310, forward strand.
AATCAGAATCAGGTTTAATATCACTGGCATATGTCCTGAAATTTGTTGTTATGTGGAAGCCGTACATTACTTTGCAATACATAGTAATAAAAAACTGTAAATTACGATAAGAAATATGTATATATACATTTTTAATTATTTAAGTAGCGCAAAATGAGGACAAGAAAAAGGAAAGAAAATTGTGAGCTAGTGTTCATGGGTTCAATGTCCATTTGGGAATCTGTTGGCAGAGGAGAAGAAGCTGTTCTTGAAGAATTGAGAGTGTATCTTCAAGCTCCTGTACCTCCTCCTTGATGTTAGCAATGAGAAGAGGGCATGTCCTGGGAGATGGGGGTCACTAATGACGGATGTTGCCTTTTAACCAACACCTCCTAAAGCTACTATTTCCACCACTAATAAGCAAGAGGGCCACAGGTGCACATGGCCACCAGCTCCTGCAGACTGTCTTCCAAGTTGGAATAGGTGGCACATTAGTGCAACACTGTACAGGGTTAGTGATCGGAGCTCAGTTCCTTCTGTGTCTGTAAGGAGTTTGTTTGTTCTCCCCATGACTATGTGTGTTTCCTTTGGGTGCTCTGATTTCCTCCCACCTTCCAATGATGTACAGGTTGGGGGTAGTCAGTTGTGGGCATGTTACATTGGTGCAAGAATCATGGCGATATCTGTGGACTTCCACAGCACATCTCAATCTGTGTTGGTCATTAACACAAACAGTGCATTTCACTGCATGTCTCGATGTTTCAAAGCACATGTGACAAATTAAGCTGACCTTTCTTTAACCTTTAAAGTCACACAGCATCCGGACCCGACCTTCACTCTCACTGAATCCGACCCCTGGAACTTCCTTCCACAGGAGCACCGTCACCAGAAGGACTCCACAAGACCACAGGACGCAGGAGCAGAATTAGGTCTTCAGCCACCATGGTTGATTTAATACCCTCTCAACCTCATTCTCCTGCCTTCTCCCCTGACTCCCTGACTAATCAAGAACCTATCAAACTCAGCTTTAAATATACCGATTGACTTGGCCTCCATAGCCGTCGCTGCCTATTCCACAGGTTCATCACCCTCTGGCTAAAGAAATTCCTTCTCATCTCTGTTGTAAATGAAGTTGGAGGACGCTCACCACCACCTTCACAAGGGCAAATCGGGATGAGGAAACCAATTTCTTTCAAATGTTCTTGAATAGTCCTGGAGCCTTGGTCTTCATTTCACAGAACTTCAGGAGAAGCTATGGCCTAGAAATGACCACTGGACATAGGAGCACTGGAACATTACACACTTTTATATAGCCAGCTGACTATAATTGAAAGAATATAGCTGACCCAGTTTACTTAAAATAGGTTAACTCTGTGCTAAATTAGGTATTTGGAAAGATGTTGCACGATGCAGTGAGCATTTCACAGAATCGCTCAGCACAGAAGGAAGCCACTCGGCCCCTCTGGCCCATGCCAGCTCTGTGAATGGCTCTCCAGTCCGGACCTGGACTTGTTTACATCCCTGCACTAGTTTTTTTTTCAAGTGATCAGGTGCCATTCGACCAGCTTCACCCGTCCTGATCACGGCTTTGGTCACAACTGTCTTACTGAACGAGCGCAGAGAAAATTTACAAGGCTGTTGCCAGGACTTGAGGATCTGAGTGATAGGAAAAGGTTGAATAGGTTAGGGTTATTCCCTGGAGTGAAGGAGAATGAGGGCAGATTTGATGGAGGTATACAAAATTATGAGGGGTATAGTTAGGGTCAATGTAAGCAAGCTTTTTCCACTGAGGTTGCATGAGATGAGAACTGGAGATCATGGGTTAAGAGTAAAAGTTTCAGAGGAACCTGAGGGAGAATTTTCCCACACAGAGGGTGGAATGAGCTGCCAGTGGAAGTGCTAAATGCAGATTCAATGTCAACATTTAAGAGGAATTTGGATAGATACATGGATGGGAGGGGTATGGAGAGCTGATGCTCTGGGCACAGATTGATAGGACTAGGCAGATTAACAACTTGGCATGGACTAGATGGACTGAATGGCCTGTTTCTGTGCTGTAGCACACTATGACTTTATAACTCTATGGTGTTCCAGCATTTTCCCTAAATCACTCACATGAGAGGGTCTGCATGACAAATCCAGATGTCACAACATGCTGGTAAGTTTCGATCAGGTCGGACAGCCTCTGGGCTCTGTGTGATGGTGTGAAATGTGTGCTGGAGAGTTTCATACTGGATCTCATCTCCCCCAGTGGAACAAGATGAAATCAATAAGGCATCCCTCTGGTTAGACTCTCCGGCCAGCAGAAGGTGGTATTTCAAAGTTCCAAGTAAACTTATTATCAAAGCATATACACATCCCCATATATAGTCCTGAGAGTCATTTTCTGGTGGACATCCATAGTAAAGGGAAAGAAACACTATTTTCAACTAAGACCATAAGCCATAGGAGCAGATTTTGGCCATTCGGCCCATCGAGTCTGCACTGCCATTCCATCAAGGTTTAAGTTATCATCCCTCACAACTCCGTTTTCCTGCCTTCTTCCTGCAGCTTTTAACACTCTTACTAATCATGAACCTATCAACCTCCACTTTAAATATACTGAATGCTTGGCCTCCAAATTCCACAGATTTACCACATTCTGGTAAAGAAATTCCTCTTCATCTTTGCTCTAAAGGGACATCCTTCTATTTTGAGGCTGTGCCCTCTGATCCAAGACTCTCCCACTATGGAAAACATTCCCTCCACATCAACTTTATCTAGGCTTTTCAATATTCGATAGGTTTCAATGAGATCCCCTTCATTCTTCCAAGCTAGAGTGACAACAGACTCAGAGCAATCAAATGTTCCTGATGTTGATCAGTTCTTCAAAGTAAATTTATTATCAAAGTACATACACGTTATCATTTACTACTGTGAGATTCATCTTCTTGCAGATATTTACAGGAAAATTAAAAAAAAGGAATTTACAACAAATTGTACATAAAAAGATTGACAAACAACCAATGTGCAAACACAAACAAGAGAAAATCTGCAGATGTGGAAATCAAAGTAACACAACTTTTCCCTCTCTCACCTTATCTCCTGCCTGCCCATGTCTCGCTCTGGTACTCCTCCCCCTTTTTCTTCAGATTCCCCCTTCTCCAGGCTTGTATCTCTTCCACCAATCAAATTCCCAGCTCTTTACTTCACCCTTCCACCCAACCTTTAACTCATCCCCAGTCCTGGTGAAGGGTCTCGGTCCGAAACGTTGACTGTGCTTTTTTCCATAGACGCTGCCTGCCCTGCTGAGCTCGTCCCGCATTTGAGTGTGTTGCTCGGATTTCCAGCACCTGCAGATTTTCTCTTGTTTGTGATTGAACACACAAAATTCTGGAGGAAGTTATCAGGCTAGGCAGCATCTATGGAGAACAGTGAACAAACGATGTTACAGGCTGAGACACTTCATCAGGACTGGGGGGGGTTCAACGTTTCGGGCCGAGACCTTTCATCAGTCCTGAAGAAGAGTCTTGGCCCAAAATGTTGATTGTTTACTCATTTCCATAGATACTGCCTGGCCTGCTGAGTTCCTCCAGCATTCTGTGTGTAAACAATGTGCTAAAGTGGTCCAAATAAAAAACAGATAATACTGAGAACATGAGCTGTAAAGAGTCTTTGGCAATGAGTCTGTAAGTAGAGTTGAGGTGAGTGAAGTTATCCACACTGGTTCAGGAGCCTGATGGTTGTGGGGTAATACCTCTTCCTGAACCTGGTGGTGTGGGACCTGAGGCTCATTGTGGTGAGTGAAGTTATCCACACTGGTTCAGGAGCCTGATGGTTGTGGGGTAATACCTCTTACTGAACCTGGTGGTGTGGGGTCTAAGGCTCGTTGTGAGTGAAGTTATCCACGCTGGTTCAGGAGCCTGATGGTTGTGGGGTAATACCTCTTACTGAACCTGGTGGTGTGGGGTCTAAGGCTCGTTGTGAGTGAAGCTATCCACGCTGGTTCAGGAGCCTGATGGTTGTGGGGTAATACCTCTTCCTGAACCTGGTGGTGTGGGACCTGAGGCTCATTGTGGTGAGTGAAGTTATCCACACTGGTTCAGGAGCCTGATGGTTGTGGGGTAATACCTCTTACTGAACCTGGTGGTGTGGGGTCTAAGGCTCGTTGTGGTGAGTGAAGTTATCCATGCTGGTTCAGGATCCTGATGGTTGTGGGGTAATAACTGTTCCTGAACCTAAAGCTTCTGCACCCGAGCATGGTCTGGAGGATGGTGTGGGACCTTGATGATGGAAACTGATTTCTAATGTCACCGTTCCTTGTAAATATGCTCAATAGTGGGGAGGGCTTTTTCTGTGATGGAATGCACCGTATCCACCACTTTCTGTAGGCTTTTCATCTCTTACTATTTCACTCCAGGTTCCACTCAAACTCTGACCAGACACTGTTCAGCCAGTGATGTCTGCTCAGGGATTTGACACAAGATCAAGGGACTGAAATTTCTCCCTCCTTCTCCTTCAGAGGAGCTCTCACCCTCACCATTCAAGATTGTTTAATGTCACTTCTAGTACACATGTGTACAGGATAATGAAATCATTGTTATTCCGGATCTGATCCGATGCAGCGCAGAAAAACACAATAGGTAAAGAACACAATAATGACAAAAATAGAATAAAATAAATATTTATTTCTATTCTGGTTGGTCAATTGGTCATTGCAAGTTGCCCTGTGTGGTTAAATCCGGAGTGGCTGGACAGCACAGCTTGAAGGGCAGTAACAGCCTGTTCTGCACTGTATCTTAGTAAAAAATGGAAATACAATAAATATAAATACATAAGATAGGTTATAAACATAGATTGATTGTCTGTTCATAAAGAGACTCTAGACACAGGAGTGTGTACATAAGGTGACAGATAGAAATGATAAAGTAGTGGTGGTGAGGAGTGTGGAGGGTGGGTTAATGGTTGGAGGTGATGATCAGCCTTACTGCTTGTGGAAAGTAACTGTTTTTGAGTCTGGTGTCCCTGATGGGAGTGGGACAAAGTCCATGAGCAGGTGGGTGGGATCCTTCATGATGTTACTGGCCCTTTTCCAGCACCTTTCTGGATCTGTGTCCCTGATGGTGGGTAAGCCAGGCTGAAGTTCCAGCACCTAGTGCAGAGCTCTTTGGCACAGGGATCATGGTGGCTGATTTGACGTACATGGGAACAGCAGCCCCAATGAGTGAAATGTTGAGGATGTTCGTGCAACATGTTTGGAATAAACGGGCCAACATCTGCATCACTGTCATGCAAAGAAGGAGCTTCATTTCATATTCATTAGTGCCTACATTATCACTTCTGATAAAATGATCAAACACATGTTGGAAATAAGGGCTGCTCTGTTGCAATGCAAGGATGGCAAAAGTGTTGAAACTCTTCCTTCAAAGGCAAGAGATAAGATCATATGAAATAGCAGCAGAATTAGACCATTCGGTCCATCTACTCTGATCTACTATTCCATCATGGCTGATTTGCTATCCCTGTCAAGCCCATTCTTGAGCCTTCTTCCCGTTACCTTTGACACCCTGACTGTCAACCTTCCACTTAAATATACCCAGTGACGTGACCTCCACAGCCATCCATGGCAATAAATTCCACAGATTCACACACCTCCTCATTTCTCCTCTGGTCCGTTCTCCTCTCCTATCAGATTCCTTCTTCTCCAGCCCTTTATCGCCTGGCACCTTCCAACTTCTCAGTTTATCCCCACTTGCCCAGACCCTCACCTGGTCACCCATCACCTTCAGCTTGTCCTGCTTCCCCTACCCCACCTTGTTCTGGATTCTGTCCCTTCCTTTCCATCTTGCTGAAGGGTCTTGGCCTGAAACATCAACTGTTTATTCACTTCCATGGATGCTGCCCCACCTTCTGAGTTCCTCCAGCAGTTTTTGTGTGTTACTATGGTAACAGATACCTACTTTGATAATACATTTACTTTGAACTTAGAGAGCTCCAGTCATAGGAAAGGTTTAGAGTAGGGATTCCCAACCTGGGGTCCACAGACCCCTCAGTTAATGGTAGGGGTACATGCATAAAGAAGGTTGGGACCCTCTGGTTTAGAGGCTCTAGAACAAATACAGGCAATCGGGACAGGCTCAAGGTGGTGACTAGTTCAGCACAGATGTGCTCAGCCATAAGACCTGTCTCCATAGTCAATGATTACAACTGCTCTCTTTACCCCGGACCCTCCCTCTTAGCTGAACTTTGGTTTGCTATTTGAGTGGTGTGCCCTGGCCGCTGTCCACATGAGTATGTTATTACGCAGCCTGTGACTCCTATTACCATTTAGCCAACCGCCAGCAAGAAGGTACCACAGTGTCGGAACAAGGACTGTCAGGCTGGGTAACGGCTTCTTCCCCCAGGCTGTGAGACCTCTGAACACTCTGCTACCACCCAGTACACATTATTTATGACAGCCATTAACATTATACTCTTGTATATTCAATGATATGTCACATATGCACTTTAAGTCAATTGTACATTTACAGAATTTATTTTTATTTCCTGCTAATATTATTGTGTTAATATTATTTATTTATTTGTTTGTTCACTTGCTTGCTTGCTTGCTTATTAAGGTACAGTGTGGAATCGGCCCCCCCCCCCCCCCAGCCCTTCGAGCTGCGGTGTCCAGCATCCCCCGAATTAATCCTAGCCTAATCACAGAACACTTTACAATGACTAATTAACCTTCGAAACGGTTCATCTTTGGACTGCGGGAGGAAACCGGAGCACCCAGAGGAAACCCACGTGGTCAAGGGAGGAACGTACAAACTCCTTACAGGCAGCAGCGGGAATCGAACCTGGGTCATTGGTACTGTAGATAGATAGATAGATAGATAGATACTTTATTCATCCCCATGGGGAAATTCAACTTTTTTTTTCCAATGTCCCATACACTTGTTGTAGCAAAACTAATTACATACAATACTTAACTCAGTAAAAAAAATATGATAAGCATCTAAATCACTATCTCAAAAAGCATTAATAATAGCTTTTAAAAAGTTCTTAAGTCCTGGCGGTTGAATTGTAAAGCCTAATGGCATTGGGGAGTATTGACCTCTTCATCCTGTCTGAGGAGCATTGCATCGATAGTAACCTGTCGCTGAAACTGCTTCTCTGTCTCTGGATGGTGCTATGTAGAGGATGTTCAGAGTTATCCATAATTGACCGTAGCCTACTCAGCGCCCTTCGCTCAGCTACCGATGTTAAACTCTCCAGTACTTTGCCCACGACAGAGCCCGCCTTCCTTACCAGCTTATTAAGACGTGAGGCGTCCCTCTTCTTAATGCTTCCTCCCCAACACGCCACCACAAAGAAGAGGGCGCTCTCCACAACTGACCTATAGAACATCTTCAGCATCTCACTACAGACATTGAATGACGCCAACCTTCTAAGGAAGTACAGTCGACTCTGTGCCTTCCTGCACAAGGCATCTGTGTTGGCAGTCCAGTCTAGCTTCTCGTCTAACTGTACTCCCAGATACTTGTAGGTCTTAACCTGCTCCACACATTCTCCATTAATGATCACTGGCTCCATATGAGGCCTAGATCTCCTAAAGTCCACCACCATCTCCTTGGTCTTGGTGATATTGAGACACAGGTAGTTTGAGTTGCACCATATCACAAAGTCCTGTATCAGTTTCCTATACTCCTCCTCCTGTCCATTCCTGACACACCCCACTATGGCCGTGTCATCAGCGAACTTCTGCACATGGCAGGACTCCGAGTTATATTGGAAGTCTGATGTGTACAGGGTGAACAGGACCGGAGAGAGTACGGTTCCCTGCGGCGCTCCTGTGCTGCTGACCACCGTGTCAGACCTACAGTCTCCCAACCGCACATACTGAGGTCTATCTGTCAAGTAGTCCACTATCCAATCCACCATGTGAGAGTCTACTCCCATCTCCGTTAGTTTGTGCCTTAAGATCTTGGGCTGGATGGTGTTAAAGGCACTAGAGAAGTCAAGGAATGTAATCCTCACAGCACAACTGACCCCATCTAGGTGAGAGAGTGATTTGTGCAGCAAATACGTGATAGCATCCTCCACTCCCACCTTCTCCTTATACGCAAACTGAAGAGGATCCTGGGCGTGCCTGGTTTGTGGCCTCAGATTCTGTATTATCAGCCGCTCCATGGTCTTCATCACGTGCGACGTCAAGGCAACAGGTCTGAAGTCATTCAACTCCTTTGGTTGTGGTTTCTTCGGTACCGGGACAATACAGGATGTCTTCCACTGTCTGGGTACTCTTCTCTGCTCCAGGCTCATGTTGAAGAGCGTTGTGTAAAGCTGTAAAGCGTTGTGCTAACCACTACACTACTGGCCACTCCCAAATTGATTTACGTACTGTGTGTGAAATTTGTACTGCGTTTTGCACCTTGGCCCCAGAGGAACATTGTTTTGTTTAGCTGTATACAGGCACATGTGTACAGTTGAATGACAATAAACTTGAACTGAAACAGTGCCAGAACTGTGTGGACTTGGCCTCCAAGTCCCTCTCCCACCTCGTCTCCCACTCCTGTTTCAATGGTGACAGTGATGTCCTATATTCATTAATAGGCCAGACCAGTACCATGGCGGTTAGCCTAATGGTTTACAGTTCCAGCAACTAGAAATCGGAGCTCAGTCCCCACCGCTGTCTGTAAGGAGTTTGTATGTTCTCTCTGTGTGATCGTGTGGCTTTCCTACCAGTGCTCTGGTTTCTTTCCACATTCCAAAGATGTGCGGGTTTGTGTTAGCAAGTTGTGGCCATGCTACATTGGTGCCGGAACCATGCGAGCTTTCGCCAGCACAATCCTTGTTGACACAAATGATGCAATTCACTGTATGTTTTGATGTACTGTATATGTGACAAATGAAGCTAACCTTTTATTTAATCTGTAATCTTTATTCTCACATGTACTGTAGCTAGGTGAAAATCTTTGTCATCCATGCAGATCATTACACAGGAGTACAGGGGAAAAGCAATAACAGAATGAAGTGCTCTAGCTTTGGAGGAACGCAATGCAGACAAACAATTGGATGTAAGGTCATGATGAGGATGATTGTGAGGTCAAGATCGTACAAGCGGACCTTTCAATCGTCAATAACAGCAGGTTTCAAGCCTGGTGATTGGTTCTGAGGCTGGACCAGATAAGGAAGACACATTTACTTCCCTAACAAACATGAGGGACCTCTCAGGAGCTTCACGGCAACCAGCAACTTCAGAAGAGCTTTCTCCGGGAGAGTTTTGTTTTAAAGACTTTATCTCTAAGTCCTGAAATACCACGAGTGCAGTTGTATCTTCTAATGATTAACTTATTTACTTAAAGATACAGCTTGGAACAGGCCTTCTGGCCCAACAAACCATGCCTCACAGCAACCTACCCATTTAAGTAACACACAAAATGCTGGAGGAACTCAACAGGCTAGGTAGCATCTATGCAAAAAAGTACAGTTGATGTTTTAGGCCAAAATACCGACCTACTTAACCCTAGGCTAATCACAGGACAACTTACAGTGACCAACTAACCATTAATTGGTACGCTTTTGGACTGTGGGAGGGAACCAGAGCACCCAGAGGACACGCATGCACTCACACGAATGACCATATAAGCTCCTTACAGACAATATCTCCAAATTCCAACAGTCTGAGCTGTAATAGCATCGCATTAACGTTTACACTACTGTCGTGCCTCTGATCTACCTGGTAACTTCATTGCCACAGTCGTGGAGGCTGGCACTGAACTCTCCCTTCTCAGAACCAACTGGGCTGCATTGTCCAAGTGAGCCAGCCATGAGGTAGGAGGTATTGAGGTTGTGTTTGAAGGTGCAAAGGTTTGAGTGGCTCGGGATATTTTAAGAAATGATGACAAAGAGGATGAGGAATCTCTGAAGTTGTGAAGAGGGGTAGAACAAACTGACATGACAATATTAATTTAATGAAAGCAATTGCCTGCAGAGTGATCTACCCGAGAACTCAGCAAGACATCAAATGCAGTCAGGAAGACGCTCAGGCAAGATCTTGATGCAAAAAGCAACCTTTTAATAATAGATATTACTTCAAGTCCCAAAAGGTTCAGAGTTCATATTTGAAGTTAAAAATAGAAAAGCTGCTTGTGGTGTGGACAAACGTCTGCCTGAATCCATGGTTCAGCCAACAGGGAGCAGGGAGTGAAGGAATCGTGCTGCAGATACCTTTGTGGATGGCAGCAAGCCAGGGAAAGGTTTGGGAAGGGGTGGTGTACTGCTGTTGTCCACTCACTTCCTGGTCATCTGTCCAAGGCACCGCTCATCGAATGGCAATAGCAGCAGCTGAGTGCCTCAATGATCCACGAGCTTTGAGCTCCCGTGGCAGGGACGGATGGTTTCAACAGATTGCTGATGAACTTGGTGTGTTCCTCAGAGGGACACTGGTTTCTCATGCTTGAAGCAGGAAATGCATCCAGCTGCGGTGTGTGAAGAGGGAAGGGACATTGGAATATGTTACACCGGGACCTTATCATAAAACCATAAGACATAGGAGCAGAATTAGGTCATGTGACCCATCAAGTCTTCTGCACCATTTCATCATGGCTGACGCATTACCCCTCTCAAACCCATTTTCCTACCTTCTCCCCTTAACCTTTCATGCCCTGATTTATCAAGAACAGGTCAACCTCCACTTCAAATATACTTAATGACTTGGTTTCCACAGACGTCCATGACAATGAATTCCACAGATTCACTATCCTCTGGCTAAAGAAATTCCTCCTCATCTCTGTTCTAAATGGACATCCCTCCATTCTGAGGCTGTGCCCTCTGGTCCTAGATTCCCCCACTATAGGAAAACACTGGGAGATGTTTCAAAGGCTGCAAGGTTCTTCCCTTCAGTCTGCTGAGATTTTCCACACATTCAGTGTTTGAATTCTGCTCACTGTTCCTACATCTCCGTTTTCACAAATGCCCTAGCCAATTCATTTTAACTTTTCCGATAGGAAAGTGCATGTAAGTCCCTCCTTGTTCAGTGCAGTGTGGAACAGGCTCTGTCAGCCCTTTGAGCTGTGCTACACAGCAGCCCACCGACTTAACCCCAGCCTCATCACGAGGCAACTTACAATGACCAATTAACCTGCCCCAGACTGGTCTTTGGACTGTGGGAGGAAACTGGAGCACCTGGAGGAAACCTTTGCTCACAGGAAGAATGTACAAACGTGCTTGCAGAGGATGCTGGAATTGAACTCCACCCACTGGGCCCCCAAGCTGTAATAGCATCGCATTAACTGCTATGCTGCCTCATTTAAGCTTCACTGAAGAGGCCTACAGGATCACAACTGCTGCCAATTTCAGGGGTGCTGAAGGACAAGAATATTTATAGCAAACTGCCAAAAGTCATACAGCAGTAATAATTTCCAGTTCCCAAAGTCCTGTCATCCTGTGTGTGAGCATCCAAACTCAATCCACAAATTGTTCAACCATCAGGGCTGGATAGTAATTTGAATAAACCCCTAGCCACTCACACACAGCTCCTGTTAGCACAGCTGACCACCATATCCCACACTGCGACTCTGTCTGAGACACTTCCCTCACTCTGTCTGAGACATCTCCTCACTCTGTCTGAGATATCGCCCTCACTCTGTCTGAGACACTTCCCTCACTCTGTCTGAGACCCCTCACTCACTGTGTCTGAGACCCCTCACAGTGTCTGAGACCCCTCACTGTGTCTGAGACCCCTCACTCACTGTCTGAGACACCTCACTCACTCTGTCTGAGACATCTCACTCACTCTGTCTGAGACATCTCACTCACCGTGTCTGAGACACCTCACTCAGTGTCTGAGATATTGCCCTCACTCTGTCTGAGACACCTCACTCAGTGTCTGAGATATTGCCCTCACTCTGTCTGAGACACCTCACTCACAGTGTCTGAGATATTGCCCTCACTCTGTCTGAGACATCTCACTCACCGTGTCTGAGACACCTCACTCAGTGTCTGAGATATTGCCCTCACTCTGTCTGAGACACCTCCCTCACTGTGTCTGAGTTATCCCCCTCACTCTGTCTGAGACATTTCACTCACTGTGTCTGAGACGCCTCCCTCACTCTGTCTGAGACGCCTCCCTCACTCTGTCTGAGATATCACCCTCACTGTGTCTGAGACGCCTCCCTCACTCTGTCTGAGACATTTTACTCACTCTGTCTCAAAAACCCACCCTTGGTATTAAAATCGTAAGACATCGGAGCAGAATTGGGCCATTCAGCCCATTGACTCTCCTACATCATTCCATCATGGCTGATTTATTATCCTTCTCAACCCCACACCCCTGCCTTCTCCCCATAACTTTTCATATCTTGACTAATCCAGAACCTCTCAACCTCCGCCATAAATACTGACAGTATTATGCGCCCGCCGCTGTCGGCTTAAAAAAACCTACACCTGTCATCCGCCCTATTCTTCCCACAAATCACTTTAAAATTATGCCCCCTCATATTAGCAATTTCAGCCCAGGGAAAAAATCTCTGGCTATCCAGTCAATCTATGCCTCCTATTATTATGCACACCTCTGTCTGGCACCTCTCATCCTCCATTACTCCAAAGAGAAAAGCCTTAGCTCACTCAGCCTATGAAGAGAGATCTGAAAGATGGATGTGGACAAATGGGGCTTGGTCAGGAAGGCTCCTTGGTCAGCACAGGCAAGCTGTGCTGTATAACTCAATGTCACAGAGAGATCTGGCCGAGATGTAAGTCCTTCAGCCCATCAATTGCATGTTGGCTTGCAACTACCCATCTCTTAATATTAAAGTGATTGTGAATACTTGGCTAAGTTTGGAACTGCAGAGAGCAGGAAGGGAACATGGGGCCCTCGGTCCTCTTTTAGAGAAAGGGTTAACCCATTAAAGATTACATTTAAGTTTCAGAAATCAAGATTGTTTAATGTCATTTCCTGTACACAAGTGTAAAGCAGAACAAAATAATAGTTACTCTGGATCTGATGCAGCACAAATAAAACACAATAAGATAAGAACGCAATAATAAAAACTCAATAAATATAAATAGATAAGGTAGCTTACATAAATAGATTGATTGTACATCCATAAAGTGATGCTAGGCACAGGAGTATCTGAAGATAAGGTGACTGACAGGAAATGATAAAGTAGCGGTGGTTGGGTGGGTTAGTGGGTGGGGGTGTTGATCAGCCTTACGGCTTGGGGAAAATAACTGTTTCAGTCTGTGGTCCTGGTGTGGATGCTACATGGCCTCCTCCCTGTTGTGGGTGGGACAATCAGTTCATGAGATGTGTAGGTGGGATCCTCCTTGATGTTACTGACTCCTTTCCAGCACCTTTCTCTATCTCTGTCCCTGACTGCGGGTAGGCTGGCGCAGGTTTTGACTACCTGTTGTAGAGCCCTCCCGTCTGCTGCAGTGTAGCTTCTGTACCAGGCAGCGATGCAGCTCGTCGGGACGCTCACAGCGATGCAGCTCGTCGGGACGCTCACAGCGATGCAGCTTGTCGGGACGCTCTCTACTGTGCATCTGTACAATGCCATGAGCTTGGATGTACATAGTCCAGCTGTCTTCAGTCTCCTCAGAAAGCAGAGGCATTGGTGAGCTTTCCTGACTGTGTAGGATGTGTTCTGGGACCGTGAGAGGTTGTGTGGATGCGCACTCCTAGGAATTTGAAACTGCTTGCAGTTTCCATTGTTGTGCCACTGGTGTAAGGATGTAATTGGTTAGAGCCTAAATGGGATCAGGATGTGCTCAGTGCAAATATCACTGACAACGATAATGTAATCTAACACATTGAGATGTGTACTGGTTCTAAATAAGTTAATTTCCCAAAAGGATTCCAAGTACCAGCATCCCGCCTGCACTATGTACCCTGAGAGGCTTCATAACGTGATACAGTGACAGACTTCCTCGTCTTTAGTTAAGGGACGAGTGCTGAAGAGCTTTGCTGTAGCTATTGAACAAACATGTCTTAAGCCATTTATTTACTCACAAGGACAGCCTCTGTGTGGTGTCTACAGATCTCAATGCCCTACGCCTGTTAAAATGGACCACAGATTTTTCAACGAGCAATACTTAATGCATTAGAGGTATTTAAGAGACTCTTAGGCAGGTACATGGTTGATAGAAAAATGGAGGGCTATGTAGGAGGGAATGGTTAGATTGATCAGTACAATATTGTGGGCCAAATACCGTGCTGTAGTGTTCTATGTTCGATGTTCTAACAAATATTCATTCCATAATTCCTTAACATTTTCCCATTATATTTTTAGAATATGAAATCGCCACTGAAATTCTTCTGAGAATGGAATCAGATTACAGCCCAGTTGACAAGCTCATAGCTTTATTTATTTATTTAGAGATACAGTGTGGAATGGCCCTTCTGGCCCCCTGAGATGAGCTGTGTGGAATAGGCTTTTCCCCTGCCTTGAGCTGAGCTGTGTAGAATAGCCCCTTCCCCTGCCCCGAGCTGAGCTGTATGGAATAGGCTCTTCCCCTGCCTTGAGCTGAGCTGTGTAGAATAGGCCCTTCCCCTGCCTTGAGATGAGCTGTGTGGAATAGGCCCTTCCCCTGCCCCGAGCTGAGCTGTGTGGAATAGGCCCTTCCCCTGCCTTGAGCTGAGCTGTGTGGAATAGGCCCTTCCCCTGCCTTGAGCTGAGCTGTGTGGAATAGGCCCTTCCCCTGCCTTGAGATGAGCTGTGTGGAATAGGCCCTTCCCCTGCCCTGAGCTGAGCTGTGTGGAATAGGCCCTTCCCCTGCCTTGAGCTGAGCTGTGTGGAATAGGCCCTTCCCCTGCCCCGAGCTGAGCTGTGTGGAATAGGCCCTTCCCCTGCCCTGAGCTGAGCTGTGTGGAATAGGCCCTTCCCCTGCCCCGAGCTGAGCCGTGTAGAATAGGCCCTTCCCCTGAGCTGTGTGGAATAGGCCTTTCCCCTGCCCCGAGCTGAGCCGTGTAGAATAGGCCCTTCCCCTGCCCCGAGCTGAGCTATGTAGAATAGGCCCTTCCCCTGCCTTGAGATGAGCTGTGTGGAATAGGCCCTTCCCCTGCCCTGAGCTGAGCTGTGTGGAATAGGCCCTTCCCCTGCCCCGAGCTGAGCTGTGTGGAATAGGCCCTTCCCCTGCCCTGAGCTGAGCTGTGTGGAATAGGCCCTTCCCCTGCCTTGAGCTGAGCTGTGTGGAATAGGCCCTTCCCCTGCCCCGAGCTGAGCTGTGTGGAATAGGCCCTTCCCCTGCCCCGAGCTGAGCTGTGTGGAATAGGCCCTTCCCCTGCCCCGAGCTGAGCCATGTAGAATAGGCCCTTCCCCTGAGCTGTGTGGAATAGGCCTTTCCCCTGCCCCGAGCTGAGCCGTGTAGAATAGGCCCTTCCCCTGCCCCGAGCTGAGCTATGTAGAATAGGCCCTTCCCCTGCCCCGAGCTGAGCTGTGTGGAATAGGCTGTTCCATGCGCCTCCCTCCCCCCACCCTCACTTCCCTGAGCTGAGCTGCTCAACAAACCCTGACAACCCTCAATTTAACCTCATCCTTATCACGGGACAATTGACCTATCGACTGTGAGAGGAAGCTGGAGCCCCCAGGGATAACCCACGCGGTCCACAGGGAGGACATACAGAATCTATACAGAGCATGCCAGGATTGAACATCAAACTCTGACACCCCTGTATGATGGGGGGGGGGGGGGGGGTGGGAATGTCAGGGGAGGGTTTCTTTACACAGAGAGTGGTGGGTGTGTGGAATATCCTGCTAGGGGTGGTGGTAGAGGCAGATACATAAGGAATACTTAAGATACTCTTAGACAGGTCCATGGATGTTAGGTAACTGGAGGGCAATGATGGTGCAATATTGTGGGCCGAAGAACCTGTACTGTGCTGTGGTGTTCAGTGTTCTGTATAAGCTCTGAGATAGCATTGCGCTAACTGCTACAGCATCCCACACTACAATCTGAATTATTCTACACGTGTGGTTAATTGAATGCATAAACACTAGAGATTGTGCAGATGCTGGATCACTTGAGATTATAAGTTTATTGTTTATGTTTAAGGGATGGATAATGGAATGTATTCTCCTTATTGATTATGCTCTCAATTACTTATGAGAGTCTTTGTTGAACCATAAGGTTTCGTCATATAATCCAGCGATAATGTTACTGAGTCTTTTAATTGAGACTTCACTTTTGTACTCTCTGAGGTATAGAATACAAAGGCAGGGAAATTATTTTAAAGCTTTATCAATCTGTGCCTAGGCCCCAGCTGGAGGAGTATGCTCAAGTTTGGCATCATGTTTCTGGCATGATCAAGGAGGTTGGTCAGAGCCAAGGATGAGGTCAGCGGGAGATGTCGAGCTGTTTGTTTATTTATTTATTAACTATTTAGAGATACAGCATAGAACAGAGCCTTCCAGCCCACTGAAATGCACAGGCTCAGCAACCCACCGATTTAATCCTAGCTTAATCACAGGGCAATTTAGAATGACCAATTTAACCCACGAACCCATTCGTCTTTGGACTGTGGGAGGAAACCACATGGTCACAGGGAGAACATACAAACTCCTGACAGACAGTGCAAGAACTGAACCTCAAACTCCGATGTCCTGAGCTGTAATAGCATCGACTCCACAAGCTTGTTTTCCTCAGGCTGGAGAAGGTTAAGGGGAAAGCCAGGAATTCCAGCGAAGGAATGATGACAAGAGGAGACAGTCTACTTAGCAAAGGAATCAGAGAGAAGGACAAACGGAAACCCAAAGTAACACACACAACATGCTGGAGCAGCTCAGCATGTATGGAAATGAACAGACAATTGACGTTTCAGGCCTAGGCCCTACTTCAGGACTAACTCTTCCCTTTGGCATGATCCATGATGTTTCCCAGCTCAAGCACACCATCTAATTACAACCTCCTCCCTAGACTTCAAACATCAGAATGTTCCCTAGCCAGTACTACAAGGACATTGTTTAAGGTGAGTGGAGAAGAGTATAGGGGAATGTCAGAGGTAGGTTTTTACACAGAGAGTAGATGTGTTACCTGGGATGGTGATGGAGGCAGATACAATAGGGGCGATTGAGATACTTTTAGATAGACACTTGGGAGTTATGGACTATGTAGGGTTAGATTGATCATAGAGATGGTTTCTATATGTTGGCTCTACATTGTAGGCCAAAGGGCCTGTACTCCGCTCTATTATTCCATGTCTTTGCTTCAAATATATGAAATGCTACAAATAGAAAGAATTTATGATGAAGACCAAAAGATATAGGACTAGAATCTGGCCATTCAGCCCATCAGGCCTAGTAAACCCAGGACACTTGTGCTACACTGACCACCGCACTACTGTGCCACCCCAATCTCAACTCCTTGTTCCTGCCTTCTCCCCTTAACCTTCAATGCACTGATTAATCAAGTACCTAGCAACTTCCACTTGAAATATACCCAGTGACTCAGCTTCCACAACCTACTGTGGCAATGAATTCCACAGATTCTCCACTCTCTGGCTAAAGAAATTCCTCCTCATCACCATGCATTCTGAGGCTGTACTCTCCCATACATTGGGAGAGAGAATTTCAGCAGATGGTCTATCTCCAGAGATGGAGACAGAGAAATCAAGAAAGTGGAGAGAGGTGTCAGAAATGAACTAAATGAGTATGAGGGCAGATTTAATGAAATTGACGAGCTCAGTGTGGGTGAAAGAAGCAGCACCAATGCAGTCTTCGATGTAGCGCAGGGAAAGTTAGGAACTCTTCCATGTTGCCAACGAAAAGGAAAGCCTTGCTGGGACCAATGAGAGACCCCATGGCTACACCCTGGGTTTGGAGAAAGTGGGAGGAGCCAAAAGAGAAGTTGTTTAGTGTGAGGATCAGTCCTGCCAAACAGAGGAGGCTGGTAGTGGAGGTGAACTGTTTGGGTCAGCCCCTCAAACCTGCTCTGTAATGCAACAGGAATATGGCTGATCTGAATGGAATCTGTTTCATATTGCTGTCTACCTATAGTAATATATCATCTCCTTCTTATTACATTCATTGAGACTGGCAGCACAGGTACGTAGATAATGTTATAAAGAAAGTTTTTGGCACATTGTCCTTCATAAATCAAAGTACTGAGTGCAGCAGATGGGACATTATGTTGAAGTTGTATAAGACATTGGTGAGACCTAATTTGGAGTATTTGTGCAGTTTTAGTCAACTACCTCAGGAAAGATATAGTAAAAGCATAAGACCATAAGATAGAGGAGCAAAATTAGGCCACTCTGCCCATTAAAATGCACACAAATACTTGGAGGAACTCAGCAGACCAGGCAGCATCTATGAAAAAGAGTACAGTCGACATTTCAGACTCAAACCCTTCAGCAGACTGCAGCAGGGAACACAGGGGGAGCAGTGAGAGAGCGTTTCACTGAACTCCCGTCAAAAGGAATATTTAAACTTCTTCGGGGTAGGCATCCCTGGAAGAGATTTTACAGTGTAGTAATCAAATCACAAACAAGAGAGAATCTGCATGTGCTGGAAATCCAAGCAACACATACAAATTGCTGGAGGAACTCAGCAAGCCAGGAGGCACCTACGGAAAAGAATACAGTCGACATTTTGGGCTGAAGGACTGGAGAAAAAAGATGAGAAGTAGGGTTAAAAGGTGGGGGGTGGGAGGGGAGGGAGAAACTCAAGGTGATAGGTGAAACCAGGAGGGGGAGGAGTGAAATACAGAGCTGGAAAGTTGATTGGTGAAAGAGATACAGGGCTGGAGAAGTGGTAATCTAATAAGAGAGGACAGAAGGCCATAGAAGAAAAGGGGGAGGCGCACTATGGGAGGTGATGTGCAGAGGACATATAACCATATAACCATTTAACAATTTCAGCACGGAAACAGGCCATCTCAGCCCTTCTAGTCCATGCCAAATGCTTGCTCTCACCTAATCCCACCGACCTGCACTCAGCCCATAAACCTCCATTACTTTCCTGTCCATATAACTATCCAATTTTTTTTTAAATGACAATATCGAAAATGCCTCTACCACTTCTACTGGAAGCTCGTTCCACACAGCTACCACTCTCTGAGTAAAGAAGTTCCCCCTCGTGTTACCCCTAAACTTTTGACCCTTAACTCTCAACTCATGTCCTCTTGTTTGAATCTCCCTTACTCTCAATGGAAAAAGCCTATCCACGTCAACTCTATCTATCCCCCTCATAATTTTAACTACCTCATTCAAGTCCGCCCTCAACCTTCTACACTCCAAAGAATAAAGACCTAACTTGTTCAACCTTTCTCTGTAACTTAGGTGCTGAAACCCAGGTAACATTCTAGTAAATCTCTTCTGTACTCTCTCTATTTTGTCGACATCTTTCCTATAATTCAGTGACCAGAACTGTACACAATACTCCAAATTTGGCCTCACCAATGCCTTGTACAATTTTAACATTACATCCCAACTCCTATACTCAATGCTCTGATTTATAAAGGCCAGCATACCAAAAGCTTTCTTCACCACCCTATCCGCATGAGATGCCACCTTCAGGGAACTATGCACCATTATTCCTAGATCACTCTGTTCTACTGCATTCCTCAATGCCCTACCATTTACCATGTATGTCCTATTTTGATTAGTCCTACCAAAATGTAGCACCTCACACTTTTCAGCATTAAATTCTATCTGCCATCTTTCAGCCCACTCTTCTAACTGGTCTAAATCTCTCTGCAAGCTTTGAAAACCTACTTCATTATCCACAATGTCACCTATCTTAGTATCATCTGCATACTTACTAATCCAATTTACCACCCCATCATCCAGATCATTAATGTATATGACAAACAACATTGGACCCAGTACAGATCCCTGAGGCACACCACTCATCACCGGCCTCCAACCTAACAAACAGTTATCCACCACTACTCTCTGGCATCTCCCATCCAGCCACTGTAGAATCCATTTTACTACTTCAATATTAATATCTAATGATTGAACCTTCCTAACTAACCTTCCGTGCAGAAGCTTGTCAAAGGCCTTCCATATAGACACTATCCACTGCTTTACCCTCGACATAAGGCGAGAGAGGGAAGAGGGCATAGGGAGTGGTGAAGAAGAGGGGGCCATGACCACAAGTTCGAGAAAGCGATGGTCATGCCATCAGGTTGGAGGCTACCCAGACAGAATATAAGGTGTTGTTCCTCCAACCTGAGTGTAGACTTATCATGACAGTAGAGGAGGCTATGAATAGAAATATTGGAATGGGAGTAGGAAGTGGAATTCTAAATGGGTGGCCACTAGGAGATCCCTCTTTTTCTGGTGGGTGGAGCATAGGTGCTCAGCGAAGTGGTCTCCCAATCTACATCGGGTCTCACTGATATACAGCAGGCCGCACTGAGAGCACTGGACACAGTATTTATGACCCCAGCAGACTCGCAGGTAAAATGTCACCTCACCTGGAAGAATTCTTTGGGCCCCTGAATGGTAGGGAGGGAAGAGGTGTAGGGGCAGGTGTAGCACTTGTTCTTCTTGCAAGGATAAGTGCCTGGAGGGAGATCAGTGGGGAGGGACAAATGGACAATGGAGTCACGTAAAGAGCAATCCCTGCGGAAAGCAGCAAGTGGGGGTGAGGGAAAGATGTGCTCAGTGGTGGGATCCAAGTTGGAGGTGGTGGAAGTTACGGACAATCATGTGCTGGACATGAAGGCTGTTCAGGTGGCAGGTGAGGACAAGAGGAACCCTATCCCTGGTGGGAGGATGGGGTAAGAGCAGACGTGAGTGAAAAGGAAGAGATGCGGTTGAGAGCAGCGTTGATGGTGGAGGAAGGCCCTTTCTTTGAAGAAGGAGGACATCTCCTTTTCTGGAATGTCTCTATTTCCTGAGGAGACTGAGGTCCTTTAACATCTGCCAGACGATGCTGAGGATGTTCTACGAGTCTGTGGTGGCCAGTGCTGTCATGTTTGCTGTTGTGTGCTGGGGCAGCAGGCTGAGGGTAGCAGACACCAACAGAATCAACAAACTCATTCATAAGGCCAGTGATGTTGTGGGGGTGCAACTGGACTCTCTGACAGTGGTGTCTGAAAAGAGGATGCTGTCCAAGTTGCATGCCATCTTGGACAATGACTCCCATCCACTCCATAATGTACTGGTTAGGCACAGGAGTACATTCAGCCAGAGACTCATTCCACCGAGATGTAACACTGAGCGGCATAGGAAGTCATTCCTACCTGTGGCCATCAAACTTTACAACTCCTCCCTCGGAGTGTCAGACACCCTGAGCCAACAGGCTGGTCCTGGACTTATTTCCACTTGGCATGATTAACTTATTATTTAATTATTTATGGTTTTATATTGCTATATTTCTTCACTATTCTTGGTGCGGCTGTAATGAAACCCAATTTCCCTCGAGATCAATAAATTATGTCTGTCTGTCTGTCAAAATCTTCATCTTGAGAGCAGAAGCAGTGGAGACAAAGGTCTTCATCTTGGCTCTTATCCTTACAAGCAAAACAAGTGCTACACCCACTCCTACACCTTCTCCCTCACTACCATTTAGGGCCCCAAACCGTCCTTTCAAGTGAGACAACACTTCACCTGTGAGTCTATAGGGGTCATATACTGTGTCTGGTGCTCCTGGTGTGGCTGCCTGTATATCGGTGTGACCCGACGTAGATTGGGAGATTGCTTCGCCAAGCACCTACGTTCCATCCACCAGCAAAAGCTGAACCTCCCAGTGGCCACCTATTTTAAGTCCGCTTCCCATTCCCATTCTGATATGTCAATCCACGACAGTCTGTGTGCAGTTTTTCATTGATTCTAATTTACTTGTTCTACTGTGAATGCCCGCAAGAAAATGAATCCTAAGGTAGTATAGAAACATAGAAAATTTATAGCACATTACACACCCTTCGGCTTGCATATCTCGACAACTGGGATGTAACATCCATGGCCGATCCTGACCAATGGAGACCTCACTCACGTTGTTGTAATATTTTGTTTTATGTGTGTAGACTTTGTGGCTGCTCTGTGGTCAATTGTGTCATTTAATTATAGATATGAACTTGAAATTGAAGATTTACATTTATCTGAGAGAACTTATTTCAGCTCACCTACATCTTCTTTGGCAATGCCTGATTGTTTTTTAATTAAGCAGACAAACTGCTCCCCACAGATTCACTCATTAATTCTGTTATAATAATTTTAAATTTCCAGTCTAATTTCTGTGTCTCTACGCATTGTTCTGCATTCTGTTATTGTTTTACCTTATTCTACCTCGATGCACTGGGTGATGATCTGATCTGTAGGACAAACTTTTCACTGTATCTCAGTACATATGACAATAATAAACTAATTCCAGTACCTAATTCTAGAATTTCTCATGGATTCAGATTTATTTATCACACTTAAGTTAAAGCATTGGGTCACTGGGTGGAGATACATCTCTACAAAAGGAGATATAAGGCACTCTTTCCCTCAGGTCACCCTTAGGCAAGGTGCAGCAGCTACTGAGCCCTCCCTCCTCCGATCAGGGTCATGTGAAGCCATGGGAGTATGTGGTGGATGGTCGTATGAGCAGAGGGTGCATATCACAAGTCCTGGTATATGTGACCACTAACGCCAGGGAGACAAACTCGAAAGAGTACTGATTATGGCTGGTGTTTCCCATCTTGTAAAGAAACCTCCTAGAAGGTGGCAATGGTAAACAACTTCTGTAGAAAAATCAGCCAAGAACAACCATGGTCATGGAAAGACCATCATCACCGATGTCATTCCACACGCCACATCACAAATGAAAATTGTGAAATCCATCATTTGCACTGATGACAGCTCATGAGTGTCACCACACATTCTGACGCCAATATAACATGTCCATAATGTTCAGCAAAGCAACTCAAGCACCAACAACATCAACAGAACAAAACCAAAACAATCCCTTTTCCCACCTTCTCACCTACCCATTCACTCACTCAGACACACAGACAGGCCTCCAAACATTCTCCCCTTCCACCCTACCAGGACTGCTCATGAATCTAAAACTCAAATCATCGACTGTCCATTTCCCTCCACAGATGTTGTCT
This sequence comes from Hemitrygon akajei, assembly GCF_048418815.1. Taxonomy (NCBI): domain Eukaryota; kingdom Metazoa; phylum Chordata; class Chondrichthyes; order Myliobatiformes; family Dasyatidae; genus Hemitrygon; species Hemitrygon akajei. The sequence goes on from NC_133133.1 coordinate 3,612,293, forward strand.
GACACAGTTCCTCCAGCAGATTGTTATCTTTTGCTCCAGATTCTAGCACCTGCAGTCTCCCATGTCCTTAGGTGATTTTCTGTGGTTCAAACAAGGTGGCACGATAATGTAGCAGTTAGTGCCAGCAATCAGGGATCAATTGCCACCATGTCTGTAAGGAGTTTGTATTTTTTCCCTGTGAGTGCGTGGGTCTCCTTTCCTATTGTTCCTCCATCTGAAGGAGAAAGCTGGTTTTCAGTGCTCTGCTTTAGTATTGCTTGGGTATCTATGAACGCTACCTCACTATTTTTCTCTCTGTCTGCACGATTTATTTCATATTTTTGAAGGTATTTTATTGCAGTGGATGGTATATTTTATGTATTACACTGCACTGCTGCCACAAAACAACAAACTTCACAGTTTACATCTGTAGGTCTGCTCCCGCTAGAACCGTCCAGCCTGCACTTGTAGGCATGTCCCAGTCCCCACCCAGACTACTCGTTCCAGACTCATCACCTGCAGCCTATTTAACCCCAGTTCTGCTCCCAGCTTTCACTCTTCCTGTCCAAAGTCGACCTCGTTGCCTATTGTGTTTAGTTTCTGTTTTCCCTGGTTTTGTGGCTTGTTATTTTATGGTACAACATTATCATTCACAGCTGAATAATCTCTGCGTCTCTGCTTTTGGGTCAAGTCTACCCTACATTTCCGGGCAACATCCGTGATAACAAACCTGGTACTAATTCATTGTATGCATATCAATCAACGATGAGCTGCTCAGTCTCTACCTCTTGGTCTTGTCGTCTTCAAATCAACAACCAGGTACCTGCCTGGCTCAACATATATACATGCACAGTCTCTTCTTACTGTAATTGTTATGTACTACTGCCACAAAACAACAGACTTCATGATGTATGGTGAAAACCTGAGGGTTCATATTTGTTTAGATTAATGGCATAAGCCCGGGGAAAGGACAAAAAAATCTACTGGAATTCGATTAGATTAGATTAATTTATTAGCATATATTTTTATTTTTGATATGCAGCACAACATCCTTCTGGTCCGCTGAGCCGTGCTGCCAAGCACCCCACTGATTTAAACCTAACCTAATCACAGGACAATTTACAATGGCCAATTAATCCACTAACCAGTATGTTTTTGGAAACCCACAGAGTTCAAGGGGAGAACCCAAAACTTCCGTACAGAGGACGCCGTAAATGAACTCTGAACTCAGACGCACCAAGTTGTAACAGCTCCGCACCGATGCAGGGTGAAATGACATTCTGCTTCTGGGTGTAGGTCGCAGATAAACAGTGTACAAGGTAATTGTAAATTCAAGAACAAAAACAGAGCTGAGTGCAAACCAACGGATAGGTGCCGAGATTGAGATAATTGTTTAGTGCTATTGCTTCACAATCCTGCAGTCACTGACCAAGGCTGAGTGCTGGCGCTGTTGTGAAGAGTTTATACATTCTCCTCTAACCATGAGGGTTTCCTCTATTTGGAGCAATATCTGTTGGATAAACATTGTGAGAACTACAGTGGGAATCCCACTGCTCCTCAGAATCGAGCAACTCATTCCTACACTCTCACGTGTCAGCAAGGCACATATAAACAATTGCCTCTCCAATAATGTCAGAGAACAGGTTTGAGAGGGATAATACATAATAAATGGACCATTATAGAATGGCAGAGCAAGCTCGATGGACTGAATGGCCTAATTCTGCTCCTATGTCTTGTCTTTCATTTCCTGAGGTACTGGGAAAAGCTTGTCTTGCATACCGTGTCTATGAGTTCCTGCCAAGGGTTGGAGGTTGGAGACCCAGAGACACACTGTCTCGTAGTTGGAGGTCTATCTGCGCGTATGAGTGGGTGGGGAGGTGAGAGGGAGGAAACTGATTTGTTTTATTGCTGTTTTTGTGGAGGCACATTAGTTAGTATGATGGTTAGTGTAACACTATGGCAGTGCCAACAAACAGTCATCAGATTTCAATACCCACCGCTGTCTGTAGCGAGTTTGTATGACTGCTATGTTAGCGCGTGGCCGAGTGGTTAGATGTTGGTCTAGTGGTCTAGGTCGCTAGTTCGAGCCTCAGCTAAGGCAGCATGTTGTGTCCTTGAGCAAGGCACTTAACCACACATTGCTCTGCGACGACACAGGTGCCAAGCTGTATCGGCCCTTGCCCTTCCCTTGGACAACATCGGTGGTGTGGAGAGGGGAGATTTGCAGCGTGGACAACTGCCGGTCTCCCATACAACCCTGCCCAGGCCTGCACCCTGGAAACTTCCCAAGGCACAAATCCATGGTCTCTCGAGACTATCGGATGCCTAATTTTTTATGTTAGCGCTGGAAGTGTGGCGACACTTGCCTCACTGATTTGATTGGATGCAAATGCTGCATTTCACTGTCTGTTACAATATACGGAATGTGATAATAAAGCTCACCTCTTCAATCTCTCTTGTATCGTTGTTACTCCTGCTCTTCTGCCGAGCATTGTGGGCATGCTAATTTGGCACTGGGATGTGGGGCAACACTTGTGGGCTGCCCCCAGCACATCCTCAGCCTGTGTTGGTTGATAATGGAAACGACACATTTCACTGCATGTTTCGATCTACGCGTGATAAGTAAATCTGGATCTGGATCTCAATACTTGGCAACTTACCATATCGCTATGGAGACTGGAATTTCACTGGGAGAGCCCGGCTAGAGGTACAAGTAGCCTGGAGAACAGGTTCTCAGTGCACCACCTCAGATGTTGGTACTTGCTCTTAACTGAACATTGTCAAATAGTTTCTTCAAGATGCAAGATTGTTTAATGTCAGTTCTAGTACACACGTGCAAAGGAGAATGAAATAATTGTTACTCCAGATCTGACGTTGTACAAAAAACACAATAAGATAAAGAACACAACAATCATAAAACGCAATAAATGCAAATACATAAGATAGCTTATAAACATAGATTTATTGCATGTACATAAAGTGACCCTCCGCACAGGACTGACTGTACATAGGTAACTCTTAGAATATGATAAGTAGTGGTGATTGGGAGTGTGGAGGGGTGGGTTAGTGGGTGGAGGTGTTGATCAGCCTTACTGCTTGGAGAAAATAACAGTTTTTGAGTCTGGTGGTCCTGGTGTGAATACTATGTAGCCTCCTGCCTGCCTTCATGACGCTATTGGTCCTTTTCTGGCACCTTTCTGTATATGCAGCCTCGATAGTGGGTAAGCTGGTGCCATTGATGCATTGACCAGTTTTGACTGCCCGTTGCAGAGCCTTCCTGCCCACCACAGTGTAGCTTCTGTACCAAGCAGCGATGCAGCTTGTCAGGACGCTCACAGCGATGCAGCTTGTCGGGACGCTCTCTACTGTGCATTTGTACAATGAGCTGAGTATAGATGTACATAGTCCGGCTCTCTTCAGCCTTTTTCGGAAAGCAGAGGTGTTGGTGAGCTTTCCTAATTGTGTAGGATGTGTTCTGGGACGATCAGAGTTGTGTGAGATGTGCTCTCCCAGGAGTTTGAAACTGCTCGTAGTTTCCACTGCTGTGCTTTGTTCAAGTATGAAGAGTCATGAACTCTGGTATGTAGACGGAGTGGAGATACAGGTCAGCCGTGAATAGCCAAACAAGCTGACTGGCCAGTGGAAATCTGACTGATGAGACGAAGGAATAAAAAGTTTCAAGTTTCAGTGATAGCAATAGTGCAAACTACTGATTGAAACTTAGATTCAGCTAAGCTTTATAAATGACAAAATTCACTTTGTTCATCGCTTTGTCTGAAAGAATTCATTTAAAAATTGATTTGAAGGAAGTTGAATCCTCGTTATAACGATTTAAAGAGCTTTCTGCACCACATCCACTCAAGTCATCTTTGTTTTGACATTTCCTGCTTGATTCCGACATTAATCGAGAACGACATCAGCTGAATGTGAACTGCCTCACCTGTTTGTTACTGGCGGAGACTGTGTCTGGACAATGCACGTCAGTGGTGACATTCAGAACAGATTACACTTCACCCATCTGCCACTTCCTATTCCCATCAAGACCAGCATAGCCTGGTAAACTAGAGAACTGGTAAACCGGCCCCAGCTCTCAACCCAACACTCAACTGTTCCCTCAGCCTTCCGACTCCTCGGCACATGTTCTTGATATTTATTGCTCATTTGCTTATGATTATTATTATTTTTCTTTTTGAATTTGCAGTTTGGTTGTCTTTTGTACATTGGTGTTTATTGTATTGTGTGCAGTTTTCATTGATTCTCTAATGTTTCTCTGTATTTACTGTGAATGCCCTCAAGAAAATGAACCTCAGGGTGATACATGGTGAGATATATGACCTTTGATAATAAATTTACGTTGAACTTTGCCTGACAGACAAACATGTGTTCTGAACCTTAGCAGGTTCCTAAATCCTCCCTCCGCTGCAAAGGGGGTGGTAGCCTACAGAAATATTCTGCACCAGGGAAATGGAAGAAGTTAACAAGGTCAGACCTTTGCCCTTCTCAGCACCATCCAATCAGAGAGGGAAGTTGTTTGAAAGTCTCTCTACACTCCAGTACAGAAAAAGGTCCTATCTCTGGCAGAAGCTTGTACCTAGCATGGTCACTTTGGCAGAAAGTACAGAATGAGGGTCACTCTGTGGGAGGGTAGAACTGAGGGAGGAGTGGTACTCAGGAAAACCATAAGAGTGCCTATAAAAAGTATTTACACCTGTCCCTTGGAAGTTTTCATGTTTTATTGTTTTGCAATATTGAATCTGTTGATCAGTGTCAAAAAAAGCTAAATTAAATCCACTGTGATTCAATATTGTAAATCAATAAAACATGAAAACTTACAAGGGGGTGAATACTTTTTATAGGCACTGTAAGGGCAGAATTAGGCCATTTTTCTGATTGAGCATGCTGTGCCATTCAATCCTGGCTGATTTATTATCCCTCTCAATCCCTTTCTCCTGCCTTCTCCCCATAACCTTTGCTGTTCTGAATAATCAAGAACTTCTCAGCCTCCATTTTAAATATACACAGTGACCTGGACTCCACAGCTGTCTGTGGAAATTAATTCCACAGATTCACCGGCTACAGAAACTGATGGGGAACTTCTTCACTCAGAGGGTAGTGAGAATATGGAATGAGCTGGCAGAGGAAGTGGTGGATGTGGGATTTATTTCAACATTTAAGAGAAATTTGGATTGATACATGGATGAGAGGGATATGGAGGGCTATGGTCCGGGTGCTGATTGATAGGACTAGGCAGAATAACAGTTCAGCACAGACTAGATGGGCTGAAGGGCCTGCACTGTGCTGCAGTGTCCTATGACTTTTGGACACTATTAATTGTCTCCCATTCCATTCATGCTGTCTGACCTGCTGACAGTTCCCACCACATTCTGTTAGTATTTCAGTAAATTGGATATGTCCTCATATAGTCCACTGCTTTCATTACTGCCACAGATTTATTTAGTAATTGAATTTAATTTCCTTGGGGCTATGGTAGTTCTTGAAGATGCCTGCAGATCTGTTAGAGTGACCTCTACGTGACCATTCTGATAACAATACCACCCAACTTCACTGTCGTGGCACCTTTCAATGAATATACAATTAATGATATTAATCATTACTGACCAAATTAATTCAAATGTATCATCCCCTTTGTCATATTACTTTTTAATAATGAGGTGTTGACTTAGTCATAACAATCTAATTAGCTGCTACTTTATTTTTTATATCAGTCACCTTATGTACAGCCTAGTGTCACTTTATGGACATCCAATCAAGTTATCTGTATGTTCTCTAATCTATTAATATTTATTGTGTTGTGTTCTTTATCTTTTGTGGTTTTTTTGTTCTGCATCGGATCCGGAGTAACAATTATTTCATTCTCCTTTACACTTGTGTGCTGGAAATGACATTAAACAATCTTGAATCTTGAATTTACTCAATTTTTAAAATGTAGCTGGCCGACAGTTGGTGATAATCCAGTGACTTCAGATTGATTCATTTGTTACATTTACAGTGAAATGTCATGTTTTCCATTGACAACTAAGACAGCAAGCATTCACAGGCCGAGTCAGCGGGCAGTTGAGACCTCTGCCTGAGCCCATGACCTGCCCCTCTTTCGGGATATATCACTGCCTGGGTATCCTTGGAGAAGGAGCACATGGTCTCTATGGGCATGATAAGGGATGTGTGAGAACAGTGGGCCCCTCAGTATGGATTGGAAACAAACCTCCGCAATCACCATAAGCACAGCCTGTGTGCTTAGCCTCCTGCTCGATTGGCTTTAGACCTATGACTATAGGTACAGCTCCAATGCCATATTTAACTTTGCTAATGACGTCAATGTTGATGGCCAAATCAAAGGCAGTGAAAAATCAGCATATAGGGGGAGATAGGGAAATTGAAAATCTGGTGGAATAGTGCCCAAAAATCACTCAACTAAATCACCAAAACTAAAGAGATGATTATCGACTACAGGAGGAACAAGCTGGAGGTCTGTGAGACAGTCTTCATTAGGCGATCGAAGGTGGAGAGAGGCAGTAACTTCAAATTCCTTGGTATTATCATATCAGAGGATCTGTGCTAGGACTAGCAGATAAGTGCCTCACAAGGAAGACTTAACAGTGCTTCCACTTTCTTAGCAGTCTGCACAAATTTGGCATGTCATATAAAACTTTGACAAACTTCTATAAGTGCACAGTGGAGGTGTCCCGAGCGGTTGCTTCACGGCTGGTGTGGGAACACCAATGACCAAGAATGGAAAACTTCTCAAGAAGTAGTGGATACTGTGGCAAAATGTACCAGTGATTCCTCATCCAGTTTGTCCTGTAAAGGGATTTACTTATTTATTAATTTAGAGATACAGCACAGAACAGGGCCTTCTGACCTATCAAGCAGTAGCACTTAGAAATGCATCTATTTAAACCTAGCCGAATCACAGGACAATTTACAATGTCCAGTTAACCTACAAACTATGTCTTTAGACCATGGGAGGAAATCAGAGCACCCAGAGGAAACCCATGCATTCCACAGGGAGAACATACGAACGCCTCTGGAACTGAACTCTGTATTTTGGAATGCTCCAATCCGAAATAGCGTTGGACTAACCTCTAAACAACCTTCGTGACAACGTGTACCTCGGTTTTCTATTCTAGTTCCTCCTGCAAATGATATGTCTGGTGACTCGAGACATAAAAACGGATTTCAAAATAAGCTAATCATCCTAGTCTATGAGAATACTTATGGTTGTAATGCAATGATAGCTCAGGGCAGGCACTCTAGCATGTGGTCCGGAATAATGTTCATTCAATGACCTTGGCACATGAAAGCAGATTGGTTGTCAAAACTAGTTCCATGACATCAGACCCAGGTACAACCACCGGCTGTAATTTCCTGAGAAGAATCAAAAGCGGAAATCAAGTATCTCACTGGACTCATGTTATTCTATGAATAAAGACATAGACTATTTTCTAAATGGTGATCAAATTCAGAAATGGGAGATGCAATCAGACTTTGGAGTCCTTGTGCAGGATTCCCTCAAGGCTAACTTGCAGGTTGAGTTAACATTTATTTCAATTCTTCTAGAATATAAAAGCAAGGTCGTAATGCCATGGCTTTATACGGCACTGGTCAGACCGGATTTGGAATTTTGAGCCTCTCATCTAAGAAATGATCTGGAAAAGTTCAGGAGAGTGATTCTGGAAATGAAAGGGCAAACATACAAGGAGCATTGATGGCTGTGTACTTGCTTGAATTTAGAAGAACTGGGGGGGGGGGGGGGGGAATCTTCATTAAAGCTGATAATGATGGAAGATAGCTAGGAACACCCCAGCACAAAGCAGTGATACGTCACCACCTGACCTGGACAAGGTCTATGACACTGCTGCCACAAAACAACTGATTTCATGACATACACTCGGTGGCCACTTTATTAATGCAAATATCTAATCAGCCAATCATGTGGTAGCAACTCAATGCATAAAAGCATGCAGACACGCTCAAGAGGTTCAGCTGTTGTTCAGAGCAGGCATCTAAATGGGGAAGAAAGCTGGTGTAAGGAAATTTGACTGCCGGTGCCAGACCGGGGGGTTTGAGCAGCTGATCTCCCGGGAGTTTCATACACGACTGACTCTATGGTGTGAGAAACATAAATGAATCCAGTGAGCGACAGTTCCTGTATGTTAATGTGAAAGTTCAGAGGAGAACGGCCAGAGTGGTTCAAGCTGACCGGAAGGCGACCACAACTCAGATAGCCACACATTACAACAGTGAGTGCAGAAGAGCATTGCTGAATGCACAAACCTTGGGGTGAATGGGCTACAGCAGCACAAGATCATGAGCACACACTCTGTGGCTACTTTATTCAGTACGGGAGGTAACTAATAAGTGACTGCTGAGTGCATGTTGCCGATGATATACCTGATTCTGATCCTTTTTGCCTGGCCTGAATACAGGAAAATACACAAATCTCTTCTTCATTTGTCCATACAGTTTTACCAGAGCAATGCAGATAAGATTCTGAACACCAATCCAATCAAGGTGGTCTAAACACCACAGGTTGGTAAATAAGCATCTGGAAGTAAAACATCTGTAAATCTTTGTAAACCTCTGGTTAGGCCACATCTGGAATATGGCATTTAGTGTTACCCCACCAGAAGGATGCCGAGTCGAGTCTTTGGAGAGAGTGCAGAAGTGGTTTACCAGGATGTAACTTGTGCTATAACAAGCGGTTGGACAAACTCGGGTTGTTTTCTCTGGAGCGGCGGAGACTGAGGGGAGATCTGAGAGAAGTTCAATCTTGCCACCCATGTAGATCATTTCATCACATTAGTACACTGAGGTAGAATGAGGGAATGATTATTCTGGTTATTAGAATCATCTGCTGTGGAGGCCAAGTCATTGAGTATATTTAAAGCGGAGGTTGATAGTTTCTTTATTAATCAGGATGTTAATGGGGAGAATGGAGTTGAAAGGGATAATGATGGAATGGCGGAGCAGACTCAATGGGCTGTTTGGCCTAATCCTACTCCTATGCCTTATGGTCAGAATGCAGAATATTACAGTTACAAGTTGACATTTGTCAATCAAAACATCGACCGACAGGTGCAGTTCCTCAGCAGATTGTGTGTTGAGTCAGAATTTACTGCCCATACCATCTGAACCACTGGAGTCTGTGGACAGGTGCTCCCATGGTGCTGTTGGGGAAGAGTCTGAGGGTGACATGGTAACTAGCAGATGGTGTAATTGCATTACAGTGTCTGTGATCACCGATCGAGCTTTGATTCCCATCGCTCTTGGTAAGGAGTTTGCATATTCTCCCCTTGACTCTGTGGGTTTCCTCCAGGTGCTCTGGTTTCCTCCCACATTTGAAATATGAATGCATTAGGGTTAGTAAGCGGTGGGCATGCTATGTTGACACCAGAAGTGTGGCGATACTTGCGGCTGCCCCCAGCTCATCCTCGGACTGTGTTGGTCATTGATGCAAACAACACACTTCACCGTATGCTTCGATGTTCTGGTGTATGTATGACAAATAAAGCTAATCTTTATAAACAGTGATTTAGAAAACAGCTTTTCAGCTTCTATCCTGTCAATCCTTCTCAGAGTCTTAATTGTTTCAATGAGACTGCTATCATTCTTCCAGACTCCGCTGACAATGGGCACAATTATGTTAAGTTAATGATATAAACTGTAATTTCCAAGACTGGCAATCATTCAAACCATAAACCAGAGGAGGGAGAGCAAGCGGCTGTCAGTTAAACCAACAATTCGCGTGAATCTTTTGGAGATGATTGACAGGCAGTTTCATTTATTACCAATGGAACTGTCAAAAAAGAGGTAGCGACGGGCTTGACGGATGAGTATGATTCTTTGTATTGGCAACCCTAACATGTGCATGGAATACCAAAAGGCTGTCTATGTCCCCTTTCAATCGTTGCATTTTGCAGCTCAATTACTGAAATCTTTCAACCTTCAAAATCACAAGCATTACAAACACAACTGGTCTTTAAAACAAAATTATGCAACTTTTCACTGTCAAATATTGGTGATTTAGACGTAGACTTGAGTAGTGACTGGAAAAACGCCTCTAGCAAAGGACTGCACTCCACTATCCTGCAGGTCACCCTTGGGCAAGGAATGGCACCTGCTTAGACCCCCGATCAGGGTCACGTGAAACCATGTGAGCAGGTGATGAATGGTCGTATGAGCAACTGGTGCATAACAAAAGTCCAGGTTCTGTGACCACTGATGTCAGGCAGACAATCTCTGAAGAGTATTGATAATGACAGGGGTCACCCGTCTTGTAAAGACACTGCCCAGAAGAGGGCAATGGCAAACCATTTCTGTAGAAAAATTTGTCGAGAACAATCATGGTCATGTGACCATGATCACCTATGTCATACAACACAGCACATAATGAACAAGACTTGGAAGGAACTCCACCATGGACGGTCCCAAGCCCGGCTGCAAAAGGAGGAGGGTTGGACATGGGACTAGCAACCTCATTCCATAAAAACACAGATCTACAGAATACCAATAGAAGCTCCAAAGACCTCATCCCTTCGAGAGGAAGGATAAACAATGAAGATAGGCTACACTTGGGGATAAGGTGAAAGACTGGCCTAGGATGGAGGACTCCAGTGAGCTGCCATTGGCAGCCTATGACCATCAGTGGCGATGATCTTGAGGAGAAGAAGATGACCTGTGAATACTTGGCAATTAATGGCATTACCATGATGAGGGATAAAAGAGATTAAGAGATGACCTTTTTTTGTCACATTTACCTCGAAACATTGAAACATGGAGAAGGTACTGAACAAGCCCAGCAGGTCAGGTGGCATCTGTGGGGGCAAATGGACAGTCAATATTTCAGAGTGATGCTCTTCATCTGGACTGAGAGATAGAGAGGAGATGATCAGTAGTAAGAGATGGGTGATGGGGACAGAACAGGAGCTGTCAGATGATAGGTGGATCTGGGTGAGAAGGGGTGATAGGCGAGTGGAGAGTGGGAATAGTGTCAGAAGCTGGGACGTGATGGGTGGAGATGACAAAGGGCATCTGATAGGAAAGAAAAGTGGAGCATGGAGCCAAATCTGAGATGCGTTGGACAGACAGGAATAGTAATGGGAGGGGACCCAGTGGAAACATCACAGCGTGTGCTGGCAATGATGGAACCCAAGTACGGAGGAAAGAGAGACTCCCATACAGAGGCAGCAAACAGAGTCTATACATAGGAATTCCAACACGACATCAGTGGCTCAACCAGGCAACACCGTGAAACAAAACATTCTTCAAAACTAGGACTCTGCGATAAGCGCTAAGGAACGTCTCTTTAAATAGTACAGGTGACCCTGAGGCTCCAAGCCTATCAAAATAAACTTAGCAAGGTTAAACAATTAACGATATAATTTCAACAACAATTAACGAGTTAGAGTACTCGAAAAATCCAGCCGCAAAATGCTCTCTGGCTCCCCTCACAGGTCCAGAGAGCTCATTACAGAAGAAGCGTCTTCCACTCTTCCATCCTCCATCTATTAATGATCCCCCCTCCTCTAGGTCCACCTACCACCCAGCTTTTGCTCCACACCTTTCCGCCACTTCTGTATACTGGCTATCTCCTCTTACCACTACTTATCGGTCTCAACCCGAAACGTTGACTGCTTCTTTCAATGGATGCTGCCCGACCTGCTGAGTTCATCCAGCTTTTTTGTACGTCTTGATTCATCATTTCCTGTCTCTTCTGTGCCCAGTGGCACTTTACGAACATACAATCTTTCTATGTATATAAGCTATCTTATGTATTTATATTTATTGTGTTTTTTAAATTATTGAGATCTTTATCTTATTGTGTTTTTTGTGTATCCGGAGTAACAATTATTTTGTTTTCCTTTACACGATGTACTGGAAATGACATTAAACAATCTTGCGAATTGAGAATGACAAAGCAGGGAACTGAGCACCACACACTAAATGCTGGAGGAATTTCAGCATTTTGTGTGCATTGCTCTGGATTTCCAGCATTAGCAGAATCTCTTGTGTTTATATAGTACACTGAACCCAGCCAGTCTGAGTTGGATCCTTCATCCCAGCCTTGGGGAATCAAGAATTCAAGGGCACAGGTTCAAGTTGAGAGGGAAAAGATCTCATCGGGTCCTGAGGTGCTGTTTAGCTTATTGTGTTTTTGTGTGCAGCATTGGATCTGGATTAACAATTATTTTGTTCTTTACATTTGTGTATTGGAAATGACATTAAACATTCTTAAATTCTGAATGTTCAGTCCAGATGAAGAGCCTTGACCCGAAACATTGTCTGTCCATTTCCCTCCGCAGGTGCGGCTGACCCTCTATGTTCCTCCACTTCTGCAGTTGTTGCTCCAGCCTGCAGCATCTGCCATCCTTCGCATCTCCAGTCTCTTCCCCGAATCCTCTTGAGAGTGTGAGGGTGAAGAGTCTCCTTCTGCTTAATGGTTTTTGTTTGGTATGCTGCAGAACTATTCTGGCTGGGCTGTTAACCCATTTAGGAAAGTCTGTATTAAAATAGCCAGTCACAAAATGCAGCCACCTGCCATTGTGTTTTATATTCCTCTAAGGCGCTAATGTCACCTCATTTCAAAAAAAGAAATCTCGAGGAGTCATACAATCACAAAAGCTCCAGCAAAGAACATCTGTATACAGTCCACGACCTCACTGCTACCTTGCCTCACTTCATAGACACAGTCCATCTCCTGAGAGGCAAAAAAATCCATTTAAAATATCCACCACCCCTTTCGGCTCCATGCACTGGTGATCATTGTGATCTTCCAAAGGACAAATTTTGTCCCTTCCTGTCATTTGCTCTCAATATATCTGTAGAAGCTCTGAGGTTTCTCCTTCACGTTGTCTGCTAGGGCAACCTCACGCCTTACTGCAGCCCTCCTTCTTGGTGGTCTCTTGTACTCAGAACCATAGAAATCTGCAGCACAGAAGCCCTTTGTCCCACCTAGTCCATACTGAACTATTAATCTGTCCAACTTGCTCCCGTACCATAGTCCTCCGTGTCCCTTCCATCCATGTATCTGTCCAAATTTCTCTTAAATGTTGAAATCAATTTTTCAACATTCCACCACTTTCATTGGCAGCTCATTCCACACTGATGTTTCCCTTAAACAGTTCACCCTTCACCCTTAACCTATGACCTCCAGTTGTAGTCTCACTCAACCTCTGTGAGAAATGCCTGCTTGCATTTGCCCAGTCTATACCCCTCATAATTTTGGGGGGTATACCTCTATTAAATCTCCCCTCACTTTCCTACATTCTAGGGAATAAAGTCCTAATCTACTCAACCTTTCCCTATAACTCAGTGACATTTATTTTAACTTAGACCAAAGTGGTGAGATCCTTCCAAAGAATGCTGAGCTAAGAACTTAGTCGCATGATTTGAATTCAAAGGCACTGGGTTTGAGGCCATTTTTCTGCATCATTGTAGCTGGGATCGTAACACAATCAAAGTCACTGTCAGAAGCTGATTCATTAACATGATCCAAATGCCACAAGTTTTTGTCGGTGCAGGCCATCTCTAAAACAAGAACATCACATTTATTAAGCAGGCATGAGGACGTGGAGATGGTTACCCCTCTGGAGCTGCAGGACTGTCCGTGTGTAGGGCTGAGTGGAAGGGTGCAGAAGGCTTGGTTTGCCACTGTTCATGTTTTGTTGCTTGTTGTGTTCTGCATTGTTTTGCTGAACATTGTGGACACGCAACCCTGGTGTCAGAATGTGTGGTAGCACTTGCGAGCTTCCCCCAGTATATCATTAGATTGTGTTGGTTGTTAGTGCAAATAATGCTTTTCGCTGTATGTTTCCATGTTCACGTGATGAATAAATTCATCTGAATCTGAATCTGAGTGGTACTTGGGAGTTGGTTCTGGGACAGTTATTACCCCTCAACCATCAAGCTCTTGAACCAGAGGGGATAACTTCACTCACCCCAACGATGAACTGTTCCCACTACCTATGCTTAAGGACCCTTTTCAACCTGTATTAAGGACTCTTCAGAATCAGAATCAGATTTAATATCACCAGCATACGTCATAAAATTTGTTAACTGTACTGCAGCAATACAATGAAATACACAATAAATAAATATAGAGAAAAAACTGAGTTACATCAAGTATTAAATAGTTAAATTAAAATAAGTAGTGCAAATAAACATAAATAAAAAAGTAGTGAGGTAGTGTTCATGGGTTCAATGTCATTGAGACATCGGACAGAGGAAGGAAAGAAGCTGTTTCTGAATCACTGAGTGTGAGCCTTCAGACTTTGATATCTCCTTCCTGATGGTAACAGTGTGAAGAGGGCATGTCCTGGGTGCTGGGGATCCTTATTGATGGACGCTGCCTTCCTAAGGCACCGCTCCTTGAAGATGTCTTGGATACTAGGGAGGATGGTACCCATGATAGAGGTGACAAATTTTAAAAGCTCCATCTCATGTTCTCTTTCTTTCTTTCTTTTATTTATTTATTACTATTATTTTGCTTTTTTATGTATTGATATTTACTGTGAATGACCTAAAAAAATGAATGTCAGGGTTGTATATGTACTTTGGTAATGAATTTACTTTGAACTTTGAACATTGAAGTGGGGTGTCATGGGGTGAGTGGTGATGTAATGAAAAGAGGGTTATGATGGGGAGGTGGTGTGAAGTGAGGGTCAGGATAGCACAGAAAGGGAGATGATAGAAAGAGCATGACACTGCTGTGGGGCACTACTCAATGTACAGAACAGAGAAGGGTAGGATAATATATTTACTCTGAGCTTTTAAACTTTAAACTTTGAAATTTGGTTTCAGAACAAGGAACCACCCACTGAAGTTGGAGGTCTGGAGAATTTTCTGTTCTCACAAGGTTATGGATGTCTGGAATTGACACGGAACATATTCAAGGGTGTGAAGGACAGAGTTTTGGATCAGAGTAGTTAGAGGGGCAGGAACAGGTAGCAACTTATCCAAGACAGTACAGCACAATTTTGCTGAGATGCAGAATGGCCATCGCCTTTATGATGTTTCTTTTACAGCAGTGAAAACAAGCTAAGGTGCTCCACAAAACACCTGTTGTACTGACAATAACTTTGACTTTCAGCTTCAAGTATTTTTCTCCGTGACTTCCTGGGATGACAGATTGATAATGGCACAAGAGAATGACATAACTGCAAACCATCAAGGTTTTGCTCCCCAGCTTTGCCAACTGTCAAAGCTGTGAAGGGCTTTATGTGTTTTCTGCTCTGTAATAATCCATAATTGGAATCTTTATCGCAAGGTACTGCCTTCATCATCTTCCAAGTAATCTCCCCTCGAATCTTTTGAAACATTTATGCGTGGAAATTAAAATCCTCATACATAAGATGAATATTTTAGGAACAAATCATTTTTCAAGAGTAATTATGTCAGAATATGCCATTAAAGAACGATTTTGACAATATAATTAAGATTTTCAATGTATTTTACAATGAGACAGGTTCATAAAAAAATTAATTTCTTATCATCTCGGGTGGTTTTTGCTCAATGGTGATTGAGTCATTTGTGAAGCCACAATCACCTGGGTTGTTTTCTCCAGAGTCAGGGTGGGGGTGGTGGTGAGCTGATGGAGGTTTAAAAGATTTTGTTGAGGCATGGAAAAGGGAGATGGTCCATCTTTTTCCCAGGTGGCAAATTCTACATTGTTGCATCCACCTATACCTGCACACCTTCTCATTAATGCAAATATCTAATCAGTCAATCATGCGGCAGCAACTCAATGTGTAAAAACATGCAGACAGGATCAAGGGATTCAATTGTTGTTCAGACCAAACATCAGAATGGGGAAGAAATGTGATTTAAATAACTTTGACTGAGTTCAGTTTGGTTCCTGGTAGATTATTGACTGGTTTATATTTCTTCATGGACTATTGGCAGTGGGGCAAGATCAACTTTTATTGTCCAGCCCTTCCCCATTGAGCCAAAAATGTTAACACATGAAATTTGACATTTACTTTTATTAAATACAATGATCAAAATTTATTTATTTAGAGATACGGCATGGAACAGATCCTCCTGGCCCACCAAGCCACCAACTTAACCCTAGCCTAATCACAGAACAATTTATGGTCACCAATTAACCTACTGACCAGTTCGTCTTTGGACTGTGGGAGAAAACTGGAGCACCCAGAGGAAACCCATGTGGTCACGGGGAGGATGTAAAAACTCCTTACAGAGGATGCCGGGATTGAACTCTGAACTCTAATGTCCTGAGCTGTAATAGCATTATGCTAACCACTAAACATCATGGCTTCCACAATGTTTAGAGAACATATTCCAGAGAAAGCTTTTGAATAAAATGGGATGGTTTAGGGAGGCTGTTCCTGAGTATAGGGTCTTAGCAGCTGATCTCACACCATCAGGCCGAGTGATCAGGACTGAGATTAAAGGGGGTGGGTGAAATAGAGTCAGCACATTCAGTCCCTTTGGCCCAGCTTTCTGGTAATCCAGAGTAACACCCACAAATTGCTGGAGGAACTCAGCAAGTCTGGTAGCATTTGTGGAGAGCAATAGAGTTGATCTTTTCCAAGCAGAACTTACAAGGACGTTGGAAGGACTTGAGGATTTGAGTTATAGCGAAAGGGTGAGTAGGATAGAACTTTATTCCCTAGAGCAAAGAACAATGAGTGGAGATTTGATGGAGGTATCCAAAGTTATGAGGGCTATAGGTAGGATAAATGCAAGCAGGCTTGTTCCACTGAGATTGGGTGAGACTAGAACTAGAGGTCTTGGCTTAAGGGTGAAAAATGATATATTTAAGGGGAACATGAGGGGGCGTGCCTTCACTCAGAGGATCGTGGGAGTGTGGAACGAGCTTCCAGTGTTGGCGGTGGATGCAGTTTCAATTCCAACACTTAAAGGGAATTTGTACAGGTACGTGGATGAGAGGGGTATGGAGGACTGTGTCCCCAGTGCAGGTTGATGGACGAGGCAGAGTAACAGTTTAGCATGATCTAGGACGACTGAAGGACCTATTTCTCTGCTGTAGTGTTCTATGACTCTATGTCAAGCAGCCTCTGCAGGGATAAGACAGTCTATGTTACAGGCTGAGATCCTTCATCACGACCTGATCAATCTTGGCTTGGAATATTGATTGTTTGTTCATTTCTATTGATCCCACCTCACCTGCTAAGTTCCTCCTGCATTTTGTGTTTTGATCTATTTTTCCAGTATTTGTAAATCTGTTGTGTTCATGCCAACCAAGATATCCATTTTGCCTCATCACATTTGCCTGCATTTGACCCATATTTCCCTACACCTTTCCTACCCATGTCCCTGCTACTGAAGACAAACAATGGTATTTAACCTGACATATCATGGGAAATCTCCAATCACCTTGCCTGTTGATACCAAATCATTTCATTTGCTTCACAGATGAAGCTTTGCCTCTGTCCATTGACCACAGCCTTTTACATTCACTAATCATGCTGAAAATCATTAAAAAACTATTCCTAAAGCCTCCTTTTTCAACTATTTTTAGCACAGAACCTCATCTCAGCCTCCAGCACCAGCTGATAGTTATTGAGTGCTGTGGTCTCACCAGTCACCAGTGTTGCTGTGCTTATTTCACACTGAGCTGTTGTGACAGGATACCTCAAACTCTCACACAGCACTGGCCGCGGTGTGTACCTGTGCTACCTTCCCCACCCGATCGTATCATACAAGGCAGGTCAGCAGAGACCGACGTTACGCCTGTGTGATGTACGGGGATTTACCACAGCTATGGCGTCATTATTCAGACAATTTGTCAACACTTGTCAGCAATGTCAAAGTCAAAGTAAATTTATTATCAAAGTACATATGTCATCACATACAAACCTGAGATTCATTTCTTGCAGGCATTCACAGTAAATATAAAGAAACACAATAGAACCAAAGAAAAATTGCACATGACAAAGACAGACAAACAGCCATTGTGCAAAAGACAGCAAACAGTGCAAATACCCAAAAAGAAAGAAGATTATAATAATAACAACTCAATAAGCAATAATTGAGAACTAATATGCCTGTTTACTCTTTTCCATAGATACTGCCTCAACTGCTGAGTTCCTCCAAAATGTTGTGTGTGCCACCAATATTTCTATTAAGATTAGCTTTATTTGATTTATTTGTCACAGATTAAAAATAAAAATGGAAGATTTGTCACAGATTAGCTTAGTTTGTCACAGATTACAGAGAACAATTTGTCACATGTACATCAAAACATTCAGTGAAGTGCATTGTTTACATCTAACACAATCCAAGGATGGCCTGGGGGCAGCCTGCAAGTGTCACCATGCTTCAAGTCAAGTCAAGTCAAGTCACCTTTATTGTCATTTTGACCATAACTGCTGGTACAGTACATAGTAAAAATGAGAGAACGTTTTTCAGGACCATGGTGTTACATGACACAGTACAAAAACTAGACTGAACTATGTAATAAAAAAAAACAACACAGAGAAAGCTACACTAGACTACAGACCTACACAGGACTGCATAAAGTGCACAAAACAGTGCAGGCATTACAATAAATAATGAACAGGACAATAGGGCAAGGTGTCAGTCCAGGCTTCGGGTATTGAGGAGTCTGATAGCTTGGGGGAAGAAACTGTTATATAGTCTTGTCGTGAGAGCCCGAATGCTTTGCAGCCTTTTCCTAGACGGCAGGAGGGAGACGAGTTTGTATGAGGGGTGTGTGGGGTCCTTCATAATGCTGTTTTCTTTCCGGATGCAGCGTGTAGTGTAAATGTCCATGATGGCAGGAAGAGAGACCCTGATGATCTTCTCAGCTGACCTCACTATCGGCTGCAGGGTCTTGCGATCCGAGATGGTGCAATTTCCAAACCAGGCAGTGATGCAGCTGCTCAGGATGCTCTCAATACAACCCCTGTAGAATGTGATGAGGATGGGGGGTGGGAGATGGACTTTCCTCAGCCTTCACAGAAAGTAGAGATGCTGCTGGGCTTTCTTTGCTGTGGAGCTGGTATTGAGAGACCAGGTGAGATTCTCCGCCAGGTGAACACCAAGAAATTTGGTGCTCTTAACGATCTCTACAGAGGAGCCATCAATGTTCAGCAGGGAGTGGTCGCTCCGTGCCCTCCTGAAGTCAACAACCATCTCTTTTGTTTTGTTCACATTAAGAGACAGGTTGTTGGCTCTGCACCAGTCTGTTAGCTGCTGCACCTCCTCTCTGTAAGCTGACTCGTCGTTCTTGCTGATGAGACCCACCATGGTCATGTCATTGGTGAACTTGATGATGTGGTTTGAGCTGTGTGTTGCAGCACAGTCGTGGGTCAGCAGAGTGAACAGCAGTGGACTGAGCACACAGCCCTGGGGATCCCCCGTGCTCAGTGTGATGGTGTTGGAGATGCTGCTCCCGATCCGGACTGACTGAGGTCTCCCAGTCAGGAAGACTAGGATTCAGTTGCAGAGGGAGGTGTTCAGGCCCAGTAGGCTCAGTTTTCCAATCAGTTTCTGAGGGATGATTGTGTTGAATGCTGAACTGAAGTCTATGAACAGCATCCGAACGTATGTGTCTTTTTTGTCCAGGTGGGTTAGGGCCAGGTGGAGGGTGGTGGCAATCGTGTCATCTGTTGAACAGTTGGGAGGGTATGCAAACTGCAGGGGGTCCAGTGAGGGGGGCAGCAGGATCTTGATATGCCTCATGATGAGCCTCTTGAAACACTTCATGATGATGGATGTAAGTGCAACGGGACAGTAGTCATTTAGGCAGGTGACTGAAGTTGGTCGTTCCTGCACCAACATAACATGCCCACAACTTATTAACCCAAACCTGGAATGTATGAGGAAACCACAGCACCCAGAGGAAACCCACGTGGTCACGGGTAGAACATACAAACTCCTTACAGACGTCATCGGGAATTGTACCCTGATCAAATTTACAGATGCTGTGTGCAGTGTTCTGCTAATTGCAAACCTGTTCAACAACTTAGTCCAAGTGTAAAGTATTGGCAGATGCTGAAAATCTGCAATAAAATCTAAAAGGTCATTGGCCTAAAAGAATGTGTCTGTTTCTCTCTCCGAAGGCGCTGCTTGACCTATTGGGTACTCAATTGCCTTTCTGCAATTGTTTGGAGTTCCAGCGTTCCAGCAGGTGTACAAAAAGATAAAAGGCATAGATCAAGTTGATAGCCAGAGATATTTTCCAAGAAATGACTAATGTGAGGGATGCATCATTTTAAGGGGAGGGGGATATCAGACATTGGTGAGTGCACGCATTAGGAGTTTGAGGAGATTAACTATGTCACGAAACACTCACAAATTTCCACAGAATACCGTGGAGAGCATTCTAACTGATTGCATTGCGATCTAGTATGAAGAGGACACTGCATATGATCAGAAAAAAGCTGCAGAAATTTGTAAACTCAGCCACCTCCAACACGGGCACTCGCCTCCCCAGCATCCAGGACATCTTCAAAAGGCGAAGCCTTAAAAAGACTGCGTCCATTGTTAAGGACCACCATCACCCAGAACATGCCTCTTCTGATTGCTACTATCCGGAAGGAGGATCAGAAACCTGAAAACACACTCAATGTTTCAGGAACAGCTTTTCCCCCTCTGCCATCAGATTTCTGAATGGGTAGTGAACCATGAACACTACCTCACTATTTTTGCTCTCATTTTGCACTAGTCATTTATTTTTCTACATATACAGTATATATTTATTATAGTTTATAGAATATTTCATGTACTGCTGCTGCAAAACAACAGATTTCATGATGTATGCTTGTGATAATAAACCTGATTCTGATTCTGATTCTGATTCTCGACACCCGGCCAAGGTGGAGGTAGAGGACATCCAAGAAACTCTTAGAAAAGCACATACCGTATCTGTGACTTCTGTTGGTGACAAAGTCACAGGTACTGCTAATACTACTGAGGTTTGTCGGCTCATTGGAGGAAATGTTAAATTTCAGTTAGAGATTAGTGAAAATAAAGATGTAATTTTTTTCCCATCCACGTCTATGGACCCCTGGAATCTATCTACGGATACCTGATTATAAACTCTTGATATTTTCATATTACATCGCTGTTGCTACAGATATTTCAAAATATCATTTATGGCATGCTCATCACTACAAAATTACTGTAGTCATTATTTTTTATATTTTACTACCTGTATTTCAATATAACTGGTTTCTTTTGTAATCCTGTGTAATTTAGTTTTTATATTAAAATATGTTATTCTGAGAAGGCTTCACTGGACTGCCAAAGGGGTCCATGGCATAATAAAGGTTAAGAACCTCTACTGTAGAAAAATGGAGAACTCTGTGGGAGGGAAGGGTTGGATTGATCTTAGAGTTAGTTATAAGGTCGTGGGCCGAAGGGCCTGTACTGTGTACTGTGATGTTCTATGTTCTGTGCACCTTGTTCTGTTTGAACTATTTATTTCTTAATATTTATGTACAACTAATATATTATCCTTATCGAGGAGAGGCTAATTAGATCTCTCAGTATTAACTTAACCCTGTAAACTAACTGACAGTGTAGCAGTTAATCTACTGGGAACTGATAGCTTTCCATTGCTGATGAGTCATACCTGGCTGCCAAATATTCTCAAGGTGTAAACCGGATGAAAATCAAAAGAAAAAAGTCACTGCACTGCACGTGCTGAAGATGTGAAATAGAAAGTGGAAAATGCAGGAAAACTGAGCAGGTCAGACGGTATCTATGAGAAGAGAAACATTCAAAATCTGTATCTGAGCATTTGTGCAGATTGGAATCGGAATCAGATTTATTATCACTGATTTTGATAATGTGCAATTTGCTGTTCTGTGGTAGCACAGATGGTGCAGACAGTAAACAGAGCAGATGATCATTAGATGAACAGCAAACTGAAGGGGTTAAAGATTCATCCAGTGTCTTTAGTTCAACATATACATCGAATACAGAACAGTACAGCACAGGAACAGGCCCTTCAGCCCACAATGTAGTGCTGAACCAATTAAATCAGTAATCAAATGGCCAACTAAACTAATCCCAGCTGCCTACACAATGTCCATATCCTTCCATTTTCCTCATATTCATGTGCCTATCTAAACATCTCTTAAAAAATCCTCTACCATCACCCTAAGCAGTGCATTCCAGACACCCACCACTCTCTGCAAAATACTTGCACCTCAATCTCCTTCGAACTTACCCCCTTTCACCTTAAGTGCATGCCCTCTGGTATTAGACATTTCAACCCCTTCGAAAACGATACTATCTGTCTACTCTATCTATGCCTCACACAATCTTATGAACCTCTATCAGGTCTCCCCTCAGACTCCACTAGTACAGAGAAAACCCCGGTGTGTCCAATCTCTAGTTATAGTGCATGCCCTCAAAACCAGGCAGCATCCTGGAAACCCACTTCTGAACCTTCTCTGAAGTCTCAACATCTTTCCTATAATGGGGCGTCTAGATCCTTATGCAATACTCCAGATGTGAGCTAACTTTCATAAAGCTGCAACAGGTTTACTGATCTGTGATCTACATCACAATGAATTAGTCCTAAAAAGCAATTTTCAGTATTTAGCACTTTATTGAATAAACTCATAATTTAATTTTAAATCTATTACACTGGCAGACACCGGAAAATAAAAATCTATTAAAGTCTGGAGCCAAATATTCCAGCATGTTAAATGAAGAGTCATTGAAATATTACACACATTGACCTTATCATTGCTGAATTGAACTAGTTATTTTAGAGCCAGTAATTTTGAGTAATGCCTTGTTTTAGTTCAGTTCCCAAAAATATCTATAGCAATTTCCATTTGTACCGGATCTTTCAAAATACGATGTAATCTGGGTAACACACGAAATGCTGGAGAAACTCAGCAGGCCAAACAGCTTCCATGGAAAGGAATAAACAGTCAATGTTTTGGGTTGAAACCCTTCATCAGAACACTGTCCAATATGCTGACTGTTTATTCCTCTCCATGGACGCTGCCTGACCTGCTCAGTTCCTCCAGCATTTCGTGTGTGTTAACCTGAGTTTCCAGCAACTGCAGAATATCTTATGCTTATGAAGTCCCTGGGTATTTCTCAAGAGAGTTATCAAACAAAGTTGCATTAAAAGCAAAAATCAAATTCTCACAGCTTTGGGAGAATATTTTAAGTAGGCAGAGAAATGTGCAGAGGTTTAGGAGTAGAGTTCCAGAGGGTGCAGGATGGAAGGAGAAGCAGAGAGGAATGCCGTGTTATGAGGAAGAATCGTGGCCCATAATGCCGACTGTTTATTCCCTTCCATAGATGCTGCCTGACCGGCTGAGTTCCTCCAGCATTTTGTCTGTGGTACTCTGCTCTCAGAATCTCGTCTGTTTATGCATTATGGGAATTTATAGGTCTTGAATGGGTAATGGTTGTCTGCAGAATCTTTTGTGACCTTTCAATGAATTTGTTGACTTTTCAACACAGAGTAATTATTGTCACATGTACAATGTAAAACTTTGTTGGCTCCTTGGGAGATGCCAATATTACACGTGCACAGATTTCAGAGTTTATAACCTGATAACTTTTTGCTTAGGATGACGGTGAACATCCTTTGTTTATTTAGAGATA
Organism: Hemitrygon akajei; assembly: GCF_048418815.1. NCBI lineage: Eukaryota > Metazoa > Chordata > Chondrichthyes > Myliobatiformes > Dasyatidae > Hemitrygon > Hemitrygon akajei. The sequence continues at coordinate 3,635,858 of NC_133133.1, forward strand.
CAGTGTGGAGCAAGCCATTCCGTTCCAATGAGCCACAATGCCCAGCAACCCACCAGTTTAACCCTAGCCTAATTACAGAACAATTAACAAAGACCAATTAGTCTTTGAACCATAGGACCAAATTGGGCACCCGAAGGAAACCCGTTGTACAAACACCTTAAAGATGATGCTGGAATTGAACTTGAAACTCCAACTCTATGAGCTAGAACAGCCCATGCTAACAGCTATGCTACTGTGACCATCCACAAATGTAATTTCACTATTTTCATCACTATCTGTAACTGACAAATGGATAATGCTGGTGTGTGGGTTACACTTGGGTCCAGATAAACAGAAGCAGAACTAGATCTATTATTACTGTCTTATATGACGTTAAATTAGTTGCTTTACAAGGGACACAGTGCAAAGTCATAAAATTTCCATAAAGTAAGGCCTTTGACAAAGTTTTACATGGATGGTTAGTTAGGAAGGTTCAATCATTAGGTATTAATATTGAAGTAGTAAAATGGATTCAACAGTGGTGGAAGGGAGATGCCAGAGAGTAGTGGTGGATAACTGTTTGTCAGGTTGGAGGCCGGTGACTAGTGGTGTGCCTCAGGGATCTGTATTGGGTCCAATGTTGTTTGTCGTATACATTAATGATCTGGATGATGGGGTGGTAAATTGGATTAGTAAGTATGCAGATGATACTAAGATAGGTGGCATTGTGGATAATGAAGTAGGTTTTCAAAGCTTGCAGAGAGATTTAGGTCTGTTAGAAGAGTAGGCTGAAAGATGGCAGATGGAGTTTAATGCTGATAAGTGTGAGGTGCTACATTTTGGTAGGACTAATCAAAATAGGACATACATGGTAAATGGTAGGGCATTGAAGAATGCAGTAGAACAGAGTGATCTAGGAATAATGGTGCATATTTCCCTGAAGGTGAAATCTCATGTGGATAGGGTGGTGAAAAAAGCTTTTGGTATGTTGGCCTTTATAAATCAGAGCATTGAGTATAGTAGTTGGGATGTAATGTTAAAATTGTACAAGGCATTGGTGAGGTCAAATTTGGAGTATCGTGTACAGTTCTGGTCACTGAATTATAGGAAAGATGTCAACAAAATAGAGAGAGTACAGAGGAGATTTACTAGAATGATACCTGGGTTTCAGCACCTAAGTTACAGAGAAAGGTTGAACAAGTTAGGTCTTTATTCTTTGGAGCGTAGAAGGTTGAGAGGGGACTTGATAGAGGTATTTAAAATTATGAGGGGGATAGATAGAGTTGATGTTGATAGGATTTTTCCATTGAGAGTAGGGGAGATTCAAAAAGAAGACATGAGTTGAGAGTTAAGGGGCAAAAGTTTAGGGGTAACACGAGGGGGAACTTTACTCAGAGAGTGGTAGCTGTGTGGAACGAGCTTCCAGTAGAAGTGGTAGAGGCAGGTTCGGTATTGTTATTTAAAGTAAAATTGGATAGGTATATGGACAGGAAAGGAATGGAGGGTTATGGGCTGAGTGCAGATCGGTGGGACTAGGTGAGAGTAAGCTTTCGGCACGGACTAGAAGGGCCGAGGTGGCCTGTTCCCGTGTTGTAATTGTTATATGGTTATATATGGTTATATGGTTATAAATTACAAAATAAATAAATAGTATGAAGATGACAACATAGTGTTCATGCGTTTATGGGTGAAGGGAACGAAAGTTCAAGCTCCTGTATCTCCTCCTTGATGATAGGAATGAGAAGAGGGTATGTCCCAGATAATACCACTCATTTTAGAGTGAAAGAGCCCTACAGCACAGAAACAGGTCTTTTGGCCCATCCACTCCATGCTAAACTATTAACCTACACCTGGACCATAGCCCTCCATACCCTTCCCATCCATGTACCTATCCAAATTCTTAAATGTTGACAGTGAACCCACAGTCACCACTCCACACTTCATCATTCTACACTTTCACTACATTCCGAATGAAGAAGATTCCCCTCATGTTCCCCTTAAACATTTCAGCTTTCAACCTTAACCCATAACCTCTAGTTGTAGTCGCACCCAACCTCCATGGAAAAAGCTTGCTTGCATTTACCCTATCTGTACCCATCATAATTCTGTATACTCTATCAAATGTCCTCTCAATCTTCTACATTATAAAGAATACAGTCTTAACCTTATTCAATCTTTCCTTATTATGCAGGTCCTCCAGATCTGGCAACATCCTTGTAAGTTTTCTCTGCACTCTTTCAACCTTGTTTACATCTTTCCTGTAGGTAGGTGACCAAAACTGCACAGAATACTCCAAATGAGGCCTCACCAATGTGTTACACAACTTCAACATAGCATCCAACCTCCTGTACTCAATACATTGATTTGTAAAGGCCAAACACTTTCTTTAAAACTCTATCTACTTCTGACACAACTTTCAACAAATTATGGACCTGTATTCCCAGATCTCTTTGTTCTACCACACTCCTCAGTTCCCTACCATTCATTGTGTAAGGACTACACTGGTTGGTCCTACAGAAGCACAAAACCTCACGCTTGTCTGCATTAAATTTCATCTGCCATTTTCAGCCCTTTATTCCAATTGATGCAGATCCCTCTGCAAGCCACGATAGTCTTCCTCACTGTCCATTACACCCCCAATCTTGGTGTCATCCACAAGTTTGCTGATCCAGTTAACCACGTTACCATCCAGATCATTGATATAGATGACAAACAAGAAAGGACCCGGCACCGATCCCTGTGGCACACCATTAGTCACAGGCCTCCAGTCAGAGAGGCAACTGTCTACTACCACTCTCTGGCTTCTCCCACAAAGCCAATGTCTAATCCAATTTGCTACCTCATCCTGAATGCCGAGTGACTGAACCTTCTCGACCAGCCTCCCATGCAGGACCTTGTCAAAGGCCTTACTAAAGTCCATGTAGACAACATCCACTGCCTTGCCCTCATCCTCTTTCCTGGTAACTTCCTCAAAAAATTCTATAGGGTTGATTAGTGTGACTCTCCCTCAGTACCATCCTTCTTACAGTGTGACCCTCCCTCAGTACCAACCTCTCCCATAGTGTGACCCTCCCTCAGTACCACCCCTCCCATAGCATGACTCTCGCTCACTGGCATCTGCCTGGTTTCAGTGCTCCATACACAGAGTTGGCTGTGAATCTCCTTGTGCTCCTGGGTTGAAACTGACTGCCAACTGAGACACAACTAATAATGTCTGTTGTTTGATGCCGGCTCCAAATGAATATATTATCACATTTTTATAGCGGTTAGTTTGGATGGATTATGTTATCAACCAATCAGTCTCACTGTTCCAGGAAATACTTCAAACCTTTTCCAAAAAGCAGAATGCCCTCAGGACATCACAGATGCTGAACCTTGTGGCTCATGTTTGCCTCCAGTATGGACTGACCTCTGAGGTAAGAACAGTTGAGCTCATGTCCCTTTCCAGTCAGGTGGATGTTAAGTATCCAATGGCAACGTCCTGGGGGTAGGGAAACTTTCTCCCCAGTGTTCTGGCCAGTACTTATCTTTGAACAACCTCAGAAAATAGATTACCTCACCATTATCTCACAGCTCTGTGTGGAAGCTTGCTGTGAATTAATTGGCTGATAGATCTCAAAAGTACAAATTGACTACACTTCAGTGGCCGTGTTGTCTTTGGAGATGTGAAAGATGCTAGAGAGAAATACAGGTTTTTATCTCTTTCTGTGTGAAACTCATATAGAACATAGAGCATTACAAACATCAGGAATGTGATACAAGAGCCTCAGGATTTACACCACCATGTTCAGGATCAGTTATTAATCATCAGTCATCAGGCTCTTGAACCAGAGGGGGTACCTTCACTCAACTTCACTCACCCCAACAATGATCTGTTCCCACAACCTATGCACACACTTTCACGGACTCTTCATCTCATGTTCTCAATACTTATTGCTTATTTATTTACCATTTTTTTTCTTTCTGTATAATTTGCTGTCTGTTGCAGTTTGGTTGTTTGTCCGCCCCATTGGGTATGGTCTTTCATTGATTCTATTGTGATTTTGTATTTACTCTGAATGCCCACAAGAAAATGAATCGCAGGTTTGTATATGATGATAGATAAGCACTTTGATAATGAAGATCCTTTGAGCTTTGAATCCCTTTGACCTTCAATGTTGTGCTGATCTTTAACCTACTCTAAGATCTATATAACCCTTCCCTCCCACATAACACTCCACTTTTCTGTCATTCACATGCCTATGGAAGAGTTCTTTCAATGTCCCTAACATATCAGTCTCTACCACAAACCCATAACTCTCTGCATAAAAAACTTACCTCTGACATCCGACTCTACTTTCCTCCAGTCACCTTAAAGCTATGTCCCTTTGTAATGGACATTTCCTCCCTAGGAACAGACTTTGATTCCCCACTCAGTCTCTGCCTCTTGTCATCTTGTACACCTGTATCGTCTCCCCAGGTCATAGGTGGGTTCCGGTCATCAAAGATTCTGACTGGTTTCCTGTCCTGTGCCAAGCTCCACAAGGTTGAAGGTTGCCATCCTTGCTCCAGTGCTTCTGAGGTTCCTCCCCTGGCCTGTCTCGGATTCTTAGACTTCCGACCCCTAGCTTTCCCCCCTTCTCTGTGTATAGGATATCTTTCTTTCCCCAGTCAGCCTGGACCTTTCCTCACGACACTGAGTTCCTCCAGCAGATTGTTTCCTTGCTCCAGATGCCAGCATCTGCCTCTTGTCCTGGCCTCTTCTGCCGTCTGTCTGTGTGGAGTTTGCACGCTCTCACTGTGGCTGCGCGTGCTTCCTCTGGGTGTTCCGGATTCCTCCCATATCCACAACACTTGTGGGTTGATATTTTAATTGGCAATGGTAGAATGTATGGGAATTGATGGAATTGATATAGGATTAGTGTAAACGTATATCTGATGGATTTGATAGGTGGAATGTCCTGTTTTGCTGCAGTATCTTTCAATAATCTATGACTTATGCCCATCAGCACGCCCCTCACTGCAAGCCCAATAGCCATTACCAGCTGGTCACACTGCCACATCCGTTCAAAGTTCATCGATTGAAGTTCCAGGAAAGCACCCAGGGCTGGGAACTCATATGTATCGTATCCATCCCTTCTCCTTTGACTGCCTTGTGTGTGAGGAAAAATTCCAGAGCTATGGGTCCCTTTAAATACCCCTGATAATGTGAAATTCACTATTAACTTGTGCAGGTTAACTTCATATCCAATGTCTGGCAAAAGATGCAGCAGTTTGCTATTGCGAATTGAACAAGCTCGCTGTGAAGTGTCGCTTTGGCTGTCACTGTGAGACGGCTCCATCAGCTGTCTCCCAGTGACCAGAACAGAGTACTCACCTTTCGTGGCCAGTTAGGTACTCACATCCCAGCCTGGACCCAGTTTGGATGGCTACGTAGATGGGAGGAGTGTGAAGAGCTCTGCTACAGGTGCAGGTCAATGGGACCTGGTAGAATTACAGTTTTATTTATTTACTTAGAGATAGAGTGTGGAACAGGACCTCCTGGCCCAACGAGCCACACTGCTCAGCGACCCACTGATTTAACCCAGCCTAATCACAGAGCAATTTACAATGACCGATTAACCTACCAACCAGAACATTTCTGGGCTGTGGGAGGAAAGTGGAGGAAACCCACACACTCCACGGGGAGGATATACAAACTCCTCACAGAGCATGCTGGAATTGAACTTCGGACTCTGACGTCCCATGTGTGCATAGGTTTACACCAGGTGCCCCCGTTTCCCCCACAGTCCAAAGACATTTGGGTTAGTTGGTTGTAAATTGGCCTGTGATTAGCCTAGTGTGAAATAGGTGGGTTGCTGGGTGTGGCTCGTTGTGCGGGAGGGATCCATTTCACGATTATTTCAGCAAGTGTAAATAAAATAAATAAAACATGAACAATTGTTTCCACCCCAATACCTGATGACCTAGGTATTTACTGTGCTGATCGTCACATCCATCTACACACACTGGTAAATTCAGAGCAATGGGCCTGTCCCACTACACCACAGATAAAAGCTTCTCATCCTGTCCTGGTGCACACTGGTTGCTGTGACACCGTGTCTTCGCTCCTGTGGGATGCTCGCTCATTTCATTCTGTTCAGATGGTTAGTCGGACTTGCATGCTGAGTGTTTGGAGAGCCCAGCTGTTAAATTGACATCTAAACTGTGATTCTGCTTTATTTAACACAACCTTCCAAATAATTGGAAGGGCTCACAATCCTTTGCACTTTCCAAGCTGCCTCGATTCACCTTTCCAATCTTAAAAATATTATGCCCTCAGAGGCTACTTTATTAGGTACTTCCTGTACCTAATAAAGTGGCCGCCGAGTGTACATTCGTGGTCACCTGCTACTGTAGCCAATCCACTTGGATGTGTTGTACATTCAGAGGTGCTCTTCTACACACTACTGTTGAAATGCATGATTTGAGTTACTATCGTCTTCCTGGGAGCTTGAACCAGTCTGGCCATTGTCCTCTGACCTCTCGTTACTAACAGTAACATAAGGTGTTTTTACTCCCAGAACTGCCACTCACTGGATGCTTTCTTTCACATCACTCTCTGTAAACTCCAGAGACTGTTGTGTGAAAACCCCAGGAGATCAGCAGTTTCTGAGATACTCAAACCACCCCATCTGGCACCAACAATCATGCCACAATCAAAGTCACCTAGATGACAATTCTTCTCCATTCTGATGTTTGGTTTGAACAGCAATTGAACCTCAACCGTGTACATATGCTTTTATACACAGAGTTGCTGCTACACTATTGTCTGATTAGATATTTGCATTAATGAGCAAGTGTGCAGATGTACCTAATAAATAGCCACAGAGTATGTTTAAACATTTGAATCTATTAAGATCAGGATGCAGACAATGTCCTTATGCATTGGTGGATAACATCAGGACATGTTAGAGGCATTTGGAGTTGGTTATGGTCACTGGTAAATATACATTGGTTGTCACACATTCATAGCTAACATCGGGTCACATTACTGCCAGTTGGAGTTGGTTATGGGAAGAAATCCTCAGTAAATCATACCCTACTGAGAGGTCCGCATCCTGATCATCTAGACCAGCACAGGTGGCAGTACTGAGAAAGTGCAATACTGTCCCAACCTTATTTCATAGTTTTGTAAAAATTACTTCCAATGAGAGCACACTCTCCAATGGGGTTTCCAAAATGAATCACCGGGATTTCAGTTTGGTGTTGAGACAAAGTTTTTTTCCCTGTTAAGGGTGGAAGATGCAGCAGCCAAATTTCTACAGATGTACTGTGGAGAGCAGTCAGACTAGTTTCATCACCATCTAGTATGGAGGGGACACTGCAAAGGATTGGAAAGTTGCTTCCCTAGCATCTAGGACACCTTCAAAGGGCGATGCCTCAAAAAGGCAGCATCCATCATTAAGGAGCCCCATCACCCAGGACAAGCCCTCTTCTCAGTGTTACTGTAGGGTAACATAATTGGGGAAAATGTACATAATTCACAACCACTGACATTGAAATGGGGTTTCATTTTAAAAGGCTGATCTGACAGGAGGATGTAATTACATAAAAGTGTTTTTAGCGCAGTTTATTCAAGTTTTGTAGTTCAATTAAATAGTTTACACTTTTCCTTAAACATAAAACACTTCACTTTGTTTTTCTTATGAATACCTACACTGCACTACACTCAAGGAGGAGGAACAGGAGCCTGAAGACGCACACTCAACATTTTAGGAACAGATTCTTCCCCTCTGCTATCAGATTTCTGAGTGGACAATGACACCACCTCACTACTATATTTTTCACTTTCTTTTTCCACTACTTATTTAATTTATTTTTATATAGTATATATTTATTATTGTAATTTATTCCTATTATTATGTATTGCAATGTACTGCTACTGCATAAGAAGAAGTTTCACAATATATGCCAGTGATATTAATCCTGATTCGGATTCAGGTTCGGGTTCTGGGACTTCCTGCTTTTGCTTACTATCTGGTGCTGCCCATAAAACAGGCAGTAACATTGAATGACTGGCTGGGGCTGGCTCAGTGCATCAGACATCACACTGCATGGGTCGTACAAGTTCACAGATACCATATATCAAGGATCAACTTTATTCACCATATAAATTTATGATACTGTAACAAAAGTCTTAGGCACATATATGTAGCTAAACTTTTGCATGATACTGTAGTAATTTTATAATTTCCACAGTACCGCTGCCAGAAAAAAAAATCAAATTTCATGACAATATGAGTGATGATAAACCTGATTCTGATATGGGGTTTCTATTATAGACTGAGAGTGAGAGGGGAATCATGGTGGGAAAAGGGGAAGGGAGCGAGAAGTACCAGGGAGACATTCTGTAATGATCAATTGTTTGGAATGCAAATGCCCTTGGCTGGTGTCTCAGCACTGGGTGCATCTGCAACCACACCTCACTGCCACCCCCAACCCTGGCATTCCTTCTCTGCCACCCGCCCCACACCCCTCCCATGGTGCTCCATCTTCACCATTTCTAGCATCTTTAGCTCCTGCCAAATCTACAAACTCACTGCCTGCTGCACATTGACAAATACAGTACTGTGCAAAGGTCTTAGGACCCCAGCTATATATATATATATACGTACCAAACACTTTTGCATAGTAGTGTACATGTATGAGGAATTTGCTGTGGTCTGTTGTCCAGACCATGACATGCAACAAAATACAACATTCAACATGCTTGCCATTATTAGTCGAGGCACTGAGCTCAAAAGGCAGAGAGTTAATTTGCAGCTTTATAAAACTGCCCTGCCTGATTTAGAAGGCATTTGCTATGACGAGTGTTTGAACAACTTGGGTTGTTTTCTCTGGAGCGGCAGAAGCTGGCAGGACATCTGATAAAGGTTTTTAATTTTATTAGAGGCATAGAGTAGACAGACAATATCTTTTGCCAAGGTTTGAAATATCTAATAACAGAGGGCATGCATTTAAGGCAAGAGGTGGTAATTTTAATGCAGATGTGAGGGGCAAGTTTTTGACACAGAGACTGGTGGGTGTCTGGACCATGCTGCCTGGGTTGGTGGTACAGGCAGGTACATTAGGGATTTTTAAGAGGTGTTTAGATATGCACATGAATGTGAGGGAAATGGACGGATATGGACAATGCGTAGGGAGAAGAGATTAGTTTAGTTGGCCATTTGATTATTAATTTATAGTTTCAGTGGGCAGAAGAGCCTGTTCCTGTGCTGTACTGGTCTGTGTTCCACAATTATAAAGAATAAAAAATCACATTAAAATTAACATTAGAGATTAACGTACAGAATCAGAATCAGGTTTAATATCACCGGCATATGTCGTGAAATTTGTTAACTTTACAACAGCAGTACAGTGAAATAGATGATAAATAACTATAGAGAAAAAATTAGATACATTAAGTAGTTAAGTTATATTAAATAGTTAAGTTAAAATAAGTAGTGCAAAATATCAGAAATAAAAAAGTAGTGCGGTAGTGTTCATGGGTTCAATATTCATTTAGGAATGGGATGGCAGAGGGGAAGAAGCTGTTCCTGAATTGCTGAGTGTGTGCCTTCAGGCTTCTGTACCTCCTACCTGATGGTAACAGCGAGAAGAGGGCATGTCCTGGGTGCTGGGGATCCTTAATGACGAATGCTGCCTTCCTAAGGCACCGCTCCTTGAAGATGTCTTAGATACTAGGGAGGCTGGTACTCATGATGAAGTTTTCATAGTGTTTTAATTGATAATCCAAATCTCCTCAAACTCCTAATGAAGTATAGCTGCTGTCTTGCCTTCTTTATAGCTGCTTCGATATGTTGGGACCAGAGATATTGACACCAAGGAACTTGAAATTGCTCTCTCTCTCTTCACTTCTGATCCCTCTATGAGGATTGGTATGTGTTTCCTCGTCTTACCCTTTCTGAAGGCCACAATCAGCTCGTTGGTCTTGCTGACGTTGAGTGCAAGGTTGTTGCTGTGACACGACTCAACTAACGGATAAATCTTAATATAGTAATAAATAAACTGTATAAATATCAGCATGTATTTACAATGCAAACAGCATTACAAAAAGTGGCTCAAAATGTTTACATTGCAGCGCAGTGACCAGGGGCGGTGGGGGGGGGAGGGGTGGAGGGAGATCCTAACCAGCAACTATCTACTTATGCTAAATTATATGAGTATTTTACTATCCACGTACATAAAATTAAATAGTTAACTAAATATTCATGAAGACATTTATATCTACACAATCTACCAGGCATCAATCTGATCATGGTATAATTCCTGTCAGAAAGAAACTCTATCCCACAAGCTGACTTTACACCTCTACAGCACTGTCTGGGTATCGATAGTTACCACAAATCATTTCTCCAGATAAGGCTTGCACAGACTAATCTTGCCTCCAAATTATAATTGTCACTTTAAATTTGCATATCTATAAATATATTGAATGTTTCCTGGAAATCAACAGAAACATGACTGAATGTGATACAAGCTAAAAACACTACCACACTTACAATTATAGACGGCTTCAGAACAGTACCAGACACCATAAACACCACTGGGCCAGTTACTTCAAGATTCAAGATTCAAAACAGTGTAATGTCAATTTCAGTACACAAGTATAAAGGGGAGCAAAATAATTGTTATTCCAGATCTGGCAGCACAACGAAACACAGTAAGATAAAGAACACAATAATAATAAAAAATCTAATAAATATAAATATATAAGACAGCTTATATGCATAGATTGATGTATGTCCATAAAGTGACGCTGGGCACAGGAGTGTCTGTACATAAGGTGACTCTGTCAGGAAATGATAATACAGTGGTGGTTGGGTTGGGGAGAGGTGGTTTAGAGGTGGAGGTGTTAATCAGCCTTATTACTTGGGAAAGTAACAGTTTTTGAGTCTAGTGGTCCTGGCGTGGATGCTACATAGCCTCCTTGCTGATGGGAATGGGATGAACACTCAAAGTATAAGGTGGGTGGAATCCTTCATGATGTTACTGGCCTTTTTGCAGCACTTTCTGGAGAAATCCTCTTAATGGCAGGTAGACTGGTGCCAGTGATGCATTGGGCAGTTTTGACTACCCAGTGTAGAACCTTCATGTCCACAACATTGCAGATTTTGTACCACACAGTGATGCAGTACGTTAGGACGCTCTCTACTGTGCATATAAACTGTTTTGATTATTGAGTCCAGTTATATAGTGAACTCATTTTCGCTGACTGTCGTTCACCACTGTTTTACCCTCAGAGCCTAGAACGCTACCACTTCAACCTACATGACAGCCCTTAGCGCAGGGACATCCAAGATTTCAGGGCGACTTTGTGACTGTGGCTACATTATGTAACAGTTCAATAAAGCAACCTTTACTAAAGACATTTGGAAGAGTACATGGATTGGAATGGCTGAGAAGGATATAGGTAAAACACTGGTCAATGGAAACTAACTTTAAACGGAATGCTGGTCAGCATGGACCATACAATTAGAGAGTCATAGGGCAGTGCAGCACAGAAACAGGCCCTTCTGCCCATCTAGTCCATGCTGAACTATTAATCTGCCGAGTCCCATCAACCTGCATCTGGACAATAGTTCTCCATCCCTCTCCCATCCATGTGCTTCCCAAACTTCTCTCAAATGTTGAACTCAAACCCAAATCAGAATCAGAACCATGTTTAATAACAGCTGCATAATGCATGTACTGTGTTGTCTCAGTGGCAACAGTACAATGCAATGCATACCAGCAGAAAAATGCAGATTCCAGTAAGTGTATACAGTATATATATTTTTTTAAATGGTTCAGTTGAATAAGTAGTGGAAAAATAGAAATGAAAATGAAGTGAGTTAGTGTACAGGGTTCAATATCCATTCAGAAATCGGTTGGCAGAAGGGAAGAAGCTGTATCTGAATTGTTGAATTTTGTCTTTAGGCTTCTGTACCTCCTCCCTGAAGGTAACAATGAGAACAAGGCATGACCTAGGAGTTGGGGGTCCTTAATGAAGGATACCACCTTTCTGAGGCATCACTCCTTGAAGGAGTCCTGGATACTACAGAGGCTAGTGCCCATGATGGAGCTGATTAAGTTTACAACTCTTGAACTTATTTTGATCCTGTGCAGTAAACCCCACCAACACCAGATGGAAATAGAAACATAGAAAACCTACAGCACAATACAGGCCCTTCAGCCCACAGAGCTGTGCCGAACATGCACTTACATTAGAAATTACCTAGGGTTACACATAGCCCTCTATTTTTCTGAGCTCCATGTACCTATCCAGGAATCTCTTAAAAGACCCTATCGTATCCGTCTCCACCACCGTCGCCGGCAGCCCATTCCACGTACTCATTACTCTCTGCGTAAAAAACTTACCCCTGACATCTCCTCTGTACCTACTTCCAAGCACCTTAAAACTGTGCCCTCTTGTGCTAGCCATTTCAGCCCTGGGAAAAAGCCTCTGACTATTCAGAGGATCAATGCCTCTCATCATCTCAGTTAGGTCACCTCTCATACTCCATCGCTCCAAGGAGAAAAGGCCGAGTTCACTCAATATATTCTCATAAGGCATGCTCCCCAATCCAGGTAACATCCTTGTAAATCCCTTCTGCACCCTTTCTATGGTTTCCACATCCTTCTTATAGTGAGGTGACCAGAACTGAGCACACTACTCCAAGTGAGGTCTGACCAGGGTCCTATACAGCTGTAATATTACCTCTCAGCTCCTAAATTCAATCCCACGATTGATGAAGGCCAATGCACTGTATGCTTTCTTAACCACAGAGTCAACCTGCGCAGCAGCTTTGAGTGTCCTATGGACTCGGACCCCAAGATCCCTCTGATCCTCCACACTGCCAAGAGTCTTACCATTAATACTATATTCTGTCATCATATTTGACCTACCAAAATGAACCACCTCACACTTATCTGGGTTGAACTCCATCTGCCACTTCTCAGCCCAGTTATACATCCTATCAATGTACCGCTGTAATCTCTGACAGCCCTTCACACTATCCACACCACCTCCAACCTTTGTGTCATCAGCAAATTTACTAACCCATCTCTCCACTTCCTCATCCAGGTCATTTATAAAAATCATGAAGAGTAAGGGTCTCAGAACAGATCCCTGAGGCACTCTACTGGTCACCGACCTCCATGCAGAATATGACCCGTCTACAACCACCTCTTTGTCTTCTGTGGGCAAGCCAGTTCTGGATCCACAAAGCAATGTCCCCTTGGATCCCATGCCTCCTTACTTTCTCAGTAATCACTGCATGGGGTACCTTGTCAAGTGCTTTGCTGAAATCCATATACACTACATCTACTGCTCTACCTTCATCAATGTGTTTAGTCACATCCTCAAAAAATTCAATCAGGCTCATAAAGCACGACCTGCCTTTAACAAAGCCATGCTGACTATTCCTAATCATATTATGCCTCTCCAAATGTTCATAAATCCTGCCTCTCAGGATCTTCTCCATCAGCTTACCAACCACTAAAGTAAGACTCACTGATCTATAATTTCCTGGGTTATCTCTACTCCCTTACTTGAATAAAGGAACAAGATCCACAACCCTCCAATCTTCTGGAACCCCTTCTGTCCCCATTGATGATGCAAAGGTCATTGCCTGAGGCTCAGCAATCTCGTTCCTTGCCTCCGACAGTAGCCTGGGGTACATCCTGTCCAGTCCAGTGACTTATCCAACTTGATGCTTTCCAAAAGCTCTCACAGCTATGTAACAGTTTCTTCCCCCAAGCTATCAGACTCCTCAATACCCGAACCCTAGACTGACACCTTGCCCTATTGTCCTGTTCATTATTTATTGTAATGCCTGCACTGTTTTTGTGCACTTTATGTAGTCCTGTAGTCTAGTGTAGCTTTCTCTGTGTTGTTGTTTTTTACGTAGTTCAGTCTAGTTTTTGTACTGTGTCATATAACACCATGGTCCTGAAAAACGTTCCCTCATTTTTACTATGCACTGTACCAGCAGTTATGGTCGAAATAACAATAAAAGTGACTTGACTTGACTTGACTTGACATCCTCTTTCTTAATATTTACATGCTCAAGCTTTTTAGTCCACTGTAAGTCATCCCTACAATCGCCAAGATCCTTTTCCGTAGTGAATACTGAAGCAAAGTATTCATTAAGTATATCTGCTATCTCCTCCGATTCCATACACACTTTTCCACTGTCGCACTTGATTGGTGCTATTCTCTCACATATTATCCTCTTGATCTTAACATACTTGTAGAATGCCTTCGGGCTTTCCTTAATCCTGTCCACCAAGGACTTCCCATGGCCCCTTCAGGCTCTCCTAATTTGTTTCTTGAGCTCCTCCCTGCTAGCCTTATAATCTTCTAGATCTCTATCATTACCTAGTTTTTTGAACCTTTCATAAGCTCTTTTTTTCTTCTTGACTAGATTTACAACAGCCTTTGTACACCACGGTTCCTGTACCCTACCATCCTTTACCTGTCTCATTGGAATGTACCTATGCAGAACTCCACACAAATATCCCCTGAACATTTGCCACATTTCTTCCATACATTTTTCTGAGAACATCTGTTTCCAATTTATGCTTCCAAGTTCCTGCCTGATAGCTTCATATTTCCCCTTACTCCAATTAAATGCTTTCCTAATTTGTCTGTTCCTATCCCTCTCCAATGTAGAGTTGTGATCACTATCTCCAAAATGCTCTCCCACTGAGAGATCTGACACCTGACCAGGTTCATTTCCCAATACCAGATCAAGTACAGTCTCTCCTCTTACAAGCTTATCTACATATTGTGTCAAGAAACCTTCTTGAACACACCTAACAAACTCCACCCCATCTAAACCCCTTGCTCTAGGGACATGCCAATCGAAATTTGGGAAATTAAAATCTCTCACTACGTCAACCCTGCTATTATTACAGCTTTCCAGAATCTGTCTTCCTATCTGCTCCTCGATGTCCCCATTACTATTGGGTGGTTTATAAAATACACCCAGTAGGGTTATTGAGCCCTTCCTGTTCCTAACTTCCACCCACAGAGATTCCGTGGACAATCCCTCCATGTTTTCCTCCTTTTCTATGGCCATGACATTACCTCTGATCAACAGTTCCATGCTCCAACCACTTTTGCCTCCCTCCCTGTCCTTTCTGAAACATCTAAAGCCTGGCACTCAAAGTAACCATTCCTGCCCCTGAGCCATCCAAGTCTCTGTAATGGCCACAACATCATAGCTCCAAGTACTGACCCACACTCTAAGCTCATCCGCTTTGTTCATAATACTCATCTCAAACCATCGGTCTGAGTGCATCCCTTCTCAATCAGCTACCTATCCTCCTTCTCGCACTGTCTCCAATGCAGCCAGTTACCTGCGGCAGCTCGTTCCACACTCTCACCATCCTCTGAGTGAAGAAGTTCCGCCTCACGTTCACCTTCAACATTTCATCTTTCAACCTTAAGCCATGATCTCTGGTTGTAATTTCACCCAACTACAGTGGAAAAAGCCTGTTTGCATTTACCCTATCTATACCCAATCGCCCCTCATTCTCCTATGCTCTAAGGAATAAAGCCCTAACCTATTCAACCTTTTGCAATGGGCAGACCCCAACAACACTCCATCTCTGAGTTTGGATCAAGGTTTCTTGGCGAGGGGAGAGGTGCAGAGGAAAGAAGCAGGAAGGGAAGGAATCCAGCCATGATCTTCCCCCTTCCACTTCAGAATCAGAATCAAGTTTATTATCACCAACATGTGGTGTGAAATTTGTTAACTCAGCAGCAGCAGTTCAATGCAATACATAATCTAGCAGAGAGAAAAAATAAATAAATAAATAAGTCTTACTCAGAATACTTTATACAGTATATGTATATTGAATAGATGAAAAATTGTGCAAAAAGCAGTATCTCCTTCTGTAACAGTATTTTCTCACTGATGGTAACAGTGAGAAAAGGACATGCCCTGCATGCTGGAGGTCCTTAATAATGGACACTATCTTTCTGAGACACTGCTCCTTGAAGATGTCCTCGATACTTTGTAGGCTGTTTCCCATGATGGAGCCGACTAGACTCACAACCCTCTGCAGCTGCTTTCAGTCCCATGCAATAGCCACCTGCCCCCCTCCATACCTGACAGTGATGCAGCCTCTCCATGGTACATCTGAAAAAGTTTTAGAGTGTATTTGTTGACATGCCAAATCTCTTTAAACTCCTATTGAAGTATAACCGTTGTCTTGCTTTCTTTATAACTGCATCAATATATTGGGACCGGGTTAGATCCACAGAGATCTTAACACCCAGGAACTTGAAACTGCTCACTCTCTCCACTTCTGCTCCCTCCATGACGATTGGTATGTGTTCCTTCATCTTACTCTTGCAGAAGTCCACAATCAGCTCTTTTGTCTTACTGACATTGAGTGCCAGGTTGTTGCTGTGACACCACTCCACTAGTTGGCATATCTCACTCCTGTACACCCCCTCGTCACCACCTGAGATTCTACCAACAATGGCTGTATCATCAGCAAATTTGTAGATAGTATTTGAGCTATGCCTAGCCACACGGTCATGTGTATATCGAGAGTAGAGTAGTGGGCTAAGAACACATCCCTGATGAGTAACAGTGTTGATCATCAATGAGGAGGACATGTATATCACCAGTCTGCACAGATTGTAGTCTTCCGGTTAGGATGTTGGGGATCCATTTGCAGAGGGAGGTACAGAGGCCCAGGTTCTGCAACTTCTCAATCAGGATTGGGGGAAATGATGGTATTAAATGCTGAGCGATAGTCGATGAACAGCATCCTGACATAGGTGTTTGTGTTGTCCAGGTGGTCTAAAGCCGTGTGGAGAGCCATTGAGATTGTGTCTGCTGTTGACCTATTGTGGTGATAGACAAGCTGCAATGGGTCCAGGTCCTTGCTGAGGCAGGAGTTCAGCCTAGTCATGACCAACCTCTCAAAGCATTTCATCACTGTAGATATGAGTGCTACCGGGTGATAGTCATTAAGGCAGCTGACATTATTCTTCTTAGGCACTGGTATAATTGTTGCCTTTTTTGAAGCAAGTGGAACTTCCGCACATAGCAGTGAGAGGTTGAGAATGTCTTTGAATACTCCCGGTAGTTGGTTGGCACAGATTTTCAGATCCTTACCAGGTACTCCACCGGGACCTACCATCTTGCGAGGGTTCACTCTCTAAAGTCAGCCTAACATCAGCCTCTGAGACAGAGATCACAGGGTCATCAGGGGCAGCAGGGATCTTCACAGCTGTTGTTGTATTCTCCTTTTCACCACGTCTAAGTTTTTTACTGAATAACACACAGCTGGCAGAGTCACTAAAGTCTCTGGGAAAATTCCTGACAGATTTCCGAGTCAGCTTAAGGCAAAATTCTCGGTTCATTTTGGAGTTACTTTACGTCCTCTCAAACTGTACATTTACCTTATCTATACCCAGCATCATGTCTACTAACTCAGCAGAAGGACCTGTTTCTGCGCTGTCTGACTCTATGGGTGACTCATATACGTAGGCACCTTGCTTGTCTGGGACCAGGTGGTCCAAAGGGCTTGTGTTCCTTATTGTCTACTTCTGTGGCTTCATGCAACTTCCAGTCACTGGTACATCAACGGACTGGAACTCACACCACATGGTTCACACTCACACTCACTGACTGCGTGGGGGCTTGGACAGTGTGGCACCAAAATTCAAAGTAACTACCAAGAGATTGGCTTTCCTGCACGCATTCACAAGAATATAAATAAATACAATGGAATTTATGAAACACTATAAATAACAATGACTGATAAAAAACAAAGTACAAGAGAAGGCAACCGGTGCAAATAATAAAAAAGTGTCTTGAGTTGAAAAGTAAATAAATGAAACTTGAGGGTAACACTCTGCACAGTGCCATCTGTGTAGTACTTTTATCCGTATTTTTATTTCTTGTTCTAGGCTGGGACTTATGAGTGGCTGATCTTTGATAAACCACCACCCTGATCCATCAAAGTGTGCTCAGGCACGTTGAATGCAGCTTCTCTCTCAGGAAAGTAGGCTCCTTCACACACCAGAATCAGAATCCGGTTTATTATCACGAGCATATGTCCTGAAATTTGTTGTTTTGCGGCAGCAGTACAGTCAAATATTTGTTGTTTTGCGGCAGCAAATGTGTATCTTTAGTGTCCTGTACCTCTCTCTGACGGTATTAATGAGAGAAGGATGTTACCTCCACAGGAGTTATCCCCAGTGAATTCACACCACAGCTCCGGAGTGTGGAACTATTTCTATTGTTAGCTCTTCAAGAAATAGGTGTAAAGTTGTGTGGGTCGCAATCATCAGACTTTCCGTTTACATGGACTGAATGTTCCTAAAAATATATATAAAGGAAATCTTGTAGAAGGCTGAAAGATAATTTGTCGTCAGATCACAGCCTGTAAATTACTGCCAGCCCTGAAGGAAAACCTGGAATATCCAGGTATTAAAGATTCATTTCCACCACTCTCACCAGCAAGGACCTAGGAGAAAATAACCATTAACAAATATTATTTGCATTTTTAATTTTAATTGAGTGCATTCATCTGTAAAATAAGTGGCAAAGCCTATTTGATAAGAGTCAGCTAGTGACAGACGGATTCACAGTGCCAGACAATGGGAGATAGATACACAGGCATCCATCATTAATGTCCCCCATCACCCAGGACATACCCACTTCTCACTGCTACCATCAGGGAGAAGGCACAGCAGCCTGAAGACACACACTCAACATTTCAGGAACAGATTCTTCTCCGCAATCCGACTTTGGAATGCACAATGAACCCGTGTATATTTTTCCTTTTTTTTCTTGCTCTCTTTTTGCACTACTTGTATAATTTATATTTCATAAATATATTTCTGATTGTGATTTATAGATTTGTTGTTATTATTATGTACTGAAGTGTACTACTGTCGCAGAACAAATTTCACGAAACATATCCGTGATAATAGACCTGATTCAGACTCTGAGGCACAGTATCTGCTAAGAAACATCGGGAGATCAGTGCTAATCAACCAGAGGCAAGAATACATTGAATAAAGGATTAGTTTTATTTGTCACATGTACATCAAAACATACAGTGAAATGTATTGTTTGTGTCAACAACCAACACAGTCCAAAAATGTTTTAGTGACTTCCCACAGCCATCATTATACGCCAACATAGCATGGCCACAACTTACTAACCCTAACATAGAAACATAGAAAATAAGTGCAGGAGTAGGCCATTTGGCCCTTCGAGCCTGCACCGCCATTCAGTATGATCATGGCTGATCATCCAACTCAAAACCCTGTACCTGCTTTCTCTCCATACCCCCTGATCCCTTTAGCCACAAGGGCCATATCTAACTCTCTCTTAAATATAGCCAATGAACCGGCCTCAACTGTTTCCTGTGGCAGAGAATTCCACAGATTCACCACTCTCTGTGTGAAGAAGTTTTTCCTCATCTCGGTCCTAAAAGGCTTCCCCTTTATCCTTAAACTGTGACCCCTCGTTCTGGACTTCCCCAACATCAGAAACAATCCTCCTGCATCTAGCCTGTCCAATCCCTTTAGAATTTTATACGTTTCAATAAGATCCCCCCTCAATCTTCTAAATTCCAGTGAGTATAAGCCTAGTCGATCCAGTCTTTCTTCATATGAAAGTCCTGCCATCCCAGGAATCAATCTGGTGAACCTTCTCTGTACTCCCTCTATGGCAAGAATGTCTTTCCTCAAATTAGGGGACCAAAACTGCACACAATATTCTAGGTGCGGTCTCACCAAGGCCTTGTACAACTGCTGTAGAACCTCCCTGCTCCTGTACTCAAATCCTTTTGCTATGAATGCCAACATACCATTTGCCTTTTTCACCGCCTGCTGTACCTGCATGTCCACCTTCAATGACTGGTGTACAATGACACCCAGGTCTCGTTGCACCTCCCCTTTTCCTAATCGGCCACCGTTCAGATAATAATCTAACCTGTAACCTTTGGAGTGTGGGAGGAAACCGCAGCACCCGGAGGAAACATGTGGTCACAGGGAGAATATACAACTCCATATGGACAGTGACAGGAATTGAACCCCACTCACTGATCACTGGAAAGTATTACACTACTGTGCCACAGCCAATGGCATGCAGGTGTAAAGGGACAACCAATGAAAGGCAGACATACAGTGCCAGCCAATGAGAGGCTGGTGAACAGTGGCAGTCAATGAGAGGCAGTATTACAGTACCAAGCCAATGAGAAGCAAGTGTACAGTAGCCCCCAATGAGAGGCAAGTGGAGAGAGGTAGCTCATGAGACCCAGGGGTATCTCAGGATACAAACGCGGTCAGTAAAATTCAATTTTGCTTCAGGACTAAGATGGATGGCCTGCAGACTGGGCAATGCAAGAGCTAAATCACCCTCACTCTTTCTTCCTTAAACTCAGATTTGGGACCACTAAGACCTGTTTTACAGGGACGTTGATCAGGAGTGTCAAATTACTTGAGCTGGGCAAATGAGGAACAGCAAGAGGCAGCAGTGAATAGGAGAGATGGACGTTTGTACAGTGTTATACCACTGCACAGAAAAGGTACATAAATTGGTCAATTGCTTTTTTTGTTCTCTAGTTTACTGAGGTTCAGTGAAAAACTTGTCTTGCATACTGGTCATACAGATCAAATCACTACATAGTGCATCATAATTCTGCAGTTGCTGGAAATCCAGAGTAACTCATATAAAATGCTGGAGGAACTCAGCAGGTCAGGCAGCATCTATGTCAATTCCACAGTGCATAGAGGTAAAACAAGGTAAAACAATAAACAGAATTGTTTATTGACTGCAGCTCAGTGTTCAACACAATCATACCCTCAGTCCTAAACAATCAGCTCCAAAACCTGGGCCTCTGTGTCTCCCTCTGTAACCGGATCCTGGACTTGCTTATCAGGAGACCAGAGTCTGTGCAGATCTGAAATAACACCTCCTCTTTGTTGACAATCAACATTATGCACCACAGGGATGTGTGCTTAGCCCACTGCTCTACTCTCTCTACACCCATGACTGTCAGGCTAGGCACAGCTCAAATGCAATCTATAAATTTGCTGACAATACAACTATCGTTGGCATACAGGAGTGAGATATATCAGCTGGTTGAGTGGTGTCACAGCAACAATGTTGCACTCAGCTTCATTAAGACCAAAGAATTGATTGTGGACTTGAGGAAGGGAAAGTAAAGGGAACATATGCCAGTCCACATCGAGGGATTAGAAGTAGAAAGGGTGAGCAGTTTCACGCTCCTGGGTGTCAACATTTCTGAGGATCCATGCTGGGCCAACATCTCGATGCAATTACAAAGAAGGTACGACAGTGGCTATATTTCATTAGGAGTTTGAGGAGACTTGGTGTGAGAGAATGTCCAGGGTGGGTGGAGTCTTTGACTATGCTAGCAGTTTTACCGAGGCAGGTGGATAAACTTATGGTCAGTTCAGATATCATAGGCTAAATGGCCTGTTCCTATAATGTGCTGTAAAGTTCTACATATATGTTGAGCTGACCTTTAAACCTAGTCTATGATCAATCTAACCCTTCCATCCTACACAGCCCTCCAGTTTTCTATTATCCATATGCCTATCCAAGAGTTTCTTAAATGTCCCTAATGTATCTGCCTCTACCACCACCCCTAGCGGTGCCTTCCATCTACCTACTACTCTCTGTATAAAAAATTTACCTCTGACATCCCCCCTATACTTTCCCCCAATCGCCTTAAAATTAGGTCTCCTTGTACAGTATTAGTCATTTCAACCTAGGATAAAGTCTCCTGTTGTCCACTCAATCTATGTCCTTGATCATATTCTACATTTTATATCCTATTTATTGGTTACTCTCTGGTCACATATCACATTGAGCAGAAAGTGTCTGTCATATCTTTTACATTAGAATCACTGACTCCAACATGTAATTTATTGTCTGAAAAGCACAATAGGGCTTGAGAAAGAAACTATATAAATATACCTCTTTCTTCCCTTCAAGGTACAATGATATCATCAAAATGAGATATTTGTTAACATACCTACCACACCTGTTGTTGCCCGGGCATCCATAATTGAGCTGAAGCCAAATGACAATTAATTTTGATTGAAGAGAATGGCTCTGCATCAGCACAATTCAGATTATTTTTAGATAAAAGAAAATTACTTTGAATATGTCTAGTGAAGATTGAAGATGTGTTCTCTTCTAAAAAAGACACCTTACTTCGAGGACACAGCTAGCTTTATACACAATACACGGACACATTATAGAGCATCTAATCATCTCTTGGCCATTATAATTGTCACAGCTATATTTCAGAACATGGAATATTGCAGGAATACTATTAGTGCCATACTAGAGAGTCTTAAACACTGTTTAATTTAGACATGTCTTCGCTAATGGAATACTAACCTGAGAATGAATCATCATAAATTATCACAAGACCTTCCCTTCAAACCTCAAAACTTTCACTTCCGATGGATTACCTTTGTGTAAAAGGCTCAAATGGAAAGGAATTGTTAAGACAAAGGAGCAGCATCAGGCCATTTGGCCCATTGTGTCTGTTCTGTCACTCCATCACAGCTAATTTATTATCCCTCTTAATCCCATTCTCCTGCCTTCTCCCTTTTACGCTCTGAGTAAGCAAGGGCCTGTCAAACTCCGCTTCAAATATACTCAATAACTTGGATTCCACAGCTGTCTGTGGCAACCAATTCCACAGATTTATCACCGTCTGGCTAAAGAAATTCCTCCTCAACTCTATTCTAAATAGATGCCCCTCTATTCTGAGGATGTGCCCTCTGGTCATAGACTCACCCACTATAGGAAACATCCTCTCCACATCCACTCTATCTAGGCTTTTCAATATTCAAAAAAGTTTCAAAAAGCCACCTTTACTTTTCTAAATTCCAGTGAGTACAGGTCCAGAGTTATCAAGGGCTCTTCATACATTAACCTCTTCATTCCCAGAATCATTTTTGTGAACCTCCTCTGGACCCTGTCCAATGTCAACACATATTTCCTTAGATAAGTGGCCCAAAACTGCACACCATATTCCAAGTGCTGTCTGACCATTGCTTTATAAAACTTTGAATCACATCCTTGCTCTTATGGTCTAGTCCCCTTGAAGTGATTGCTAACATTGCAATTTCCTTCCTCACCACCCACACAACTGCAAGTTAACCTTCGGGGAATCCTGCACGAGGACTCCCCAGTCCACTTGCACCTGTGAGTTTTGAATTTTCTCCCCATTTGGAAATTATTCTACACTTTCATTCCTTCTGCCAAAGTACATGACCTTATACTTCCCGACACTGTATTCATCTGCCATTTCTTCGCCCATTCTCCCAATCTGTATAAGTCCTTCTGCAGCTTCCTCAACGTGACCTGCCCCTCCACCTTTTTTGTTTTATCTGCAAACATGGCCACAAAGTCTTCAATGGAGTCAACCAGATCATTGACATATTACATGGAAAGAAGCAATCTTAACATTGACCTCTGTGGAACATCACTAGACACCAGCAGAAAACCTTTACTCCCACTCTTTGCCTCCTGCCAGTCAGCCAATCTTCTATCCATGCTGGTATCTTTCCTGTAATACCATGGGCACTTATCCTGTTAAGCAGCCTCATGTGTGGCACCCTGTCAAAAGCCTTCTGAAAATCCAAGTTCACAACATCCACTGATTCTTCTTTGTCTATCCTGCTTGTAATTTCTTCAAAGAATTTCACAAAATTAGTCAGGCAAGATTTCCCCTTGAGAAAACCATGCTGACTTTGGCTTAGTTTATTATGTGCCTCCAAGTACCCCAAAACCTCATCCCTAATAATAAAGTCCAACAACTGCCCAGCCACTGAAGCCAGGCTAAATGGCCTATAATTTTCTTTTTCTACCTCCCTCCCTTCTTAAAGAGTAGAGTGACATTTGCAAATTTCCAGTCCTCCAGAAACATTCCAGGATCAAGTGATTTTTGACAGATCATTACTAACGCCTCCACAATCTCTTCTGTTACCTCTTTCAGAACTCTGGGGTGTAGTCCATCTGGTGTTGGTGACTTATCTACCTTCAGGCTATTCAGCTTCCTAATTACCTTCTCTAATTCCTATTCCTAATAGCAACTACAATCATTTCAGCCTCCAACACGCTCGAATTTCTGGCCTACTGTTAGTGTCTTCTACAGTGAAGACTGATGCAAAATATTTATTCAATTCATCTACTATTACTACCTCTCCAGCGTCATTTCCAGTGGTCTGATATCCACTCTTGCTTCTCTGTTACTACTTATACAGTATATCTGAAAAACTTTCGGTATTCTCTTTGTTATTATTGGCTAGCTTACCTTCATACTTCATTTTCTTTTCCTTGTGGTTTTTTAGTTGCCTTCTGTTGGTTTTCAAAAGCTTCCCAATCCTCTAACTTTCCACAAATTTTTGCTTTATTATACGCCCTCCCTCTTGCTTTTATGCTGTCTTTGACTACCCTTCTCACCCATGTTTGCCTCACTCTCCCTTTAGAATATCTCTTCATTTTTGAGATGTATCTATTCTGCACCTCCTGAGTTGCCCCCAGAAACTCCAGCCATTGCTGTTCTATTATCATCTCTGCTAGTGTCCCCTTCCAGTGAACTCTGGCCAGCTCCTCTCTCATGCCTCTGTAACTCCCTTTACTCCACTGTAATACTGATACATCTAACTTTATCTCCATTTGCAATGCAGGGTGAATTCTATCATATTATAATCACTGGCTCCTCAGGGTTCCCTTACCTTGAGTTTCCTATCTGGCTCATTGCACAACACCCAGTCCAGAATTGCCTTTCTCCTTGTTGGCTCAACCCAAGCTACTCTGAAAAGCTATCTCACAGACATTCTTCAAATTCACTCACTTGGGATGCAACACCAACTTGATATTCCAAACAAAATGCACAAAATGCTGGAGGAACTCAGCAGGCCAGGTAGCATCTATGGAAAACAGTATAGTCAACATTTCAGGCTGAGATCCTTCATCAGGACTGGATAAAAAGGTGAGGTGTCACAGTAAGAAGGTGGGGTAGGGAGGAAGAAGCGCAAGGTGATAGGTGAAACTGGGAGGGGTAAGGGGTGAACTAAAGAGCTGGGAAGTTGATTGGTGAAAGAGATACGGGCTGAAGAAGGGAGAATCTGATAGGAGAGGACAGAAGGGTCTGATGGAGGGTCTTAGCCCAAAACATCCACTGTACTCTTTTCCATAGATGCTGCCTGGCCTGCTGAGTTCCTCTAGCATTGTGTGTGTGTTGCTCGGACTTCCAGCACCTGCAGATTTTCTCTTGTTTGTGATTGATATTCCAAATCTATCTGCATATTGCAATCTCCCATGAGTATTGTAACATTGCCTTTTTAACATGCCAATTCTATCTCCCTTTGTAATTTGTATCCCACATCCTGGCTACTGTTCTGAGGCCTGTATCTAACTCCCATCAGGGCCTTTTTACCATTGCAATTTCTCAACTCTACCCACATGGATTCCTATGTCACTTCTTTCTAAGGATTTGATTACATTTTTTACCAACGGAGGCACCCCACCCCCTCTGACTACCTGCCTGTCCTTTTGATACAATGTGTATCCTTGAATATTAAGCTTCAACTATGATCTTCTTTCAGCCATGATTCAGTAATATCCACATCATACATGCCAATCTTTACCTGCACTACAAGATCATCTACCTTACACCGTAATACACACAAAATGCTGGTGGAACACAGCAGGCCAGGCAGCATCTATAGGGAGAAGCACTGTCGACGTGCTGCGTTCCACCAGCATTTTGTGTGCGTTGCTTGAATTTCCAGCATCTGCAGATTTCCTCGTGTTTACCTTACACCGTATACTGTATACATTTAAAAAAAACACCTTCAGTTCTCTTTTCAGCGCTCTTTTCCATTTTGCCCCTATGTTACACTGCAATTCATGCCATTGACTGCAATTTTGTCCTATCATCAGCCTGTCCTTCCTCACAATCTCTACTACACACTGCAGCTACTTGTATCAACTGCTCCATCCTCAGCCCTCTCACTCCTGTTCCCTCGGAAATTAGTTTTAACCTTCCCCAACAGCTCTACCAAACCTGATCACAATGACATTGGTCCCCCTCGGCTTCAGTGTAATCCATTCTTTTTGTACAGATCATACCCTCCTCAGAAGAGATCCCAATGACCCTGCTCCCTGCACCAACTCCTCAACCCTAACCTGAAGATGTGTCCAGGAGATTTTTTTGACACAATGTATATATAGACCAATGAAGGACCTTGTCCTGGGGAGTGTTGGCAGTCAGACGGAAGGAATGTCAGTAGTGGAGCATTATGGAGATAGCAACCATAACTACCCCTCTTTCCCTTTCAAAGATCAATGATCAACTTTATTCACCATGTACATTTACATTTGTTAGGAATTTACTGTGGTGTTTTAACGTGGTTATGATAAAAGATTTCACAGGTAGGCAGTATTAAGGTAAATCTGAAGTATATTGAAGACAGAAGAATAGCCAGGGCCCTTTAGGGACAACCTATGTATGATACCAGTAGGTATAAGTGAGGTTCCACCAATACTCTGTGTCCTCAAGATGCTAAAGAAATTTGACCTGTTCCTGTCAACCCTTACCAATCTTTGTCAATGCACCACAGAAAGCATTTTGTCTGGATTAGAGCAACTTGGTACTGCACTGGGTCTGCAAAAGGCAACAAGAAACTGCAGAAAATTGTGGATATGGCTCAGCACATCCCAGGAACCAGCCTCACCTCCACTTCTTCCTCCCTCATTAAAGCAGCCAGTATAATCAATGACCCCACCTAACCCAGACATTCTCCTGTCTCCTCTCTCCCATCGGGCAGAAGATACAAAAGCCTGAAAGCATGTACCAACAGGCTCAAGGACAGCTTCTAACCTGCTGTTATAGGACTATTGATGGTTCCCGAGTATGATAAGATGGAACCTTGGCTTCACACTCTTTATGTTTGCCTGCACTGCAATTTCTCTGAAGTAGAACATGGTAAAAGAATATCATAATGCACTGTAAAGTGCAACTGCTTTTACACTTCATTCTGCATTCCATTATAGTTTTATCTTCTACCTCTATGCATTATGTAACCTGATCTGTGTAAGCAGTATGCAAGACAAGTTTTTCCACTCTACCTCGTACATGTGACAATCATAAACCAACTCCATTCCAATTCCAGTCCCAGTGCTTTTCATTGCCAATCATCTAATGCCTTTGGCTTCCTGCCCCTTCTCTCTCTCCCACCTGGCTCCATCAACTCCCCTTGTTACCCCTCATCCCCACCTATCAGCAATCTCACCCCTCCCTACACTCCCTACCTTCCCTCCTCTCTATGATTCCTGATGTGGGGTCTTGATCTGAAACGTCAGCTGTGTCCGCCTCCACCGATGCTGCCTGACCTGCTAACTTCTTCCAGCAGGTTATATTTTGGCTCCTCAAGTTCAAATGTAATTGTCATTCAACCATACCTGAACACCCATGAATACATCAAATGAAATAGCGTTACTCCAGTGACAAGGTGCAAAACACAGTAGCACTCAGCAAAAGGCAGATATAGCACATATACAGTAGCAGTAAACATACAGTCACACAAAAGGAGTATAACATAGTCCAAGTCTCTGAGTGTCAAGTCTTGTAGATGGTGCATGGATAGTATAGTGAGAACAAGCCAACAGCAGTCCATTCATCACAAGCAAGTGCATCTGCAATTGAACGCAATCCAGCTTGCCTTCCAGTGAGCAAAAATGGTCAGGCCCCAAACCTGCATGGATTCCAGACTCCACACCCCAAACCTGCATAGATTCCAGACACCAGACACCAGTCTCTCTCTCTCTCTCTCTCTCTCTCTCTCTCTCTCTCTCTCTCTCTCTCCCCCCCCCCCCCCCCCCCCATATGTCCCCTAACTTCCTTGGAAGACCATAAGATACAGGAGTAGAATTGGACTAGTCGGCCCATTGAGTCTGCTCTGCCATTTCATCATGGCTGTTTTATTATCCCTCTCAATCCCATTCTCCTGTCTTCATCTACACTCACTCTATCTTCGCCTTTCAATATTAGATACGTTTCAATGGGGACCTAAGACTTTTGCACAGTACTGTAGTAATTTTATCTATTGCACTGTACTGCTGCTTTGAAAAAAACACAAATTTCATGATATATGTGAGTGATGATAAACCTGATTCTGCTATGGGTCTCTATTGTGGACTGAGAGTGGGAAGGGGGCAGGGAGAAAAGAATTATGTTAGGGGAAAAGGGCAAGGTAGAGGGGGAGGAGCAGGAAGTACTAGAGAGACATTCTGTAATGATCAATAAACCAATTGTTTTGAATTAAATGAATTTCCCTGTTGTCTGAGGGCTGGGTGTGTCTGCACCCATGATCCACAGCCCTGATACTCCTCTACCAGCTGTCCCACACCCCTCCCACAGCACTCCACCCTCACTATTCCCTACATTCTTTGCTCCCACCAGATTTACAAACTGGCAGTCCATTTCACATTGCCTAACATTTTTGCAGAGTACTGTAGATATGTGTGAATTAAAATGGGAGGGCTAAACCCTGCCTCGCAGATATGAAGTGCAACACTGGTGAAGCAATGGAAACACTGATGCACCATCAATAACTCTCTCTGAGACGTAAGAAGCGAGATATCGGCTTTTATTGACTGGAAGAATGAACAACACTACATCCTGGAGAATGAGGCCGGGCTCAGGCCTAAATCGCCTTTATACAGGGGTCTGTGGGAGGAGTCACAGGAGCAGTCAGCAGGGGTCTGTGGGAGGAGCCACAGGAGCTGTCAGCAGGGGTCTGTGGGAGGAGCCACAGGGGCAGTCAGCAGGGGTCTGTGGGAGGAGCCACAGGAGCAGTCAGCAGGGGGTCTGTGGGAGGAGCCAGAGGAGCAGTCAGCAGGGGGTCTGTGGGAGGGGTCACAGGAGCAGTCAGCAGGGGGTCTGTGGGAGGAGCCACAGGGGCAGTCAGCAGGGGTCTGTGGGAGGAGCCACAGGAGCAGTCAGCAGGGGGTCTGTGGGAGGAGCCACAGGGGCAGTCAGCAGGGGTCTGTGGGAGGAGCCACAGGAGCAGGGGTCTGTGGGAGGGGCCACAGGAGCAGTCAGCAGGGGGTTTGTGGGAGGAGCCACAGGAGCAGTCAGCGGGGGTGGTCTGTGGGAGGAGCCACAGGAGCTGTCAGCAGGGGTCTGTGGGAGGAGCCACAGTCTGTGGGAGGAGTCAGCAGGGGTCTGTGGGAGGAGCCACAGGAGCTGTCAGCAGGGGGTCTGTGGGAGGAGCCACAGGAGCAGTCAGCAGGGGTCTGTGGGAGGAGCCACAGGAGCAGTCAGCAGGGGTCTGTGGGAGGAGCCACAGTCTGTGGGAGGAGTCAGCAGGGGTCTGTGGGAGGAGCCACAGGAGCTGTCAGCAGGGGGTCTGTGGGAGGAGCCACAGGAGCAGTCAGCAGGGGTCTGTGGGAGGAGCCACAGGAGCAGTCAGCAGGGGTCTGTGGGAGGAGCCACAGTCTGTGGGAGGAGTCAGCAGGGGTCTGTGGGAGGAGCCACAGGAGCTGTCAGCAGGGGGTCTGTGGGAGGAGCCACAGGAGCAGTCAGCAGGGGTCTGTGGGAGGAGCCACAGGAGCTGTCAGCAGGGGGTCTGTGGGAGGAGCCACAGGAGCAGTCAGCAGGGGGTCTGTGGGAGGAGCCACAGGAGCAGTCAGCAGGGGTCTGTGGGAGGAGCCACAGGAGCAGTCAGCAGGGGTCTGTGGGAGGAGCCACAGGAGCAGTCAGCAGGGGTCTGTGGGAGGAGCCACAGGAGCAGTCAGCAGGGGGTCTGTGGGAGGAGCCACAGGAGCAGTCAGCAGGGGTCTGTGGGAGGAGCCACAGGAGCAGTCAGCAGGGGTCTGTGGGAGGAGCCACAGGAGCAGTCAGCGGGGGTCTGTGGGAGGAGTCAGCAGGGGTCTGTGGGAGGAGCCACAGGAGCAGTCAGCGGGGGTCTGTGGGAGGAGTCAGCGGGGGTCTGTGGGAGGAGCCACAGGAGCAGTCAGCAGGGGGTCTGTGGGCGGAGCCACAGGAGCAGTCAGCAGGGGTCTGTGGGAGGAGTCAGCAGGGGGTCTGTGGGCGGAGCCACAGGAGCAGTCAGCAGGGGTCTGTGGGAGGAGTCAGCAGGGGGTCAGTGGGAGGAGCCACAGGAGCAGTCAGCAGGGGTCTGTGGGAGGAGTCAGCAGGGGGTCAGTGGGAGGAGCCACAGGAGGAGTCAGCAGGGGGTCAGTGGGAGGAGCCACAGGAGCAGTCAGCAGGGGTCTGTGGGAGGAGTCAGCAGGGGCCTGTGGGAGGAGCCACAGGAGCAGTCAGCGGGGGTCTGTGGGAGGAGCCACAGGAGCAGTCAGCAGGGGTCTGTGGGAGGAGCCACAGGAGCAGTCAGCAGGGGGTCTGTGGGCGGAGCCACAGGAGCAGTCAGCAGGGGGTCTGTGGGAGGAGCCACAGGAGCAGTCAGCAGGGGTCTGTGGGAGGAGTCAGCAGGGGGTCTGTGGGAGGAGCCACAGGAGCAGTCAGCAGGGGTCTGTGGGAGGAGTCAGCAGGGGGTCTGTGGGAGGAGCCACAGGAGCAGTCAGCAGGGGTCTGTGGGAGGAGCCACAGGGGCAGTCAGCAGGGGTCTGTGGGAGGAGCCACAGGAGCAGTCAGCAGGGGTCTGTGGGAGGAGCCACAGGAGCAGGGGTCTGTGGGAGGGGCCACAGGAGCAGTCAGCAGGGGGTTTGTGGGAGGAGCCACAGGAGCAGTCAGCAGGGGGTTTGTGGGAGGAGCCACAGGAGCAGTCAGCGGGGGGGGGGGGGGTCTGTGGGAGGAGCCACAGGAGCAGTCCAGACAAGTATATGTAGTTCACCACAAACACCAATGCCCTTGGATGGAAAATCCGACAAAAAGTAGTGGATACAGCCCAGTCCATCATGAGTAAAGCCCTCTGCACCATTGAGCACATCTACATGGAGCAGTGACGTAGGAAAGCAGCATCCATCATCAGGTATCTCCACCACCCAGGTCATGCTCTCTGCTTGCTGCTGCCAACAAGAAGAAGATACAGGAGCCTCAGGAACCACTCCACCTGGTTTAGGAACAGTTATTACCCCTCAACCATCAGGCTCTTGAACCAGAGGGGTTAAGTTTACTCAACTTCACTCACCCCAACTCTGAACTGTTCCCACAACCTATGGAATCACTTTAAAGGATTTTTCACCTCATGTTCTTGAAATTTATCCTTATCTTAGAAAGGATGTTTTGTTGTCCTCTGTAGATCTTGTAGTCCAATCCTTGCAGCTTCTGTACCACACAATGACCTTTGTCAGCTGGGACATGCCCTCCTCTTATTACTGCCATCAGAGTAGAGGTACAGGAGCTGAAAGACACACATTCAGTGTCTTAGAAACTGCTTCCTCCCCTCCACCATCAGATTTCTGAGTAATCCATGAGCCCATGCACACTACTTCACTATCCATCTGTCTGTCTACCTACCTATCTATCAATCAATCAATCATATAACCATATAACAATTACAGCACGGAAACAGGCCATCTCGGCCCTTCTAGTCTGTGCCGAACGCTTACTCTCACCTAGTCCCACTGACCCGCACTCAGCCCATAACCCTCCATTCCTATCCTGTCCATATACCTATCCAATTTTACTTTAAATGACAATATCAAACCTGCCTCTACCACTTCTACTAGAAGTTAGTTCCACACAGCTACCACTCTCGGAGTAAAGAAATTCCCCCTCGTGTTACCCTTAAACTTTTGCCCCCTAAATCTCAACTCATGTCCTCTTGTTTGAATCTCCCCTACTCTCAATGGAAAAAGCCTATCCACGTCAACTCTATCTACCCCCTCATAATTTTAAATACCTCTATCAAGTCCCCCCTCAACCTTCTATGCTCCAAAGAATAAAGACCTAACGTTCAATCTTTCCTTGTAACTTAGGTGCTGAAACCCAGGTAACATTCTAGTAAATCTTCGCTGTACTCTCTCTATTTTGTTGACATCTTTCCCATAATTCAGTGACCAGAACTGTACACAATACTCCAAATTCAGCCTTACCAATGCCTTGTACAATTTTAACATTACATCCCAACTCCTATACTCAATGCTCTGATTTATAAAGGCCAGCATACCAAAAGCTTTCTTCACCACCCTATCCACATGAGATTCCACCTTCAGGGAACTATGCACCATTATTCCTAGATCACTCTGTTCTACTGCATTCTTCAATGCCCTACCATTTACCATGTATGTCCTATTTGGATTATTCCTACCAAAATGTAGCACCTCACACTTTTCAGCATTAAACTCCATCTGCCATCATTCAGCCCACTCTTCTAACTGGCCTAAATCTCTCTGCAAACTTTGAAAACCTACTTCATTATCCACAACGCCACCTACATTAGTATCATCTGCATACTTACTAATCCAATTTACCACCCCATCATCCAAATCACTAATGTATATGACAAACAACATTGGACCCAGTACTGATCCCTGAGGCACACCACTAGTCACCGGCCTCCAACCTGACAAACAGTTATCCACCACTACTCTCTGGCATCTCCCACCCAGCCACTGTTGAATCCATTTTACTACTTCAACATTAATACCTGATGACTGAACCTTCCTAACTAACCTTCCGTGCGGAACCTTGTCAAAGGCCTTACTGAAGTCCATATAGACAACATCCACTGCTTTACCCTAGTCAACTTTCCTCGTAACCTTTTCAAAAAATTCAATAAGTTTTGTCAAACATGATCTTCTACACACAAATCCATGTTGACTGTTCCTAATCAGACCCTGTCTATCCAGATAATTATATATACTATCTCTAAGAAATCTTTCCATTAATTTACCCATCACTGACATCAAACTGACAGGCCTATAATTGCTAGGTTTACTCTTAGAACCCTTTTTAAACAATGGAACCACATGAGCAATACGCCAATCCTCCAGCACTATCTATCTATCTATCTATCTATCTATCTATCTATCTATTTATCTATCTATCAATCTATCTATCTGTCTATCTATCTATCTATCTATCTATCTAGCATAACTTAATGTTCATGTCTCGCACTGTACTGGTACCACAAAACAAAAAATTTCATGACATATGTCAGTAAAAATAATTCGGATCAGTCTAGGTGGCACAGAGGACACAAGTTTCCATGATATGTTGGTACAAGTGACAATAATAAGCCTGATTCAGTTTCAGAAACACTCAGCTGCTCAGTCAGTGTGTGTGGAGAGAGAAGCAGCTAAAATTTCACTTCTGACAAAGAGTTTTTGACCTTACTTTCACTCTCATTCTCTCCCCACAGATTCTGCCAGACCTTCAGAGTGCTTCCAGTATTTTCAGCTTTTATTTCAGATTTCCTGCATCTGCAGATCTTTTTCTTTTGATTTTCAAGAAAATTTGATATTTCTTTTCAAAGTGAGAAGAAAGGCATCAAAGTTCAGTTCTCAGACTCAGATCCTTACTACTTGGTTGAGATAAAGGTAAAGGGTTTATTTTCAGCCTGGGATATGAGAAGTCTTGGAAAATGACACCACGTCTCTGACAGAGAGGGTAAAGTACAGATGTTCAGCTGTCCCCACCACCATTCTAACAATTTCTACAGCAGCACCATCGAGAGTATCCTGTCTGGCTGCATCATTGTGTGGTACAGAAGCTGCAAAGCATTGGACCGCAAGATCTACAGAGGACAACAAAAGTGCTGAAAGAATCATTGGGGTCTTCCTCCCTCTTTCTGTGGTGAGGAAGGCAAATGCAATGTTAGCATTCATTTCAAGAGTATAAAAACTTGTTTTTATTTCAAGAATAAAAACTTGTATTCATTTCAAGAATATAAAAGCAAGGATGTAATGTTGAGACTTTATAAAGCACTGCTGAGGGCTCACCTGGAGTATTGTGAGCAGTTTTGGGCTCCTTATCTTAGAAAGGATGTGCTGAAACTGGAGAGGGTTCAAAGGAACGTGACAAAAATGATTCCAGGATTGAATGTCTTGTCATATGAAGAGCATTTGATGGCTCTGGGTCTGTATTCACTTTAATTCAGAAGAATGAGAGATGACCTCATTGAAACCTATCAAATGGGAAAAGGCCTTGATAGAATGGATGAGGAGAGGATGTTTCCTCTGGTGGGAGAGTCTAAGACCAGAGGACATAGAGGAACGTCCTTTTAGAACACCGATGAGGAAGTATTTCTTTAGCAGAGAGTGGTGAATCTGTGGAATTCTTAGCCACAGGCAGCTGTAAACGCCAAGTTTTTATGTGTATTTAAGACAGCGGTTAGTAGGTTTTTTACTGGTGAGGACATGAAGGGACACGGGGAGAAGGTAGGAGATTGGGACTGAGGAGAAAATTGGATCAACTAATTTGAAATGGCGAAGCAGACTTGATGGGCCAAATGGCCTAATTCTGCTCTTATATCTATGGTCTTATGGTCCTACTGGCTGAAGAAGAAATCCACATCCTACCAAGGCAACCACTCTCATTCTCCCCAGAGAGACCACATTCAAGATTCAAGATTGTTTACCATCATTTCCAGTACACAAGTGTAAAGAAGAACAAAACAATGGTTATTCTGGATCTGATGCAGCACAAAAAAAACACAATAAGATAAAGAACACCATAATAATGAAAATAAAACACAATAAATATGATAAACAACACACACAAAATTATGGAGGAACTCAATGGGTCAGGCAGCATCTACGGAAATTTATAAACAGTCGATGTTTCGAGCTGAGACCCTTCATCAGGACTGGAAAGGGAGGGGGAAGACATCAGGGTAAAAAGGTGAGGGGAGGGGAAGGAGAATAGCTGGAAGGTGATCGGTGAAACAAGGTGGGTGGGAAAGGTAAAGGGCTGGAGAGGAAGGAATCTGACAGAAGATGAGAGTGGACCATGGGAGAAAGGGAAGGAGGAGGGGCACCAGGGGGAGGTGAAAAGCAGCTGAGAAGAGGTCTTGTTGGGTGAGTTCTTTCACTGATTCCATCTGTTTCTTGCACTTACTGTGGTTGCCCACAAGAAAACAAATCTCGGGGTTGTACTGACATATATGTACTTCCATAGTACAACCGTTTGTAAATTTACTTTGAACTTTCAACTATAAATTATGTCCTGTTGTCACAAGAGAAACATTTCACAACATACGGCAGTGATGTTAAAGCTGATTCTGAAAATATCTCTTTGTCTGCAAGATGCCATGAAGAGTCAATGCTGTCTGCAGCCTGGAAGATGGTAATAAGCCACACTACCTTGCTTTCTGCCCCTTGTATCAAATGCTGTGTGTTCCCCCTTGTAAGCTGTTCTCTCAGTTCTGCTCAGCCCTCTCGAATGCCGATGCCAATTGTGTCAGGTTTGCTCATGACTGATCTTCTCATTATCTCTCTGGTGCAGCCTCTCTGTTCTTAAAGAGCATCTAAAATTAGCAGACAGGGAGTTGACGCATCACTACCCTACCCTGGGCAAAGAGCAATGAAGAGATGTGTCACAAAGTGAAATGATTTCGCAGGTGAGGAAAGGTGACATCATAAACATGAGGGATTCTGCAGATGCTGGGAATCGAGAGAACACACTCAAAATGCCGGAGGAACTCAGTGGGTCAGGCAGCATCTGAGGAAGTGAACTACGTTCGGCATTTTATGCCAAGACCCTACAGCAGGACTGGAAAGGAAGATGGTGGAATAAAAAGATCGGGGGGGGGGGGGGGGGAAGGAGGACAAGTCAGAAGGGGATAGGTGAAGCCAGGTGGGTGGGGAAGGGGGTAGGTGAACTGAGGTGTCATCAGATTCCTGAGTCACAAATGAGTGAGAAATCTTGAAGCAGAAATTGGTGCGCTATTAAACAGGAGGTTATCCACAGTCTGCGAGCTGAACGGAGCAGCAAACAGGTTTCATGACAAATGTGAGTCGCCAAGTGATGCAAACCTGAATGAAAATTGCAGAATCCCCATCATTATGTCGACCAGCAAGGGGAGAATGTGGGGGCTTCTGCCCGCTCTCCCTTCAAATATACAGAGCAAACAGCTGGAAGAATCAATTTTATTCACCATAAAATTAGTGGCCACTATATCAGGTACATCTGTACACCTGTTCGTTAATGCAAATATCTAAACACTGATCATGTGGCAGCAACTCAATGCGTAAAAACATGCAGATATGGTTCAGTTGTTGATTAGACCAAACACCAGAATGGGAGAGAAATATGATCTTACTGAAATGATTGAGGGTGGTTTGAGTATCTCAGAAACTGCAGATCTCCTGAGATTTTCATGCACAATAGTCTCTAGAGTTTATAGAGAATAGTTACGTTCCCCAAGCAGTGAGGCTGATCAGCCACCACTAACCCACCCTCCACAACCCCAACCACCACTACTTTATCATTCCCTGTTAGTTACCTTGTGTACAGCCACTCCTGTGCCTAGTGTCACTTTATGGACTTACAATCAACCTATGTATATAAGCTATCTTATGCATTTATATTTATTGTGCTTTTTATTATTATTGTGTTCTTTATTTTATTGTGTTTTTTATTGTTCAATTGGATCCGGAAAAACAATTATTTTGTTCTCCTTTATGGATGTATACTAGAAATGACAAACAATCTTCAATCTTGAAAAAAGACATCCAGTGAACAGCAGTCCTGTGGGCAAAAAATGCCTCATTAATGAGAGAGGTGAGAGGAGAATGGCCAGATTGGTTCGAGCTGACAGGATGGTGACAGTAACTCAGATAACTACATGCTACAACAGCGTGTGCAGAAGAACAAATCCGATGCACAGCAGATCAAACCTTGAAGTGGATGGGCTACAGCAGCACAAGACCATGAACGTACACTCACTGGACACTTTATTAGGCACTTCCTCAGAGCAGTACATTCAGATGTATCAGGAATTTGCTGTGGTGTGTTCACATGACATGTAACAAAAACAGCTTTCAACAATTATAAGACAGTATGACCATAAAACATTGGAGCAGAATTAAGTCATTTAGCTCACCAAGTCTGCTCCATCATTCCATCATGGCTGATTTATTATCCCTCTCAATGCCACTTTTCTGCCTTCTCCCCATAATCTTTGATAGTCTGACTAATCAAGAACCTATCAACCTTTGCTTTAAATATACCCAATGACCTGGCCTCCACAGCTGCCTGTGACAATGAATTCCACAGATTCACCACATTCTCACTAAATAAATTCTTCCTCATCTCTGTTCTAAGTGGTCACCCCTCTATTCTGAGGCTGTGTCCCCTGGTCTTAGACTCCTTCACTCTAGGAAACATCCTTTCCACATCCACATGATCTAGGCCTTTCAATATTCTATAGGTTTCAATGAGATCTCCCCCTCATTATTCTAAACTCCAGCGATTACAGGCCCAGAGCCATCAAACACTCCCTATACTGTATGTTAACCCGTTCATTCCCAGAATTATTCTTGTTAGCCTCCGCTGGATAGTCCCCAATGCCAGCATAGATAAAGGGCCCAAAACTGCTCACAATACTCCAAGTGCTGTCTGATCAGTGCTTTATAAAGCTTTAACATTACATCATTGCCCTTATATTCTAGTTCTCTTAAAATGAATCCTAACATTCCATTTGCCTTCCTGACCAGTGACTCAACTTGCAAATTAACTTATAAGGAATCCTGCACAAGGTCTCCCAAGTTCTTCTGCACATCTTATTTTTTGAATTTCTCCCTGATAGGAAAATAGTCTATGCTTTTATTCCTTCTGAAGTGCATGACTATACACTTCCCAGTACTGTATTCTATCTGCCACTTTTTTCCCATTCTCCCAATCTGTCCAAGTCCTTGTGCAGACTCCCTGTTTCCTCAACACTACCTGCCCCTCCACCTATCTTTGTATCAGCTGCAAAGCCATCAGTTATATAAGAAATAAAGTTAGAGTTGTGGAACTGAGTAAGAGGTTGAATGCAAATATGTCCTTCTGATAACCTCAGTATATTCCATGTGCTGTTTATCTTGTGTTCTGAGGCAGGACCAGAGTGAGTACTAAAACCTGCTGTGGTTGATGTCATCCCAAACCACTTCAGATGTGAATGTTAAAGACAGATGTCACTCAATACAAAGAGGAGTTTAATTGCACAAAAATGCATCGTTAAGTAGGAGCTAACTAGTTGAAGTCACATTTCCTTATAACTTCAATGTGAGACCTGTGGATGTGTTCCAGAGTTCACAAATTTCCATCAAACCAATCTGAATTTTCAAATCCATATCTACATAGAACATTGAACAGTACAGATCAGTACAGCCCTTTGGCTCGCTATGTTGTACCAATTCCAAGATTAATCTGACCTTTTTCTAACATCCAATTGCCTATCTAAAGAGTCCCTAAAATATCCCTACTGTATCTGCCTCTACCACCACCCCTGACAGGGCATTCCACTCATCCATCACTCTCTGTGTGAAAAACATAACTCAAACATCACCCCCATACTTTCCTCCAATCACCTTAAAATATGCCCTCTCATATTAGCCATTTCCATCCTGGGATAAAATCTCTTGCTAACTCCTCTATCTGCCTCTTATGATCTTATACTCCTTCACTCCAAACAGAAAAGCCCTACCTCATTCAACCTTTCCTCATAAGATATTCTGGTAAATCTCCTTAAAACCTCCACATCCATCCATCCTATAATGAGGCAAGCAGAACTGAACACGGTGCTTCAGGTCTGGTCTAAATGTAGATAGAGCTGCAACATTACTTCACAGTTCTTCAACTCAGTCCTCTGACTAATGAAAGCCAACACACCCTACCACCCTATCAACCTGTTCCAAATGTCCTGAGCAGTGAGTTTGCCTTTGAAACTTAACTCTGAGATAACCTACCTCTTTACGCAACTTAACTGTGAAACAGAATAACACAGGCACAGGTCCTTCGGCCCACAGGTCTGTGTCTGTGCTCACCATAATCCCAATCTAAACTAATCCCATCTGCCTGCACATTGTCCAAATCTCTACAATCCCTACTTGTGTATTATCCATATCTCTCCATACCCTGCCTGCATATGGTCCATATCTCTCCACACCCTGCTTGCATGTGGTCTATATCTCTCCAATCCCTGCCTGTGCATGTGTTTGAAAATGCTGCTTAAGTATTGTCATGGCATCTGCTTCACCCCCCTCCCCTGGCAACGCAATCTAGGCACCCACAACTCTCTGTGTAAACATCTTGTTTCATAAATCTCCTTTAAACTTCCTCCTGCTCAGCTTAAAATTATGCCCTCTAATATTTAACATTTCCACGCAGGGAAAAAGACACTGACTATCCCTTTTATTCATGTATCTCATCATTTTATAATTGTATGTCAGGTCTCCCTTAAGCCCCCAGTACTCCAAAGAAAACAGCCCAAGGTTAAACAACCAGTCTTTCTAACCACAAGTTGAGTACCTCTATTCAAAATTCCGAAGTCCAAACTTTATTTAGCTCAGACATAACATTAGAAATGGAAAATTCCACAAGGTGCTGAGAAGGTTCCCAGCTGATACACAGGTCTTTGCTCCATACTGACAATTCTGAGAAGATTTCCAGCCGATACACAGGTCTTTGCTCACCACTAATTATTCTGATAAGTGATCTCTCATATGTAATCAAGAAAAGTTAATGAAAAACAGAAAAACTCTGCATAAGACTAGATCTCAATCATGTATGGAAAAAGTGAATTTGTCAATGCCAGAGTGAAAATATGCTACTTAATGGTCTGCTGATTATGAAACAAGCAAAGATTCATCTCAACAAACTGAAAATTGAAGGTAATTGTGAATATTCAGCAGGCTGCTTGCAAAAATCTAAGAAAAGGCACAGTTTAGAATTTTTAAAGGTTTGTGGTGATAAAGCATTTATTGATCATGAAGCAGCAGAGAAATTCATTGATGAGTGTCAAGGTCATTGCTAATGAAAATCTAACACACTGAACGGCTGCATCAGTACACATGTGTGATGAACAAGTGTAAGACAAAGATATCTTAAATAAATTCTGAGTCAGGAATGATGGTGGTCCCAAGCTATCCCATTATGCATTTCAAAAGCTGAAACACTTTTGACCCCAAAAGTTTCAGGTGAGGGGTATTCAACCTGTATTACAGCACCCTAGTGAACCTCCTCTGCATCCTTCCTATAACGTGGTGACCAAAACTACATACAATTCTCTAAATATGGCATAACTAATGTTTTGCACAGTTAAACATGACTAGACAACTTTACGCTCACCACCTGACCAATGAAGACAAATATGCCATTTGCCACTTGCCTTTTTTACCACCCAATCCATTTGTGTGACCACATTGAGGTAGCTGTGGACATGGACCATGAAATCTCTCTGTACATCAGGGCTCCTAGGGGTCCTGCCAAATGCTATAAACATGCCTCTTGCATATGAGGCTTCCAAATTGAAACACCGTCCATGTGTCCAAATTAAACACATCTTACCATTCTCCACCATTACGGACATAACCCACACTGCAAAATGCCTTTTCTAAAAGCTTCCTTCGAGAAGGCACTACAGAGATTTAAAACAAAATCTTCACACCATTTTAAAAATGTCTGCCCCCAGGCAGTTAATCTGATCAACCATTCTAGTTAGACTCTGCCCCCTCCTCCCCCTGTCATCTATTACAGTCTCTGCACCACACTGTAAACTCTTTAAACCACTGAGTCCTGAAGAAGGGTCTTGGCCCAAAGTGGTGACTGTTTATTCATTTCCATTGATACTGCCTGACCTGCTGAGTTCCTCCAGCATTTTGTGTGTGTTGCTCTGGATTTCCAGCATCTGCAGAATCTCTTGTGTTTATATAGTGCACTGAACCCAGCCAGTCTGAGTTGGATCCTTCATCTCAGCCTTGGGGAATCAAGAATTCAAGGGCACAGGTTAAAGGTGAGAAGGAAGAGATTTCATAGAACATAAAACATAGAAATTACAGCACATTACAGGCCCTTTGGCCCACAATGCTATGCCGACCTTGTAACCTACTCTAGAAACTGCCTAGAATTTCTCTAGCACATGGTCCTCTATTTTTCAAAGCTCCATGTACCTACTTAAGAAGCTCTTAAAAGACCCTATTGTATCTGATTCCCACCACCGCCACCGGCAGTGCAATCAATGCACCCATTACTCTCTGTGTGAGAAACCCACCCCTGACATCCCCTCGGTACCTATTTCCAAGCACCTTAAAACTGTGCCCCCTCCTGTTAGCCGTTTCAGCCCGGGGAATCCTGAACTCCTTATGTATAGCAGTGAGAATAGAACCCCAAACTCCTATGTACAGAGTGGGAATAGAATTCCGAACTCCTATGTACAGAGTGGGAATAGAATTCCGAACTCCTATGTACAGAGTGGGAATAGAATTCCGAACTCCTTATGTACAGCAGTGGGAATAGAATTCTGAACTCCTATGTACAGAGTGGGAATAGAATCACGAATTCTAGTGCAGTAAAACATTACTCTACCGTGAGTCAAATGTGTCTTGGATAGCATGGGTGAGTTGGACCGAATGGCCTGTTTCCTTTGAATAAGGCCTTTGAGTGAGCCATCTGTCACCCTCTCAGCTGATGGCAGAACAGTTCACAGTGATATTGATGAAGAGGATGGTTGTCCCTGGCCCCATATTTAGCTTTTAACTAACATTTCACTTTACATCAGTATGACCAAGGAATTGATTGTGGATTTCAGGAAGGGAAAGTCAAAGGAACCACACACCAGTCCTCACTGAGCAATCAGCATTGGAAAGGGTGAGCAGTTTCAAGTTCCTGGGTGTCAGTATCTTTCAAGATCTCACCTGGGCCCAACATATCGATGCAGTTACAAAGAAGGCACAACAGTGGCTATATTTCATTAGGAGTTTGAGGAGATTTGGTATGTCACTAAATACACACACAAATTTCTACAGATGTACCATGGAGAGTATTCTAACTGGCTGAATCATCATCTGGTATGCAGATACCAATGCACAGGACTGGAAAAAGCTGCAGAGCTTTTTCCAAACTCAGCCAGCTCCATCATGGGCTCTAGCCTCCCCAGCATCGAGGACACTTTCAAAAGACAATGCCTCAAGAAGGCAGCGTCCATCATTACGAACCCCCATCACCCAAGAAGTGCCCTCTTCTCACTGCTGCCATGAGAGAGGAGGTACAGGAGCCTGAAGACACACAGTCCGTGTTTTAGGAGCAGTTCTTCCCCTCTATCGTCTGGTTTCTAAATGTTCAATGAAACCATGAACACTACCTCACCATTTTTGCTCTTTTTTAGTGCTACAGTACTTTATTTTTTTACATAATGTATATTTCTGATTGCAATATATGGTATGTTTTATGTATTGCACTGTAATGCTGCAAAACAACAAATTTCAGGGCACATGTCAATGATAATAAACCTGATTCTGAAATTCTACTCGTGGGAAACAGAGTAAGTTTATTTATTGATTGTATTCATTCAGAAATACAATGTGGAACAGGTTCTACTGGCCCAATGAGCTGCTGCACCAGCAACCCACATACTTAACCCTAGCCTAATCATGGAACAATTTACAATGATAAATTAACCAACCAACCAGTACATCTTTGTACTGTGGGAGGAAACCGGAGCTCCTGGAGGAAAGCTATGCACTCACAGGAAGAACGTACAAACTTTCCTACAGGGGACGCCGAGACAGAAATCGAAACTCTGACATCCCGAGCTGAGGAGTGTTTGATACCTCTGGGCCTGTACTCACTGGAATTTAGAAAAATGAGGGGATATCTCATTGAAAACTATTGAATATTAAAAGGATTAGATATCCATTTAGAACAGAGATGAGGGAGAATTTCATCAGGAAGTGGATGGTAAATCTGTGGAATTAATTCCCACAGACAGTTGAGGAGGCCAAAAGTGGAATTTCCAGTGACATCCCACTTTAATTCTTAAACCTATTCCTGTTCAGTCCAGGGCCTCCTCTACTGCCACAATGAGGCCTCTCTCAGGTCGGAAGAGCAACACCTCATATTCTGTCTGGGTAGCCTCCAAACTGATTGTATGAACATTGACTTCTCCAGCTTCAGGTATTTTGTTTTCCCTTTCTCTTGTCTCTTCTTCTATTCCCCACTTTGGCCCCTTACTTTTCTCCTCACCTGCCTGTCACCTCCCACCGGTGCTCCTCCTTCCATTTCTTCATGGTCCACTCTCCTCCCCTATCAGATTCCTTCTTCTTCAGCCCTTTGCCTTTTCCACTTATCACCTCACAGCTTCTTCCCCAATGGCTTGATAGATGCATGATATGAAGTCCTCCTCAGGACTTCCTTGACCAGCCTGATTCATCCAATCTATGCGGAAGTTAAAATCCCCCATGACAACTGCCGTTCCATTCTTACAGGCCTCAGTTATTTCTTGGTTAATCACCTCTGCCACTGCAATATTTTTATTAAGTGGCCTATAGACAATTCCCACCAGTGATATTTTCCCTTTACTATTCTAAATCTCTACCCAGATGGACTCAACATTCTGCTCCGTAGATCTTATATCGTCTCTCACAATCACCCTGATGTCATCCCTAATCACAAGTGTCATCACACCTCCTTTGCCTTCCTGCCCATCTTTCCGTATTGCCTGATACCCTTGGATATTTAATTCCCAGTCATCTCCACCTTGCAACCAGGTTTCTGTAATGGCCATGAAATCATATGCCTTGGTACTGATCTGTGCCACAAGTTCACTAACCTTGTTTCTAATACTACGGGCATTTAGATAAAGTGCCCTTATACTCATTGTCCTTTTAGAATCTAGTGACCTATGCGATTTTTGCTTTTTACTTTTATGCACTCTACTCTTACTTTTTTTTTCACTAACTCTAACTTTGGTCTCTGCATCACTTCCCTCTTCTTTTCTGTGTGGGTTCCCATCCCCCTGCCATATTAGTTTAATGCCTCCCCAACAGCACTAGCAAACAATCTCCCCAGGACATTGATCCCGGCCCTGCCCAGATATAGACCGTTCAGATGGTACTGGTCCCACCTCCCCCAGAAGTGGTTCCAATGCCCCAAGAATCTGAAACCCTCCCTCCTGCACCACCGCTCAAGCCACATATTCGTTCCAGCTATCTTGCTATTCCAACTCTGGCTAGCACTTGGCACCAGTAATAATCCTGAGATTATTACCTTTGAGGTCCAGCTCTTTAATTTATTTCCTAGCTCCCTAAATTCAGCTTGTAGGACCTCATCCCGCTTTCTTCCTATATCGTTAGTACCTACATGGACCACGACAGCTGGCTGCTCACCTTCCCCTTTCAGAATGCCCTGCAGCCTCTCCGAGACATCTCTGACCCTTCCACCAGGAGGCAATACACCATATGAGACTTCCGTTTGCGGCCATAGAAGCTCCTCTCTATTCCCCTTACCGTCGAGTCCCCTACCACAACAGCTAATTCTGCTCCTATGTCTTATGGTCTTCTGGTATAGATTGAGTGAACAACAGCACCTTTTCCTCATGGCAGAAATGGCTAATATGCAAGGACTTGCATTTAAGCTGATTGGAGAATGGACTCTTGGCCTCACAACCTTCCTTGTTATAATCTTGCACTTTATCGTTTGACTGTACTACATTTTCTCTGTAGCCTTTACACTGTATTCTGCATTGGGTTATTGTTTCACTTCATTCTGCCTGTTGCTCTGTGTAATGATCTGATCTGTATGAACAGTATACAAGACAGGCTTTTCACTGTATTTCAGTCCCTGTGACAATGATAAGCCAATCTCTATTTCAGTGTTTCAGGCCAAGACCCTCCATCTGGACTGAAGAAATAGAGGTCAGTACTAATTTCAGCCACTGTGTGTGACAGCCATTACTGACCGGCTATTGAAAAGGTCGAGACATTGCAGAAGCTTTATTTTTAGACGGAGAATAAATTAGCCCCAATGTTTTCACTAGAAATGAGGTTAAAGC
Source organism: Hemitrygon akajei (assembly GCF_048418815.1). Lineage (NCBI taxonomy): Eukaryota > Metazoa > Chordata > Chondrichthyes > Myliobatiformes > Dasyatidae > Hemitrygon > Hemitrygon akajei. The sequence continues at coordinate 3,680,817 of NC_133133.1, forward strand.
ATGAATTATAGCTGTGTTTATGTCCGAAGAGTGAGGTGCCAAGATTGCTGGAGCTCACAAATGGTGCTGTAAATCCTGGCACAATGCTGAACCATGTCTAACACAGAACAGTACAGCTCAGGAACAGGCCTTCCGCCCATAATGTTGTACCAAATAAGTAATCAAATAGGCAACTAAACTCATCCCCTCTGCTACACAATGTTTATACCCTTCCATTTTCTTCACATTTAATTTTTTACATTTTAGTCTTATAGTGTGGATAAGCCCTCTGAGCTATGCCATCCCAGCAACCCCAATTAATTGTAACCTAATTGTAACATAATTTACCATTAACCTACCTGGTACATCTTTGTCTGTGGGAGGAATCTGGAGCCCCTAGAGAAAAGCCACGCATTCCACGGGGAGGTCATAAAGACTCCTTACAGAATGGAGTGAGAATCGAACTCAGAACTCCGGAGTCCCCAGAGATGTAATAGCGTTGTACTAACTGCTATGCTACTGGTGCTCCTCGTTCATGTGCCTTTCTGAGCATCTCTTAAAAATCCTTAATGTATCTGCCTCTACCACCACCCCAGACAGCACATTCCAGGCACCCACCATTCTCTGTGTAAAAAAACGTGTCCCTCACATCTCCACTGAAATTAAACCCTCTCATCTTAAACACTTACCCTCTGGTATGAGACATTTCAACCCTGGGAAAAAGAGACCGTCTGTCTACTCTAATCTCACTCATAATCCTGTAAACCTCTATCAGATCTCCCCTCAGCATTCAGCACACCAGAGAAACCAACAAAAGTTTGTCCAGCCTCTCCTTATAGCACATGCCCTCTAATCTCGGCCACATCCTGGTGAACCTCTTCTGCCCCCTCTCCAAAACCTCAACATCCTTTCTGTAATGTCCGCTGAGCTAAATGGTTCGGTTGACCATTGCTGGTCTCTGCATGTTGCAATTTGCAAGGATACATAGGGTATTTCTAATGCAACAGTCAAGCTCAAGGGATGTACAATCAGTGCCATCGCTGTGCAAGCAGATAGAGGTGTTCCTTTGTTTTTTATCGCCTCAGATAACTGAGTTCTCTTTTCCTTTCCATTGTGGTTCAGTGAGCTGCACTTTCTGCTGCTGTCTGTGTGTTCTCCTTGTGGCTGAATGGGTTTCCTTTGGGTGTGCGGTTTTCTCTCACATGCTAAAGTCCTACGGGTCAGGGTTGGTGAGTTGTGGGCATGCTATGTTGGCACTGGAAGCCTGGTGACACGTAGTAGGTGCCCAGCGTAATCCTCACTGATTCGATTTGACAGAAACAATGTACAATATTTTGCTGTATGTTATTTAATTTGAAGATTTGCTTTATTTGTGACATGCGTATCGAAACATTGAAACATACAGTGAAATATATTGTTTGTGTTCATGGCCAACATTGTCCTCAATAACTTCTTCTGGCAGCTCCTTCCATGTGCTCTGTATGCAGAGGCTACCTTTCAAAGTTCAAAGTAAATTTATTGTCAAAGTACGTATATGCCACCATATACAATCCTGCGATTGTTTTTGTTATAGGCATTCAGAGTAGGTACAAAGAAATGCAATAGAATCATTGAAAAGCCACACAGAATAGCACCACAAACAACCAGTGTGCAAAAGACAACAAACTGTGCGAATACAAAAAAATTAATAATAAATAATTACACAATAACTTTTGAGAACTTGAGATGAAGATTCCCTGAAAGTGAGTGCATGATTCATGGGAACAGTTTATTGTTGGGGTGAGTGAAGTTGAGTGAAGGTATCCCTCCTGGTTCAAAACACAAAAATACAACTGCAGATGCTGTGGATCAAAGAATACGTACACGACGCTGGAAGAACTCAGCAGGTCAGGCAGCATCTGTGAGAAAAGAGTAGCCAATGTTTCAGGCCGAGACCCTTCTTCAGGGTTCCTGATGAAGGGTCTCGGACTGAAACGTTGGCTACTCTTTTCTCACAGATGCTGCCTGACCTGCTGAGTTCTTCCTCCTGGTTCAAGAGCCTAATGGTTCTATCTGTACAGAAATCTCTACAGTGACAGGTTTACACTCTCAGTGTGAACATTTAGCTGTGTGAAAGAATTCCCAAGGGGAGAGAATTTGAAATTGGCAGCTGCTCCCAAAATAAGAGAATGGGAAACTCATTGCTGTTACCACGAGTTAGCCGTGTGATGAGTGTGTATTATAACTGAATTTGGATGCTGCTCGGGAGGAATATGGAGGTGACAATTAAAAGCCTCAAAATAGTTCTGCCCTTCAGTGCAAATATCTCCCACAGCCTTTGCCAGTTGAAAGATGATTCAGCCCAGAGTCATCACCATATGACTGGGGTACTGATGAGAAATACTCAGCACAAGGTGGAATAATTGGACCCATTATCTCTGGGTTACATTGAGTAAGCGGGGCTATGAATGGGCGGCAGCAGGCTCATATGAATCTAACACCTGGATAAATCGAGTTCAAGTTTATTGTCATTCAGCCAACACATGAATACAGCCAAACAAAACAGTGTTTCACCAGGACCAAGGTGCAAGACACAATATCTACAGTCACATATAGCACAGATAATTATGTTAGCAGAAATAAATACAGTTACAAGATATGTATATATAAACATAATAAAAAAATAATGTAGCCCAAGTTCCTGAGTGTCATGGTTTGTAGATTGTTAGTGCATGGGATATTGTCCCAGAGCCATGTTTCTGCAAGAACAAATCTGGAGCAGTTTCTCATCTCACACAAGTAGATGAACCCAATCCAGCCTATCTTCATACATTGGATGTAACTTGTGAAAAAGCCATTGATATTGATTCAAAGTTATTGGTGTATTATTTTTACAGATACCAAAATACAGCGAAAAGCTTTTGTTTTGCATGCCATTCATACAGCCAATGCTATTTATAATTATAATTATATTCATGATTAACTAGACTCTGAGCACACAATCATTCGTCAACCACACTTTATTTTGCTTGTGCACAAGGAGAAGAGCGTGGCCCTGACACCACAGTTTTCTGAAGTCTGAACAGTGAAATGCCATTTTTAGACAGAATTGACACACATTGACCATTTTGTAAGCTATGTATGTTTCAACTCCTCACTTGCGTGATCAACCCATTCACAATGCAGCTGATAAAAATCAATGGAAACAATAAACTAAAAGCAATTGTCCCTTAGTTGGTGCCTGTGTCTCACATCCTTTTGTTATGTTCTTATTTTGTGTCCAGTAAGTGAAAATGGCTTTGGGAATCTGCTCTGTAAAGAGAAGCTATGCTCTTTAAAGACATTTCTTGCCCAGGCTGTCTGAACTCTGTTTGAAATCAGTCCTTGCCTGGACAGTATATTAACCCATGCCTTACTGCAACTTTCACAAAGTAATTAGATTGCGAGGGCACAAGAGCCCGAGTCACTGGGGTTGGAGGCTCATGCGAGTCTGGATGCTGTGAGATTACTGTGTCACCAGCCAGGTCTCATCACGTATGAAGAGCCAGCAGTGTTATCCTGTTTACTTTTTAACTTGTGTTGTAAATGCACCTTATGCAAAATGTGATGTGCAGAAGAGCATCTGTGAACACACAAGTTGAACCTTGAGTGGATGGGCTACAGCAGCAGAAGGCCACAAGTATACACTCAGTGGCCAATTTATTAGGTACAGGAGGTTGCGATTAAAGTGGTCATTGAGTTTATTTACAGTGAGAATGTGGTGCGGGTCAACAAGTTGTGAACAGTTCTTACCCCTCAACCATCAGACGCTTGAACCAGAGGGGAAATCTTTACTCAATTTCACTAACCCCATTACTGAAATGTTCCCACAGCCCATGGACTGACTTTCAAGGACTCTTCATCTCATGTTTTCGATATTTATTGTTAATTGATTTATTATTATTTTATTTTTGTATTTGCTCAGTTTGTTGTCTTTTGCACACCAGTTATCTGTCCGTCCCGTTGGGCGTGGTGGTTCATTGATTCTAATGCGAATGCCTGCAAGAAAATGAATCTCGGAGTTGTAAATGGTGATGTGCATGTACTTTGATAATCAATTTACTTTGAACTTTGAGGTATATTGAGAGATCAAAAGTTCATCTTTCTGTGTATACAAGGTTCATTCAGAAGCCTGATAACAGTGAGATAGAAACTGTCCTTAAGTTCGGAGATATCGGCTCTCGAATTTTTATACCAGGCAGAAGAGTGGAAAAGAGGGGATGTCTGGGCAGTGTTAATGGGACTTCCAAAATGCTAGCAAAATATAGAACATAGAACAGTACAGCACAGGAATAGGCCCATCAATCCACAATGTTGGGCAGAAACAATTATATTAAATTAAATAGCCAACTAATCTCTTCTACCTACCCAATGTCCATATCCCTCCATTTTAATTACATTTACGTGCCTTTCTAAATGTCTCTTAAAAGCCCCTAATGTAACTGCCTCTACCCTCACCCCAGGTAGTGCATTCCAGACACCCACCACTCTCTGTGTAAAAAAACTTGCCCCTCACATCTCCTTAGAAATTACCCCTTCTCACCTGAAGATTGGCAGGTTGACATCAAGTGCATGGTGCACTGTATGTATTTGTTGACATTATTATAATAAAACAAGCAATCATATAAATACTTATTAACATTGATTTATTTATTGGGATAAATGGAGTGGAACGGGCCCTTCCAGCTCTTAGAGCTGTGCCGGTCAGCCACCCCCCTTTTTAACCCCAGCCCAATCACGGGACAGTTTACCACAACCAACGAGCCTCTGACTGGTACACCTTTGGACAGTGGGAGGAAACCAGAGCACCCAGAAGAAAGCCATGCAGACACAGGGAGAGCGTACAAACTCCTTACAGGTAGCAGTGGGAATTGACCATGGGTTGTTGGTACTGTGAAGTGTTGAGCTAATCACTACACTACCGTACTGTGAAACAGCAGAATAAAAGATGAAAAGTGATCGGTGCAGGATGAGAATGTCTATGAGTTGGGGTGTGAGGGGTGGGGCATTGGCAACAGGGCATTCAGTCAGGATGTGCAAGTTCAGTTAACCACACACATGTATACCACCAAATGAAGCAATGTTTCTCCAGAGCAAGGTGTACATCACAGTGCATAAAACGCACACACAACATATAAAGTAATATTACCACAAATAAATTAGCAATTAATAAAGTGCATTTCTGACACTAGTAAACATCTGGCTGATGACAGTAGTCTCAGAGCCGGGGGAAGAAACTGTTTCCCACCCTAATATTTCCTGTCCTAATGCTCACTCGGGGGTGGGGGAGTCAAAGAGATAGCTGGACGGATGAGAGGGGTCATTGATAATGCTAAGGGCCCTGAGTATGCAGTGCTCCTAATAAATACCTCTGATGGGTGGAAAGAGGCCCCCCCAATGCCACTGAGCTACATACTGGATTTTAGGCAGGGTCAGGGTATGGGTAAAGAAGTGCAGATGTGTTGAAGATCATGGAAGAGGAGATTGTGACTGTCTGACAGTTACACCTGTGGTTTACCTTCTCCTGAATGATGGGGGCACATTCTGAGTGTTTTTATTGTCACTATGATATTCTCAGCTTCTTGAGGATCAAGAGCCTTCATTTAAAACCCAAACTAGTGTGGCTGCTGAAGCAGGAGATGGGCAGTTGTAGGAGCTTCAAATCAAGCTGTCAATCTCAGAATGAAAGACCAGCTGTTCAACAGATAGGTTCCATTGGAGAAGGGGACAATATCTGCGAATGTGGTCAGCGATAAAAAGCAGAATGAAATGAATGATAAACATTAGGGATTCGGCAAATGCTGGAAGTCTGGAGCAACACACACGAAATGCTGGAGAAAGTCAGCAAGTCAGGCAGCATGCATGGAAAAATCGACGTTTTGGGCTGACACCCTTCATCAGGAGTGGAAAGGAAGGGGAAAATACCAGTGTAGAAAGGTGGTGGGGGAGAGGAAGGAGTCCAAACTAGAAGGTGATAGGTGAAGCCAAGTGGATGGGGAAGTGATGGCTTTCTTGAGCAGCATGTTAGTGAACCTACAAGGGAAAATGCTATCTTAGATCTAGTGTGGGGAGAGCCAGCTTTTAAGGAAGTAAATGAAAAGCTCACGTGTACAAAGTTGCAAGGAGTAGTGGGAGAATGGAGGATTGGGAAAACTTTAAAAAGCAACAGAGAACAACTAAACAAGAAATAAGGAAAGTGAAGATTGAGTATGAAAGTAAATTAGCACAAAATATAAAAACAGATAGCAAAAGTTTTTATAAATATATAAAGCGGAAGAGGGTGGCTAAAGTCAACGTAGGTTGCTTGGAAGACGAGAAGAGGAAATTGATTTTGGGTGATAAGGAAATGGCTGAGGCATTGAACGACTAATTTGTGTTAGTCTTCACAGTGGAGGACATGTCTAACATGCCAAAGAATGATGTTATGGATGAAATGGGAGGTGAGGACCTCGATAAAATCACTGTCACTAAAGAGATAGCGATGAGCAAACTAGAGGGCCTGAAGGTAGATAAATCCCCTGGTCCTGATGGGATGCATCCCAGGGTGCTGAGGGAATTGGTGGAGGTTATAGTACACATGTTGGTAAACATTTACCAAAACTCTCTAGACTCTGGGCAGGTCCTGGCGGATTGGAATATAGCAAATGTCACATCACTTTTTAAAAAAGAATGTAGGCAAAAGACAGGCAACTATAGGCCAGTTAGCTTAACATCTGTAGTCGGGAAAATGCTTGAAGCTGTCATTAAGGAAGAAATAGTGAAACATTTAGAAAGGAGTCGTTCCATTAGAGAGACGCAGCATGGATTCAGAAAGGGCAGGTCCTGTTTGACAGACTTACTGGAGTTCTGTGAGGACATAATGAGTGCAGTGGATAGAGGGGAACAGGTGGATGTCATATACTTGGATTTCCAGAAGGTGTTCGATAAGGTGCCGCACAAGAGACTTATAATTAAGATACAGATGCATGCAGTCGGAGAAAGTGTATTGGCATGGATAGTAGATTGATTAACTGATAGAAGGCACAGAGTTGGTATAAGTGGGTGTTTCTCCGGTTGGCAGTCAGTGGTGAGTGGGGTGCCGCAGGGGTCAGTGCTGGGCCTGCAGCTGTTTACCATTTACATTGATGATTTGGAAAAGGGGACTGAGTGTAGCATAGCAAAATTTGTTGATGGCACTAAACTGAGTGGAAAAGCAAATTGTACAGAGGATGTAGAGAGTCTGCAGAGGGATATAGATAAGTTAAGTGAGTGGACCAAGGTCTGGCAGATGGAATACAATGTTGGTAAATGCGAGATCATCTACTTTGCAAGGAATAATAGAAGAGTAGATCATTATTTAAATGGTGAAAGATTGTGGCATGCGGGCAGAGGGACTTTGGAGTGCTTGTGTATGAATTGCAAAAAGATGGCTTGCAGGTACAACAGGTTATTAAGAAGGCAAACGGAATGTTGGCCTTCATTGCTAGAGGGATTGAATTCAAGAGCAGGGAGGTCATGCTGCAACTATACAGGGTACTGGTGAGGCCAGACCTGGAGTACTGTGTGCAGTTCTGGTCTCCATACTTGAGGAAGGATATACTGGCTTTGGAGGCAGTGCAGAGGAGGTTCACCAGGTTGATTCCAGAGATGAAGGGGTTAACCTATGAGGAGCGATTGAGTCGCCTGGGACTATACTCCCTGGAGTTCAGAAGAATGAGAGGGGATCTTACAGAAACATACAAAATTTTGAAAAGGATAGATATGATAGAAGTAGGAAAGTTGTTTCCATTGGTAGGTGAGTCTAGAACTAGGGGACATTGCCTCAAGATTCAGGGGAGAAGATTTAGGATGGAGAGAGTGGTGAATCTGTGGAATTCTCTGCCCAGGGAACCAGTTGAAGCTTCTTCACAAAATATATTGAAGATACAGTAAGATAGATTTTTACACAGTAGGGGAATTAAGGGTTATGGGGAAAAGCAGGTAGATGGAGCTGAGTTTATGGACAAATCAGCCATGATCTTATTGAATGGCGGGTCAGGCTCGATGGGCCAGATGGCCTACTCCTGCTCCTATTTCTTATGTTCTTATGTAGGCCATCTGGCCCATCGAGTCTGCTCCGCTATTCAAACATGGCTGATCCTTTTCTCTGTCTCCTCCTCAACCCTCTGTAACCTTTGATGCCATATACAGTCAAGAACCTATCAATCTCTGCCTTAAATATGCCCAAACACCTGGCCTCCACAGCTCATGTGGCAACAAATTCCACATATTCACCACCCTTTTGCTAAAGAAATTTCTCCGTTTGTCTGTTTTGAAAGAGTGCCCCTCTATCCTGAGGCTGTGACCTCTTGTCCTAGAATCTCCAACCACGGGAAACATCTTTTCCACATCTACTCTATCTAGGCCCTCCAACATCCGAAAGGTTTCAATGAGATCCCCCCCCACCTCATCCTTCTGAATTCCAGTGAGTACAGACCCAGAGCCATCAAACGTTCCTTGTATGATACCCTTTCATTTCTGGAATCATCCTTGTGAATCTCCTCTGAACTCTCTCCAATGCCAGCACATGTTTTCTAAGATGAGGTGCCCAAAACTGTTCACAATAGTCAAGGTGAGGTCTTACCAGTGCCTTATAAATCCTCAGCATCTCGTCCTTGCTCTTGTATTCTAGACCTCTTGAAATAAATGCTATCATGGCATTTGCCTTCCTCACCACCAACTCAATCTTCAGGATGTTCTGCACAAAGGCTCCCAAGTCCCTCTGCATCTCAGATTCCTGGATTTTCTCCCCATTTAGAAAATAATCCACATATTTATTTCTACTACCAAAATGCATGACCATGTATTTTCCAACATTGTATTTCATTTGCCACTTTCTTGCACTTTCTCCTAATCTGTCTAAGTCCTACTGCATCCCACCTGTTTCCTCAAAACTACCTGCCCCTCCACCAATTTTCATATCATCTGCAAACTTGACAACAAAGCCATCTATTCCATCATCTAAATCATTTATACACAGCATAAAAAGAAGTGATCCCAACCCTGTCCCCACAGAACACCACTCGTCACTGGCAGCCAACCTGAAAAGGATCCATTTATCCCCACTCACTGCCTTCTACCAATCAGCCAATGCTCTAATCATGTTAGTAACTTTCCTGTAAAACTATGGGCTCTTAACATAGTATGATCTCACATGTTATTGTTTTTGCTTTGGGTTTTCCACTTGATTCTGTATTCTTATTGTTTTACCTTCTTCTAATTTAATTCACTGTGTAATAATCCCTCAAGAAGAGGAGAGAGTGCGCAGTTTCAAATTCCTGGGTGTCGAGTTCTCTGAGGACCTAACCTGGTCCCAACATATCGAAGCAGTTTCAAAGAAGGCAAGACAGTGGCTATACTTCATTAGAGGTCTGAAGAGATTTGATTTGTCAACAAAAACACTCAAAACCTTCTATAGTTGTACTGTGAAGAGCATTCTGTAAGGCTGCATCACAGTCTGGTATGGGGGGGGGGGGGGACTACTGCACAGGACAGAAAGAAACTGCAGAGGGTTGTAAATTTAGTCAGCTCCATCTAGCCTACAAAGTACCCAGGACATCTTCAGGGAGTGGTGTCTCAGAAAGGCAGCGTCCATTATTAAGGACCTCCAGCACCCAGGGCATGCCCTTTTCTCACTGTTACCATCAGGTAGGAGATTTAGAAGCCTGAAGGCACACACTCAGTGATTCAGGAAGAGCTTCTTCCCCTCTGCCATATGATTCCTAAATAAACACTACCTCATTTTTAAAATATATATAATTTCTGTTTTTTGCACAATTTTTAATCTATTCAATATACGTATACTGTAGTTGATTTATTTATTTTATTATTATTTTGTTTTGGTTTTTTCTATATTATGTCTTGCATCGAACTGCTGCTGCTAAGCTAACAAATTTCACATCACATGCTGGTTTTAATAAACCTGATTCTAATTCTGATTTAATCTATATGAACAGCCTGTAAAACAGGCTTTTCACTGCAACACCCACAAGATGCTGGAGGAACTCAGCAGGTCAGGCAGCACCTATGGAATTGACTAAACAGTCAATATTTTGGGCTGAGACCCTTCATCAGGACTGGAAAGAAAGGGGGAAGATACTAGAATAAGAAGGTGGAGGAGAGGAAGGATTACAAGCTTGGTAAGTAGGTACAGAGATGTCAGGGGTAAGTTTTTTACACAGAGAGTGGGGAGTGTGTGGAATGGGCTGCCGGCAACAGTGGTGGAGGCGGATACGATAGGGTCTTTTCAGAGACTCCTGGATGGGTACGTGGAGCTTAGAAAAATAGAGGGCTATGGGTAAACCTTGGTAACTTCTAAGGTAAGGACATGTTCGGCACAGCTTTGTGGGTAGTGTGGGAAGTCTTTGTGGGGACTCTCCTGATGAAGGGTTTTGGCCCGAAACATCGTCACTACCTCCTCCCATAGATGCTGTCTGGCCTGCTGAGTTCTGCCAGCATTGTGTGTTTTTATTTATTTCCAGCATCTGCAGATTCACTCGTGTTGATAGGAGAAGCTATTTGGGTGGGGAAGGATGGATGAAGTGTGAGGTGCTACATTTTGGTAGGAATAATCCAAACAGGACATACATGGTAAATGGTAGGGCATTGAAGAATGCAGTAGAACAGAGTGATCTAGGAATAATGGTGCATAGTTCCCTGAAGGTGAAATCTCATGTGGATAGGGTGGTGAAGAAAGCTTTTGGTATGCTGGCCTTTATAAATCAGAGCATTGAGTATAGGAGTTAGGATGTAATGTTAAAATTGTACAAGGCATTGGTGAGGCCAAATTTGGAGTATTGTGTACAGTTCTGGTCACCAAATAATAGAAAAGTCGTCAACAAAATAGAGAGAGTACAGAGGTGATTTACTAGAATGTTACCTGGGTTTCAGCACCTAAGTTACAGAGAAAGGTTGAACAAGTTAGGTCTTTATTCTTTGGAGCATAGAAGGCTGAGGGGGGACTTGATAGAGGTATTTAAAAATTATGAGGGGGTAGATAGAGTTGACGTGGATAGGCTTTTTCCATGGTGAGTAGGGGAGATTCAAACAAGAGGACATGAGTTGAGAGTTAAGGGGCAAAAGTTTAGGGGTAACACGAGGGGAAACTTCTTTACTCAGAGAGTAGTAGCTGTGTGGAATGAGCTTCCAGCAGAAGTGATAGAGGCAGGTTCAATTTTGTCATTTAAAGTAAAATTGGATAGGTATATGGACAGGAAAGGAATGGAGGGTTATGGGCTGAGTGCAGATCGGTGGGACTAGGTGAGAGTAAGCGTTCGGAACGAACTAGAAGGGCCGAGATGGCCTGTTTCCGTGCTGTAATTTTTTTTATGGTTATATGTTATATGAGGCAACAAGCTGGAAGGTGATAGGTGGAAAAGGTACTGTGAAGGGATGGTGAAGAAGGAATCTGATGGGAGAGGACAGTGGATCATCAGAGAAAGGGAAGGAAGAGGGGAACCAGGAGGAAGTGACAGGCAGGTGAGGAGAAGGGTCAAGAGGCCAGAAGAGGAAAGGGGGAGCGAAAACATTGCTGGAAATTGGAAAAGTTGCTGTTCATGCTGTCAGTTTGGAGGCTATCCAGGCAGATAATGAGGTGTGCTCCTCCGATCTGAGAGTAGCCTCATCAGACAGATAGAGTCGGCCATCAAGCCTACTTCATCATTCAATAAGATCATGGCTGATCTGGCCATGGACTCATCTCCACATACCTGCCTCTTCCCTATAACCCTAATTCCCCTACTATGCAAAAATCTATCTAACCTTATCTTAAATATATTTACTGAGGTGGCCTCCACTACTTCATTGGGCAGATTCACCACTCTCTGGGAAAAATAATTCGTCCTCATCTCCGTCCTAAATCTATTCCCCAAAATTGTGAGACTATGCCCCCTAGTTCTAGTCTCACCTACTAATGGATACAACTTTCCTGCCTCTATCTTATCTATCCCTTTCAGAATTCTATATGCTTCTATAAGATCTCCTCTCATTCTTCTGAACATCAGCAAGTACTGTACAGTCCCAGGCGACTCAATCTCTCCTCATAGTCTAAGCTCCTCATCTCTGGAATCAACCTGGTGAACCTCCTCTGCACCACCTCCAAAACCAGTATATCCTTCCTCAAGTAAGGAGACAAAAACTACACACAGTACTCCATGCTGGAATTTGAATGGTGGTAGGATTTGAAATGGGAAGTTCTTTTTTCTGTGGATGGAGTGGAGGCTTTCACTGTTTTGAGGTACATGTGATAATAAACCAATACTAATACCAAAGACCAATTGTAAAGAAATTGCCTTAAATCCTTTTTCTGTATGCATGTAAAGATCAATTCCTTTGAGCTGTAAGTTAATCTCTGTTAACAGATTAGGCATCAGCCCATCTAATTAGCGTTCGGTGGGGATTTTTACTAACCATGGAAAAGCCACCTCTGGCCCAACCAATTCTCTGCAGAATGAAGCCACTGAATCAATAGTGTGATTAGTCCAATTACATTGTTAATTACAGGAGAACAAGGCTGGCAAAAAATCCACACACTTTTATGTGTGGAAACTATTTTATGAGCAATGTCAGGCAGTAATTGCCAAGTTCCCGCCCTCATGACTGTGCTACGCTTTCTTGAAGTGAGGTCAACTGTGGGCGCTACGGGTGCGTAGCAGTTAGCGTGACACTATTACAGCATGGGCCGTTGGAGTTTGGAGTTCAATTCCAGCGCTGCTCTGTAGGGAGTTTGTATGTTCTTCCTGTGACCACGTGGGTTGTCTTGGAGAGTGAAGGACATAACAAGGCACAGACGTCATGTTTATTCACTACAACCAAGCAAGACCCCAGTTTGTGGCGCTGGTTCGTACCACTGAACTTTGACCTCTGAAGTCAGGAGAGTGGAACTGCCCCAGTGGAATTGCTTTTCCACTTTAAAACCTCTCCTGCACAGGTTTTCTGTCATCCTTGGACATAATGGACAGCCACCGCAGAAAGCACCCTGTCCAGAAGTGACACATGGCAATCACTCTGCCCGTGACTGTAAGAAACTGCAGAGTGTTATGGACACAGCTCAGCACACCACAGAAACCAGCCTCCCCTCCATAAAGCAGGGAGCATAATCAAATGCACCACCCTCCCAGGCATACTCTCTTCTCTCTCCTCCCATTAGGCAGAAGATACAAAACTCCAAGCACGTACCACCAGACTCAAGGGCGACTTCTATCGCACTGTTGAACAGTATGATAATATGGACTCTTAACCTGACAATCCACTTCATTATAACCTTGCACCTTGTTGTCTACCTGCACTGCACTCTCTCTAACTGTGACACTTTATTCTGTATTCTGTTATTGTTTTCCCTCGTACTACCTCAATGTACTGACATGATGAAATGATATGCATGGGTGGCATGCAAAACACCTAAAGAACATCTATTTATTTATTTTATTTACTTGAGGTACACTGCGGAACACACCCTGTGAGCCACATTGCCCGCAAACCTCAATTTAACCCTCGCCTAATCACAGGACAATATACACTGAGCAATTAACCCACTAACCGGTACTTCTTTGAACTGTGAGAGGAAACCAGAGAAGTGAGAGGAAGCCCATGCATCCCGCAGGGGCGAGGTACAAACTCCTTACAGAGGACTCAGGGATTCGACTGCGAGCTCCAACACCCAGTAACGTCAAGCTAACCACTACGCCACTGAGGAGCTCCGTGCATGCACGTGACAATAACAAATCAATTTACTTGTACTTATGACGAGACTCTCACAATCTCAAGACATCTGAAATAGCTTCAGAGAAAAGGGGGCAGGAAAGAAACAGCCACTGGAGTGTGAATTCCCCCGGTGTTTCGAAGAGGGGAAAAGGAACTGAGCTGACAAAACAGCGACATATTTCCCCAAATTGACATATAGGAGGGACACTGAAAATCTGGCTGAGTGGTGCGGCAACAACGACATTCAGTCTACAAAACCAGAGGGCTGATTGTGGACTACAGGAGGATGAAGCCAGAGGTCCTGATGAGAGAAATGGAGGTGGAGAGGTTCAGTAGCTTTAAATTCCTCAGTATTATTATATTGGAGGGTCTGTCCTGGGACCAGCATCAGTGACATAACTCAAAACGCACAACAGCACCTTTACCTTCTCAGAAATTTGCATAGATTCAGCATGTTTTCTAAAATGTTGACAAACACCTATAGATGAGTAGCGGACAGTATCCTGACTGGTTGCATCATACCCTGGTACAGAAGATGAATGCTCAGGAATAGAAAAGTCTACAGTAAGTGGTGGATACAGCACCATCAAAGGAAAAGCCCTCTCCACCATTGAGCACACCTACCTGGAGTTCAAAGAACCCACCACCCAGGCCATGCTGGCTTCTTGCTGCTACCATCAGGGAAAAGGGACAGAAGCCTCAGGTCTAACATTTCCAGGTTCAGGTACAGTTATTACCCTATCGTCATCATGGACAACTTCATCCACCACAACTCTGAACTGATTCCACAACCTAAAGACTCACTTTCAAGGACTCTTTACAACACATGTCCTCAGTATTCATTTGCAAATTGTTAATATTTTGCACATTGGTCATTTGTCAATGTTAAGGTACAGTTATTCTTAAAGAATGCCATATTTCTTTATTTTCCTGTAAATCCAAAAGACACATTTCACTGTATGTTTCAATGTTTCAATATATAGGTGACAAATAGAGCTAATTTTTAAAATGCCCGCAAGAAAATAAATCTCAGGGTAATGCCAACAAGACGATGAATATATATTCTGTATAATTCTATATCGAAGTATGTATATGCTGAGTTTGATAATAAATTTATTTTGAACTTTGACATTGATCATTCTGCTCATCAATGTCAGACTGTTTGATTGTGACAGAAAGCATGGAATCCACTCTGACTGCAATGGCTACGCAGATAACAGAAAGAGGTGTCTGCTGAGGCCCACACAGCTGAGTCCCATTCATAGAAATCCACAACTGTTTCCTTACCATGAATTCACTTATATCTGTTCCTACGGTATATTAATTCAGAGTCATACAGCCCTTAGGTCCAAACTGATGGCCAAGTTGTCCATTTAAGGCCAGACAACGCTTGAAGTATCGTGAGCAGTTTTGGGCCCATTATCTATGAAAAGATATGCTGACATTGGAGAGGTTCCAGAGAAGGTTCGTGAGAATGATTCTGGGAACAAGAAGATTACCATACGATGGCTCCAGGCCTGTACTCACTAGAATCCTGAAGAGTGAGCCGTAATTTCATTGAAATCTATTGAATATTAAAAGATCTCGGAAAAGTGGAAGTGCAGAGGATGTTTCCTATGGTCCTAGACTCCTATAGATATTTCCAATATAAGGGGAATCTAGGAGCAGAATAGGATGTGGATTTAGAACAGAGATGAGGAGGAATTCCTTTTGCCAGGGGATGGAAAATGTGTGGAATTCATTACTACAGGTGGCTGTGGAGGCCAAGTCATTGGGTATATTTAAAGTGGAGGTTGATAGATTCTTGATTAGTCAGGGCATGGAAGATTACAGGGAGAAGGCAGGAGAATGGGATTGAGAGGGATAACACAGCAGCCATGATGGAATGGCATAACCTTGATAATACTTGATAACCTAATTCTGCTCCTATGTCTTATGGTTTCATGGTCTAAGCTAGTCCCATTTGCCCACGTTTAGCCAGAATCCCTCTAAACCTTCCCTATCCTGTACCTGCCTCTAATCACCTCAGAGTTCCTTCTCATCTCTCCCCTCCCACTGTCTGTAAATGCCTGCAAGAAAATGAATTTCAAGGTGGTATATAGTGACATATACAGTACATACATTGATTAAAAATTAACTTTTAACTTGAAACTTTGAGCTCTATGCTGGCCATCTTGCTTCTCCACTCTCAGTCCTGATAGTGGGTGTTGGCCCAAAACATAGGCAGTTTTTTTCCCACCCACCGATGCCACTCAAACCACTGAGTTCCTCCAACAGATGTGTGTTTCTGCAGAACCTAGCACCTGCAATCTCTCGTGTCTCACTTCGGTAAACAGTTATTTGGTATTTATAGCGGTACATAAATGATAGTGCAGTGGTTAGTGTAATGTTTTACAGAGCGATCGACAGGGGTTCAATTCCCGCTGCTGCCTGAAAGGAGTTATTCCCATTCTCTCTGTGACCGCCTGCAATTTCCACTGGGTGCTCCGGTTTCCCCCCACATTCCAAAGATGTATGTGTTAGTAGATTAATTGGTCACATCGGAGTAATTGTGCAGCATGGGCTCATTGGTTCAGAGGGCCTGTAACCGTCCGGCATCTCTAAACTAAGTTAGATGAATAAAACACTGGGCGCATTCAATGGGTTCAGGAGCATCTGTGGGGGAAAGGGATCATCAACGTCTCAGGTTGAGATGTGAGTCATCTGGAATACAAGACTCAAGGTTGTTTAATGCCATTTCCAGCACACAAGTGTAAAAGAGACAGAATAATTGCTACTCCGGATCTGATGCAGCAAAAACAAAACACAATAAGATGAAGAAGACAATAAGAGAAAAAACTACAATAAATATAAATAAATAGGGCAGCTTATATACAATCATAGATTGATTGTATGTGCATAAAGTGATGCTGGACACAGGAGTGTCTGTACATAAGGTGACTTGAACAGGAAATGATAAAGTAGTGGTGGTTGGGAGTGTGGAGGGTGGGCTAGTGGGTGGAGGTGTCGATCAGCCTTACTGCTTGGGGAAAGTAACAGGTTTTGAGTCTGGTGGTCCTGCCGTGGATTCTCTGTAGCCTCCTCCCTGTGCAGATTGAAGGGGATCGTTCATGATGTTACTGGCCCTTCTTTCTGTATGTACTGCCAGTCCTTGACGGTGGTGCCGGTGATGTGCTAGGCAGTTTTGATTATCTGTTGTACAGGCCTCCTGTCTGCTGCAGTGCAGTTTCTCCTTTTCCCCTTCAGGTTGTCTGGATGTTCAGCACGTCCATTTCCCCCCACTGGCTTTCTCCAACAGATTGGTTGAGCAGAGATGAGGAGGAATTTCTCTAGTCAGAGGGTGGTGAATCTGTGGAATTTGTTGCCACCAACAGCTGTAGAGGCCAAGTCACTGGGGGCATTTATGGCAGAGATTAATTGGTTCTTGATTAGTTAGGATGTGAAAGGTTATGGGGAGAAGTCAAGGGAATGGAGTTAATAGGGAAATGTGTCAGCCATGATGAAATGGCAGAGCCGACTTAATGGGCCGAATGGCCTAATTCTACTCCCATGTCTAATGGTCATATGTTTGGTGCTCCAGATTCCAGCGTCTGATGTCTCTCAGGTCTCCAATCTGTATTTATATTTACCTTTTCATTAAATCATTGTATGAATGTTGTGACTCGCTGTGTAAACTCATTATACAGCCTCTCAGTCTTCCCCTGGTGATCAGCAGTGACACAGGAGGGAGGTATCGTTACTGTGTGACATGTTTACATGGAATTTACAGTGGCAATTCAGTAGAACACAAGAATCTGAAAGGGTAATGACTTTACCCATTGGCTCAGCATTGCAAAGCATTTAGAATGTCATTCAAGATTGTTCAATGTAATTTCCTGTACACAAGCGTAAAGGAGAATGAAATAATTGTTACTCCGGATCCGATGCAGCACAAAAAAAAACACAATAAGATAAACAACTCAGTAATAAAAAAGACAATAAATATAAGCCTATATACGTGGATTGATTGTCAGTCCGTAAAGTGACATTTGGCACAGGAGTGTCTGTATATAAGGTGACTCTGACAGGAAGTGATAAAGTAGTGGTGTTTGGGGGTGTGGAGGGGTGGGTTAGTGGGTGAGGGTGTTCATCAGACTTACTGCTTGGGGGAAAAACTGTTTTTGAGTCTGGTGGTCCTGGTGTGGATGTTACGTAGCCTTCTCCCTGAGAGGGGTGGCACCAACAGTCCATGAGCAAATTAGGTGGCATCTTTCATGACGTTACTGACCCTTTCCTGGCACCTTTCTGCATATACGTTCTTGATGGTGGGTAGGCTGGTGCCAGTAATGCGTTAAAATTAATTAGATATATTTTATTTATTTTTAAATTTAGTGATACCACACAGTAACAAACCCTTCTGGATGGCAGACTAACCGCCCTGAAGGATATTATTTGAACAAGATGGGTTTTACAACAGTTGAAGATCCTCGTACTCGCCAGTGTTGGATCAGCTCTGTTGCAGGTTAATAAATCCATCGTCCATTGACTGATGAAGGTTCTCAGCCTAAACCACCATTTATTTGTTCTCCTTCATAGATTTACTGTATTTTATTCATTTTAGTTTAGTTCGAGATTCAGTGTGGAACAGGCCCAACTGGCTGAGTGATCCACACCACCCAGCAACCCACCGGAAAGGATAGTTTACAATGACCAATTCATCGACTAACCTGTACGTCTTTGACCTGTGCGAGGAAATGCACATGCTCACGGAGGGAGTGTACAAACTCCTTACAGAGGATGCTGGAATTGAACTGCAAATTCTGATGCCCTGACCTGCAATAGTGTTGCGTTAACCATTACACTAACTTGGCGTCCACCATAGATGCTGCTTGGCTTGCCAAGTTCCTCCAGCATTTTGTGAGTGATGCAATTGATTTATTTATTGAAGGAAATTAATTTCCTTAATTCCTCTGATGCATTTTGAACTTGATCCCCAAGTCATTAGTGATTACCACTATACTGCTAGATTACCACACCCAAAAACTCTCATTGTTCTAAATTACCCTAAATGATCATAATTTGTCAATGATTCTGAACCTGCAAAATTATAAATTGCTGGCATTTATCATCCAGTAATTTTGAGTTTGCCATTGTAATTTGGAACAGTGGGATGAAGGGAAGGATTTTAGCAGAAATACGGAAGGGGAGAGAATCCCATTAATTCTGCTCCCGTTTGCTCAGTTTGGAATGTGGCCTAGACAGGTTGGTACATGACACTGCTGCTTCTGCAACACCACAAATTATCTCGTCTCTTCAACACTGCTCTGGCACCAAGTCAACACTAGGCAGTCGAGTAAGCAACAACAAACACACCAGACTCCCCCACTGACCCCTCACCAGCTTCCTGCCAACAGCTGGGAATACCTTGAGGCTGAATACATACCACCAGCCTGTGAATGGACAGAAACAGTGAGCCACGAGGCAATGCATGGAAAATTAATGCAAACCCCACTGCTTATGCTCCTCCTGTACTTTGTGTGGACCTCCGCCTTGGACGGTGCTCCGAAAGGAGGGTTCTTCATGAGGCTATCAACACCATCCCGTAAAGACCCAGTGCTACAAACACACCAACAGAATCTCCTGGGACAGGCAGATGCAACAAGAAGATGGGGACAAATTGAACCAGGACAGAGGACTCTGGTGAGCTGCCTATGCACTAGTAGGGGTGATGGGCTAAAGAAAAAGAAGAATTTTGTGTTCTGGACCACTGGAGATTGAAGGCCAAAGATGATCATAGTCCTGAGTCCTATGAATCTCTGGGAGTCTGCTGGGGAAGTCAAAGGCCCAATATCTGTGAATTCACCAGTCCACTGGGTACTGGATATTGAAGACAATCTGTCCTGCTGATAGACAGATACTTTACTGATCCCAAAGGAAACTACAGTGTCACAGTAGCATTACAAATGCACAGATATAAATATTAGAAGAGAAGAAAGAATAAAAAATAAGTTACCACAAACAGTGTACCAGGAGGGGTCATCACTTCCCCAGCTATAGGTTGACTCATTATAGAGCCTAATTTCTACAGTTATATTAAAAGCAAGAGGACAGTGAGGGATAAAATTGGTCCCTTAGAGAATCAGGGTGGTCAGCTATGTATGGAGCTGAGGGAGATGGGAGAGATTTTGAACGATTTCTTCTCTTCGGTATTCACTAAGGAGAAGGATATTGAATTGTGTAAGGTGTGGGAAACAAGTAAGGAAGTTATGGAACCTATGACAATTAAAGAGGTGGAAGTACTGGCGCTTTTAAGAAATTTAAAAGTGGATAAATCTCCAGGTCCTGACAGGATATTCCCCAGGACCTTGAGGGAAGTTTGTGTAGAGATAGCAGGAGCTCTGACGGAGATCTTTCAGATGTAATTAGAAACGGGGATTGTGCCGGAGGATTGGCGTATTGCTCATGTGGTTCTATTGTTTAAAAAGGGTTCTAGAAGTAAGCCTAGCAATTATAGACCTGTCAGTTTGACATCAGTGGTGGGTAAATTAATGGAAAGTATTCTTAGAGATAGTATTTATAATTATCTGGATAGACAGGATCTGATTAGGAGTAGCCAGCATGGATTTGTGCATGGAAGGTCATGTTTGACAAACCTTATTGAATTTTTTGAAGAAGTTACGAGGAATGTTGACGAGGGTAAGGCAGTAGATGTAGTCTATATGGACTTCAGCAAGGCCTTTGACAAAGTTCCACATGGAAGGTTAGTTAAGAAGGTTCAGTCGTTAGGTATTAATGCTGGAGTAATAAAATGGATTCAACAGTGGCTAGATGGGAGATGCCAGAGAGTAGTGGTGGATAATTGTTTATCGGGATGGAGGCCGGTGACTAGCGGGGTGCCTCAGGGATCTGTTTTGGGCCCAATGTTGTTTGTAATATACATAAATGATCTGGATGATGGGGTGGTAAATTGGATTAGTAAGTATGTCGATGATACTAAGGTAGGAGGTGTTGTGGATAATGAGGTGGGTTTTCAAAGCTTGCAGGGAGATTTATGCCAGTTAGAAGAATGGGCTGAACATTGGCAGATGGAGTTTAATGCTGAGAAGTGTGAGGTTCTACATTTTGGCAGGAATAATCCAAATAGAACATACAGGGTAAATGGTAGGGCATTGAGGAATGCAGTGGAACAGAGAGATCTAGGAATAACAGTGCATAGTTCCCTGAAGGTGGAGTCTCATGTAGATAGGGTGGTGAAGAAAGCTTTTGGTATGCTGGCCTTTATAAATCAGAGCATTGAGTATAGGAGTTGGGATGTAATGTTAAAATTGTACAAGGCATTGGTAAGGCCAAATTTGGAATATTGTGTACAGTTCTGGTCACCGAATTATAGGAAAGATATCAATAAATTAGAGAGAGTGCAAAGACGATTTACTAAGATGTTACCTGGGTTTCAGCACTTAAGTTACAGAGAAAGGTTGAACAAGTTAGGTCTCTATTCATTGGAGCGTAGAAGGTTGAGGGGGGATTTGATCGAGGTATTTAAAATTTTGAGAGGGATAGATAGAGTTGACGTGAATAGGCTGTTTCCATTGAGAGTAGGGGAGATTCAAATGAGAGGACATGATTTGAGAGTTAGGGGGCAAAAGTTTAAGGGAAACACGAGGGGGTATTTCTTTACTCAGAGAGTGATAGCTGTGTGGAATGAGCTTCCTGTAGAAGTAGTAGAGGCCAGTTCAGTTGTGTCATTTAAGGTAAAATTGGATAGGTATATGGACAGGAAAGGAGTGGAGGGTTATGGGCTGAGTGCGGGTAGGTGGGACTAGGTGAGATTTAAGAGTTCGGCACGGACTAGGAGGGCCGAGATTACCTGTTTCCGTGCTGTGATTGTTATATGGTTATAATGGCCGAGGGTAGGAATGACCTCATTGTGCTCTTTGGAGCAGTGCAGTTGTCTTAGTCTGTTACTGAAGGTGTTCCTCTGTTCAGCCAAGGTGGCACGCAGAGGGTGAGAAACATTGTCCAGAATTACCAGGATTTTCGGAGGGTCCTTTGTTCTACCACAGCCTCCAGTGTGACCAGTTCGACTCCTATAACAGAGCCAGCCTTTCTAATCAGTTTATTGAACCTGTTGGCATCACCCGTGTTGATGCCATTGCCCCAGCACACCACCACATAGAAGACTGCACTGACGACAACAGACTGGTAGAACATGTGGAGGAGAGGCCTGCACATTCCAAAGGACCTCAGTCTCCTCAGGAAGTAGAGGCAACTCTGGCCCTTCTTGTACACAGCCTCTGTGTTGGTGCTCCACTCAAGTCTGTCATCCAGGTGCACCCCAGGTACTTGCAGATCCTCACCACATCCACGTCCTCACCATCAATAGTAACAGGGGGCAGTGAAGGCTTAGTCTTCCTAAAGTCCATCACCATCTCCTTTGTCTTACTAATGTTGAGCTGCAGATATTTCAGCTTGCACCATTGGACAAATCCTCCACCAGGGCCCTGCATTCATCCTCCCGTCGTCCCTTTATACAGCCAGGTATTTCTGAGGACTGTGTGTGTTTATGCATGGGTGGGTGGGAGGGAGGAAAGGGGTCTGTTTGCTGTTGTTGATACGCTCTGCTTTGTTGTGTTTTGTGTGGTTCAGCTGAACAGTGCTGGAAAGTATAGCAACACTAACTGGCTGCCCCCGGCACATCCTTGCGTGCATTGGTTAATGCAAAGGGTGCACTTCACTGTACGGTATTTTGATGTAGATGTAATAGGTACTATAGATGTGAATCTGAAGAGTTAGATCAGGAGCCCAGGTATAGGATACCTGAATAAGACAGACAAATAAACAACACGCAGCCTAGGCTGGCTGGAAGAAGCGTGAACTCCAGTTACACCCCCTGGGGGAAGGGAGGATGTCAGTGTGAAGCAAAGTTTCTGTTTTCATCTCATGAGTAATAGATCTGCTGCAAGAAGCACTCTGCCGTGTAGGGTAATTTATCTGTGTAGCTGTAAACAAGCTGTTGCCATGGCTATGGCTGGATTGACACCATGGCCAGGCCTTCCCACCAGCTTCCAGCCCAGGTGAAGTCAACTATTTATTCCTCCACATAGATTCTGCATTTTGTGTGTGTTGCATCTGCAGAACCTCTTGCCCTGCCTTTCAGTGTAACCATGGTGACCTGTCCCATAGTCCCCATTCACCAATCACTTCAATAACCTCCTCCTTTTATCCACAGGGTTTTCAGCTTCAGGTTCAAGTTTATTTATCACATGTACATCAAAACATACAGTGACATGTGTCAATACCATTAACAACCAACACAAGCTGAGGATATGCTGGGGGCAGCCCGCAAGTGTCTCCAAACATTCCAGCACCAACGTAGCAATCCCACTATATTCATCAGAACAACACAAAAACAATCCTACTCCCTCCTTCCCACCCATTCAGCCAGAATCAGACAGTCCTGCTAACCCAGGATAGGCTGCCTCCATCCTCCAGCCTCAAGCGGACTTGTGGATTTCCCCTCCCCCTTCCCTCTTCTTCAATTCCCCATACTGACCTCTTCTCACTTTCCTATCACCTTCCCCGGTGTCCCTCCTCCTTCCCTTTCTTCCATGATCCACTCTTCTCTCCTATCAGATTCCTTCTTCTCCAGCCCGTTACCTTTCTCACCTATCACCTCCCAGCTTCTCACCTCATTCCACCTTCCCCACCCACCTGGCTTCACCTTGCACCTTCTAGTTTGTTCTCTTGACCCTCCCCCTCCTTCTTATTCTGGCATCCTCCCCTTGCCATTCTAGTCCTGATGAAGGATCTTGGCCTGAAACATTGCTTGTTTATTCTTTTCTATAGATTCTGACTGACCTGTTGAGTTCTGAGAGTATTTTGTGTGAGTTGCAAAGTGTTATTCACTCTGCTACCAAAGGTCAGTGCTGTAGACTTGAATGGTTCATATAGTGCCTATAAAAAGTACTCATTCCCCCCCCCCCCTGTAAGTTTTCACATTTTACTGTTTTACAACATTGAATCATAGTGGATTTAATTTGGCTTTTTATGACACTGAGCAACAGAAAAATAGTCTTTCTTGTCAAAGTGAAAACAGATCTCTACGAGTGAGCTAAATCAATTTCAAATATAAAACACAAAATAATAGATTACATAAGTATTCACCCCCTTTAATACGACATACCAAATCATCTCTGTTGCAGCCAATTGGTTTTAGAAGTCACTTAATTCATTAAATGGAGATCACTAGTATACAGTCAAGGTGTTTAATTGATTGTAGTAAAAATACACCTGTATCTGGAAGGTCCAACTGCTGGTGAGTCAGTATCCTGGCAAAATCTACACCATGAAAACAAAAGAACGTTCCAAGCAACTCCACGAACAGGTTATTGAAAAACACAAGTCAGGAGATGGATGAAAGAAAATTTCCAAGTCACTGTATATCCCTTGGAGTACAGATAAGTCAATCATCAAGAAATGGTACAGCTGTAAATCTGCCTAGAGCAGGCCATCCTCGAAAACTGAGTGACTGTACAAGAAGAGGACTAGTGAGGGAAGCCACCAAAAGACCTATGACAACTCTGGAGGAATTACAAGCTACAGTGGCTGAGATGGGAGAGACTGTGCATACAACAAATGTTGCCCCGTTGCTTCACCATCTGCACCTTTATGGGAGTATGGCAAAGAGAAAGCCACTGCTGGAAAAGAAACTCAGATGAAATCTCAGCTAGAGTTTGCCAGAAGGCATGTGGGAGACACAGCTGGAAGAAATTTCTATGGTCTGATGAAACTGAGCTTTTTGGCCATCAGACTAAACACTATGTTTGGTGCACGCCAAACACCGCACTTCATCAAAAACACACCAACTCTACTGTAAAGCATGGTGGTGGCTGCATCATGCTGTGGGGATGCTTCACTGTAGCAGACTCTGGAAGGCTTGTGAAGGTAGAGGGTAAAATGAATGCAGAAAAATACAGGGAAAACCTGGAGGAAAACCTGATTAAGTCTGCAAGAGAACTGCGACTTGGGAGATTTGTTTTCGAGCAAGACAATGTCCCCCAAGAATAAGGCCAAAGCTACACAGGAATGGCTTAAAAACAACAAAGTTAATGTCCTGGAGTGGCCAAGTCAGAGTCCAGACTTCAATCCAATCAAGAATTTGTGGCTGGACTTGAAAAAGGCTGTTGACTCATGATCCCCATGCAATCTGACAGATTGAGCATTTTTGTAAAGAAGAATGGGGAAAAATTGCAGTGTCCAAAGCTGATAGAGACCAATCCACACAGACTCAAGGCTGTAATTACTGCCAAAGTTGCATCTACTAAATACTGACTTGAAGGGGGTGCAATCAATGATTTTGTGTTTAATAATTTTAATAAATTTAGTCCAATATGTAGAAATTTGTTTTCACTTTGATACAAAAAAAGTCTTTCCTGTTGATCAGTGTCAAAAAAGCCAAATTAAATCCACTGTGATTCAATGTTGTAAAATAATAAAATTTTAAAACTTCCAGGGGGTGTGAATATTTTTTATAGGCTCTGGATTTTGGAAATGGAATATAACTCACAGACTCACAGATTCATGAATGTGATTGAGGGGAGGAAATGTTTAGAGTAAAGGGAAATAGGATTAGTGTAGATAGAGCTCCTGTTTAGCATGAGTGAGTTGGGCTGAAGGGCCTCTTTCTGTGCTATATTACTCTATAAATATGACATTAGAGAGGTCACTATGAATCCATTGCCAAAGCGGCAAGTCACAATCACAAAAAATCTGCAGATGCTGAAGATCCAAGTGATACACAAAATGCTGCAGGAACTCAACAGGTCAGGCAGCATCTATGGAAAAGAGTAAACAATCAATATTTTGGACCAAGTCCCTTCATTGGAACTAGAAAAAAAGATGAGAAGTCAGAGCAAGAAGTTGGGAGGAGGGGAGGAAGAAGTACAAGGGGGTAGGTGATAGGTGAAACTAGAGGAGGAGTGATGTAAAGAGCTGGGAATTTGATTGGTAAAGGAGATAAAGGGCTGGTGAAGGGGCAATCTGATTGGAGCGGGTAGAAGACTATGGAAGAAAGAGAAGGGGGATAGTGGAAGACACAATCAACTTGGGTTGTGAACTGCACCATTGTGGTTCTAGTTGACAATCAAGAATTCAAAAAGTTCAAAGTAAATTTATTATCAACCCTAAGATTAATTTTCTTCTGTATGTTCACAGTAAATACAAAGGAACACAATAGAATCATTGTAAAAACACACACAATAAAGGCAGGGAAACAACCAATTTGTAGAAGACAACAAACTGCAAATATAAAAAGAGAAATAATAATAAATAAATAAGCAATAAATAAATATTGAGGACATGAGATGAAGAGGCTTTGAAAGTGAATCTATTGGTTGTGGGAACAGTTCAGTGTTGGGGGTGAGTGAAATTATCCCCTCTGGTTCAAGAGCCTGATGGTTGAGGGGTAATAACTGTTCCTGAACCTGGTGGTGTGGGTCCTGAGGCTCCCATACCTCAGACAATCAAGAATACGCTCAGTGTTCATTTTACAGAGAGACATTAAACAACCTTCCATCAACTCTCTCGTGGCATGTCAGTTATTTCAGGAATACATGTATTTTATAATTCTGTTGGTTCCTCAACTAATACCCAAAAGGTCTGAAGTTCTTCAAAAGACATGTAGGAAGCATCATCAATATTTAGTGCACTGCTGTATCACACACTGAGATAGGCATCTGGTGAGGCTGCACAACATAACTTCAGGTGAAATTACTGTTGTGAAACTTTAAATTGCCATCATTACAAACAGCAATAATGAGGCCCCCTCCATGAGTTAACTCTGCAGAGTATGGACACAAATATCTCTTCCAAACATTTCTCTTTTCCTAAGTTCTCACATTCTCCATTCACATCCTCAGGGCTCTCAGAAATATCTGTGGTGATGAATTTTATCTGTTCTTTGCATTGATTAGTCATAGATTCATAGTGCAGCACAGGTATAGCCCCTTTGGCCCATCTAGTCCATGCCATTTAAACTGCCCACTCCCATCAACCTGCACGAAGACCATAATTCTCCATACCCCTATTCTTCATGTACCCCCTGAGTGAAGAAATTTCCCCTCATGCGCTATTAAACCTCTAACCTTTCACCTTTAAGCCATAACCTCTGGTTCTAGTCCCACCCAACTTCAGTGGAAACAACACACACAAAATGCTGGTGGAACACAGCAGGCCAGGCAGCATCTATAAGGAGAAGCACTGTCGACGTTTCAGGCCGAGACCCTTCGTCAGGTGGTCCACCAGCATTTTGTGTGTGTTATTTGAATTTCCAGCATCTGCAGATTCCCTCGTGTTTGCTCAGTGGAAACAGCCTGCTTGCATTTACCCTGTCAATGCCCCTCATCATTTTGTGTCCTTTGGCTTTGACTCAGTCATGAACATAAAGGCCCTTCGGCCCACTAGCAGACTAATCCCATTTACAAAAAATTTGTCTTCAGTTTTATGTGCCAGGGTAATTCAAATTCAAAGTAAATGTATTATCTAAAGGAGGAAAGGGTTATTTATTGATTTATTTTTCACAGGAGAATTTACAATGACAAATTAACCTACTAACTGGTACACCTTGGGACTGTGGCAGGAAACCAGAACACCCAGAAGAAACACACTCACGGGTAGAGAATACAAACTCACCGGAGTTGAACTCGGAATGCTGACACCCTGAGCTGCAATAGGGTAGTGCTAACCGCTACGTGACTGTGGTGCCCCCTATTTTACCACGGCAGCGACTGATCATGGAGAAGGTTTATATTATTATGGCCCAAGGGTCGGCACTGTGCTGTACTGTACATTGTTCTATATTCAATAGGCCAGGAGCGGAGACATGTATAACATCAATGACTGTGGATCTACAGTTGAGTGCCCCAGACTGTGATTTTGCTTGTAAAAAGGCCAGAGAACTTTAACATGGAATTCCTGCGAAGTGAGAGGCAGCAAGCTCAGGGTGTGGATGCGGTCGGGAAGAAGGGTCAATAGTGCCCAACCCTGGTTCACCCACAATGTGAAGCTGATTCCTACCTTCAGACAGATGGATGTAAGGACAGTTCTGGTCTGTGTAGGAGGGAAGGGTTAGATTGATCATGGAGTAGGAGTCTCTTCCAAGGATGCCTACTCTGAAGAAGCTTAAATCTTTCCTTTGACAAGGAGTACAGTGAGATACTCTCTCACTGCTCCCCCTCTGTGATCTCTGCTGTCATCAGCCTCTTCAACCATGTGCTCACCCAGACTCACTACCACAGCCACATGTCCTTCCTGGGGAACTTACACATCCTGTTTCACATGGCTTCCAGCTCCATCTTCAGGCCTTCCGGTTTTGACCCACCGAGGATCCCAGGTTTCTGCATTCAATTGACATCTTTTCCTGCATCATCTTCTCACCAGCCTATCATTGACCCCTAGAGCCCCTCCTCCTTCCCTTTCTCCCTGTCCTTTCCTGTCCAATTCCTTCTTCTCCAGCCCTTTGCCTTTTTCACCTATCACCTCCCAGCTTATTACTTCATCCCCCACCCCACTCTCCTGGCTTCACCCATCACCTTCACGTTTTTTCTCTTACCCCTCCCCTCACTTTTTTATTCTGCTAACATCCCCCTTCCTTCGCAGTCCTGATGAAGGGTCTCGGTTGGATACGTCAACTGTTTATTCATTTCTATAGATGCTGCCTGACCTGCTGAATTCCTCCAGTATTTTGTGTGTGTTGCTCCGCAGAATCGCTTGCTTTTATTATTTGAGAGTGGGCGCAGTGAGTTCAGAAACACTGGAATTGTCATGGTAAATCACTCAAACAAAGAGGAGGGATCATGAAAGGAGGAGAAAGCACCTGCAGCAGGTGCAAAACGAACACATGTAATTTACATTAGTGGATTAGCACACAGCAGATAACAGACAGATAATAAGAACACAAACCAAGACAAACATTAAATTCACAAATCAAAAAAGACCAGGAGCTTGGATATTTCAAAAGGGCATCTCAGTTCTGGAAGGGAAACATATGGGTAAGTGGTTGAGACTGAAAGCACAGACATCAACAAGGTCCAGCGACACATTGCTGGCACAGAGTTGACTAAGTTCTGATGGATCCTGGGAACAGGATGAATTAGAATACAGTTTTAATTAAGGTTAATATTAAAAGCAAAGTTCCCTAAGTTTTCATAGCTGGGAGCGGGGTGAGTAGAGGGGATAAGCTCCCATTACCTATGAAATGGTCCCAATGGTGTGCATCTCAAATAAACCTGACAACCTGGTCCAGCTGCTGGACTTCACATGTGACTTAGATCTAAGCTCAGCAGAACCATTTCTACTGACAGGAGAAGGGACAAAGGTGAGTTACTGGCATCTTAAAACTGATCACTCCGGGTAGATGGGGCTTGTGATCTGGAAGGAAGACTCTGATCTCAAACCTTTGCTGTCTTCCAGCTGTACCCACTCATGGGAAGGTTTCGGGAGTAAATCTGGAGCTAGACTCCCTAAGGCAGTCCTACATTGAGTTCAATGCTGACTGACAAATCCTGAGATGCCACTGGTTCCAAACATTATTGGTCTCTGCCTTTCCATTGGGTTCATCAGCTACGTGGAGAGGGGCAGCGGGCTGCACGGGCAACAACTTGCTCTCTGTTGTACTGCCCTGGCCTGTGGAACATCCATGGTCAACCCAACCAACAGAGAACCACAAGTTATCATCTAAAGGATAGGGGCACTGCTGGGATGTGCATCTGCAGTCTTGTTTCCGGGGATAGTGAATTAAAACCTCAAGGGAATAGATTTAACGTGAGAGGATAAGGGACCAGAGAGTGCTTTCTTCACACAGAGTCGGGTGCTGACAGTTTTTAATGATGTGCTGCTTTCTAGGGGCACTACCAATTAAAAGTGTCCTTGATGTCAGTTTCACAGAAAACATTTTATTTCTGTTGAAGGTTTAAACTCACTAGCTGTGAAATCCTACAAGTTCCACTTTACTGTCATCTGTGTGTGTGTATACACAGACAAACGAAACAATGTTCTGTCTTGATCACGCTGCACTCACAGAACATATATCACACAATCACAGACAGTACCTAAACCAAAATGTTATCATTAATAAATAATTCAAAATGCATGTAGTGCGCAGCACAGATAAACAGTCCAGTAAACGCCTCACTGTCCTAGTGACAACAGATCAGTTTTCTGAGCCATTTAATTACTAATTTGCTTTGGATGGATCGAGCTCATCAGCCAAGATTGACAGCTCACCTTGGAGAAGGAAAACTCTGACCTCGAACCTCCACTGCCTTGTGGCTATACCCATTCATGGGGGAGTACACCCAGAGGAAAGATCCAGAACTGGAGTCCCTACGACAGTCCTACACAGACGGGGAGCCTGCTGCATGGGCAACAGGTTGCTTTCTTCTCCATATCGTACTGCCCCAGCTTGCATAAAAACTTTGACAGCTAGGTCGCAACACTAATGGTTGATCCTAATCAACGGAGGGCATTGAACTTTAATTTCCTAATTGTGATTACTAATTTAATCAGTTTGGCACACCATTGTGGGCTGAAGGGCCTGTTCCTGTGCCGTACTGTTCAATGTTCTATGTCCTTGATGCTGCCTGACCTCCTGAGTATTCACGTCACCGAGCTTGTTTCAGCTGGCGTTAGACACCTTTCAGATGCACATAGACCCTTCCTTGAAACTGGTTTAAAATGTTCACACATTATCTGGTCCAGGCTGATCTGCTGAACAAGGCCAATCTGTACAGCTTTAATTTCCTGCAGTCTTAGTCAACATCAGAGAGCCTGGTTTCTCAGTTATCAGGGAGGTTGTTCCAAAATCAAGATTCAAGATTGTTTAATGTCATTTCCAGTACGCAAGTGTAAAGGAGATTGAAAAAATTGTTACTCTGGATCAGATGCAGCACTAAAAAATACACAATAAGATAAAGAACACAGTAATAAAAAACAAAATAAATAAAAATATGTAAGACAGCTTATATACAGTACATAGAATGTTTTCTTTCTTGATATCTGACACGTCGTTCCATGCTAGAAAGGCTGTGAATTCCTGGCAATAACAACACTCACTGTTTCCTGTGCAACCCTCAGTATTTACAATATCTGCCTCCACCATACATTAGCTTGAAAAATCTCCACATTCATCGTTGTTTTGACATTTTTATGACACACAATCAGTATCAGCAGCATTCGTGTGGAGACCTAATTTCAGAGGAACAAATGGCTGTTAATCGAGGTGCATTATCATTCTTTGTCACTGTGATAAATGATTGGTTCATTGGGTTTTGTGTAAGCCCGCCGTTATATTAGAACATGCCCTTCCTCACAGTCTGCTTCCTTTGGCTTGCACTCAAGCTGATGTGACAATAGTGTTTATTTTTGGTCTAACCTTCCCTTTAGCTCAAAACCTTTACACAACTTCAACTAGACAAAAAAAAAGAATAAGTTAATAGTTGATTCATGCCAGCTGATAAAAGCCTCATTTTTCTCCAGTGCCACTCTAGTGAACATCATGTCTTTGCAAATCTTAAATATTTTTAAAAATTAAAGATTAGCTTTATTCTTCACATGCACATTGTAATATCAAAACATACAGTGAAGTCACAGAATCACTTTCATTTTAATCCTACACAAGCTCTCAGGTCTTCCTTCCATCGGTCTCTTAAATTTTAAAAAGATGCTCTCTTCTTGTTGCTGCCACCAGGAAGAAGGTACAGGGGTCTTAGGGCTCACACCACCAGGTTCAGGAACAGTTATTACCCCTCAACCATCAGGCTCTTGAACCAAATGGGATAATTTCATTCAGCTTCACTTGCCCCGTCATTGAAATGTTCCCACAATATCTGGACTCACTTTCCAAGGCTCTTCACCTCATGTTCTCGATATTTATTGCTTATTTATTTATTATTCTTATTTCCTTTTTTTGTACTTACACAGTTTGTTGTCTTCTGCACTTTGGTTGAACACCAAGTTGGGCAGTCTTTCACTGATTTTGTAATGGTTATTACTCGGTAGGTTTATTGAATATGCCCACGAGAAAATGAATCTTAGGGTCCTATCGAAGGGTTTCGGCCCGAGACAGCGACTGTACTTTTTCCATTGATTCTGCCTGGCTTGCTGAGTTCCTCCAGCATTTTGCTCGGATTTCCAGCATCTGCAGATTTTCTCTTGCTCAGTGATGTATATGGTGACATATATGTATTTTGAGAATAAATTCACTTTGAACTTTGAAGGTAATTGGCTGGTTGGTTTTTTTGAACTATGCTCCTAAACTGTGGAATTCAATACCTAAAACTGTAAGGGGTACACACTCATCTGAAACTTCTAAACACCAGTTCACATCCTATTTATTTAACCTTGCTTTTATCTAACATCTTTCATCTTTTATTTTCATGTTTGCACTTTATCCCATTATAAAGCACTTTCAACTACATAATTTGTCTGAAAAGTGCTCTATAAATAAGTTATTATTATTATTACATGTGCTCTTTGCATGAAATCAAATAAGCTAAATTGTGCTGGGCAGCCTTCAAGTGTCATCACATTTGCAACATCAACATAACACGCCCACAGCTCACTAACCCTAACTGGATGTCTTTAGAATGAGGGAGGAAATGTACATGATCACAGGGAGAACGTACAAACTCCTTACAGACAGTGGTGGGAATTGAACCCCCCAACATTGGTGAGCTAAAGTGATTTGCCACCCACTACACTAGTGTGCCACCTAGACTTGAATATAAGCATAGGCAGGCTTGAATTTGAAGGCAAAAAGATGATGATCTGTAAATGTGAAGAGACATCATATACTTGATCTTCCATTTTCCAACTAAAAGGTGAATCATTCCAAAACTGTCTCAGTAAAACACTGGAGGAGAAGTGGGTCATTTGGCACCTCAGACATTCCACCAACTAATCCGAACTTTTGTCCCTTGCCCCTGATGTGTTCACTCACCAATGCATCAGTTTCAGCTCAGAAGTACACAGAACATAGAGCATAGAGTACAACTGTACAGCACAGTATGCACCCTTTGGCCCACAATATTGTACGCATGATCTTCAAAGGATGATGTCTCGAGAAGGTGGCATCTATCATTAAGGACCCTCTCCATCCAGGACATGTCCTTTTCTCATTACTGCCATCAGGGAGGAGGTACAGGAGCCTGAAGACACACTCAACATTCTAGGAACAGCTTCTTCTTCTCCACCTTCAGATTTCTAAATGGCCCAGGAACCCTATGTCACTACTTTGCTACTATTTATTTATTTATTTATTTATCTATCTATCTGTCTATCTATTTATTGTAGTGACAAGATTTTTAACAAATTTCATGACATACAATACAGCACAAAAATCTTATGCCTATATATAGTCAGGGTGCCTAAGAATTTTACACAGTACTGTAGTAATTTTATGTATTGTGCTGTACTGCTACTGCAGAAAAAAGAGCAAATTTTGTGAGATATATGAGTGATGATAAACCTGATTCTGTCATGCATCTCTATTGTGGAGTAAGAGTGGGAAGGGGGCAGGAAGAAGGGAATCATGGTCGGGAAAAGGGGAAGGAAGAGGAGAGGGAGCAGGAAGCACCAGAGAGACATTTTGTAATGATCAAGAGACTAATTGTTTGGAATCAAATAACCTTGCCTGGTGTCTCAGTGCTGGATCTGTCTGCACACGCAATGATCCCTGCCCCTGGCACTCCTCTGCCACCTGTCCCGCAGCTCTCCATCCTCGCCATTCACAATGTCCTTTGCTACCCCTCGCTCTCTGTTCCAGGCACACACCACTCTCAGTGTAAACACCTAATTTTGACATCTCCCTTAAATGCTCCTCCATTGTAAAGGTAAAATAAAGACTGGCTTTATTTGTCACAGGTACAATGAAACATACAGTGTAATATGTTGTTTGCATCAAAGACCAACATAGTCAAGGATGTGCTCGGAGCAACATGCAAGTGTCACCTCACTTTCGCTGCCAGGCATGCCCACAACTTACTAACCCTGGCCTACAAGTCTTTGGAATGTGGGAAGAAACCAGAGCATCTGGAGGAAACTCATGCAGTTACGGGGAAATGTATAAACTCCTTAGAGATTGTGGTGGGAATTGAATCCAGATTTCTGGTGCTGAAGAACATTGTGCTAACTGCTATTCTCCCTTGCAGCCACCTCTGGTATTGCCTATGACCACCCTGGGAAGAAGGTACTGGTTGTCAACTCTTACCTATCGTTCATTTGTTCTGTGCCATGTCACATGACGTGGGCGATAATTGCCTTATTCATGAGCATGACTGTTCATTCCAGACTCATCACCTGCAGCCTATTTAACCCCTGTTCTCATCCACCGTCCTCATTCACTCATTGAACCAGCCGGCCCAAACCAGTTACTCCTAACTTCCACTCTCCCTGTCTAAAGTTGACCTTCTTGCCTGTTGTGTTGAGTATCTGTTTATTCGTAGCTTGTTATTTTGCCGTCTATTATTAAGATTATCATTTACTACTGAATCATCTCTACTGCTCTGCTTTCAGGTGAAGCCTCCTCTACATTTCCTGACAGACCATAGTCTAGATATTTTCCCTGGAGTCAATCACTAATGCAACCACTTTTGAGTTGCTAATGGCCAATACCAGAGCGGGGGGCGGGGGGGGGATAATTTTAAGGTGACTGCTGGCAGGTATAAAGGTAATGTCAGAGGTCAGTTATTTATCCAGAGAGTGCTGAGTGTCTGAAACACTCTGCCAGGGGTGGTGGTAGAGGCAGATGCATTAGGGGCATTTAAGAAACTCTTAGATAGACAGATGGATGATAGAAAAATGAAGAGGTGTGTGGGAGGGAAGAACTAGATTTATCTTGGAGCAGGTTAAAAGTTCGGCACAATGTCTTCAGCCAAAGTGCCTATACTGTAGTGTAATGTTCTACTTTCTGTGAGCTGTGCTTCGAATGCCTCACTGCCCATGACAAGACAGCACTCCCTCAGTACTGCAGGCACACAGTCAGAGGGGTAATCCCTACACAGCCAGCACCTTCTGATCCAGAGACAGGGGGGCTTCCTAATGAGACACAATTATTGTAAAAGCTAGGCAGCACAGGCTGCAGAATTGAACCAGTTACAGAAGAGGAGTTTAACACCCACGCTTACATTCAAATGACTGATTCCATCCTCCTCATCAGTAACTTGGCTCTATTTATAACCATCGTTCAACCAGCAAGTTTCAGATAGTTGTCAATAATTCATGTTTTCCATTGAAACCTTGCAGAACAGGGTCTATTATCAACAGCTGATTATAAGGTTTGATAGTTTTTCAAACACTAAAATGATCTTAAGTACACTTTAGCAACACTGTGATAGATAAAAAAATTATTCCCCCTGGCAACCATTAAATAACAGTGTCTACTGAGATTTGCTGTGATGTTGGTAACAAGATCAGTACAGATGCATTGTATTACTGATTATGAACCTAATGTGTTAACTGCCTCATTTAGTTCTGTTTATACTAAAATACATCATCAAAGCTGCTTCTACACAGTGAGGTTACAAACCTTGTTATAAAAAGATGTGTTGCTATGGCAATGTGCATACATTTGTGGGGGATGTATAATCATCCCAAAATAACTCCCATCATGCGGTGTCGTCACTGATAACAAAATAAAATAAACTAAAATACCGGACCCCGAACACACTCGCTCTTACGACTCAACCACACTTCATTTTACTTGTGCCCAGAGAGAACAGCGTGGCCCCTGTCACCCACACTTTCTAAAGCCAGGAAAGAAAAAAACAGTTTTAGTACACAATTGGCTTATCAGTTACAGATATTGACCATCTGGTAAATTGTATATGTTTGAATTCCTTACTTGCAAAATCAATCGCCATTCACAGTAGAGATACAAAAGGTCAATAGAAAGCGCAAGCTGGCAACCGATACTACCTTGAAGTTAGCAAAGTAATTGTCCCTGAGTGGGTGCGTGTATTTCACTTCCTTCCATTATTCCTATCTTGTCTGTCTCTGGCACCCCCTATTATGTAAAGGAATGTTGTAGGAAGACCTTTCTAATAAAGTCTCACTTCAGAGACCTCACTCGTCTGCCCTGAGCTCACACTGCCACAGTCACCCTGCGTACCTCATCTGTAACAAACAGCGATGTCTTCGGTGGTCTCACTTCAGTGATCTCATTTGGCTGTGTTTAACTGCACGTCATCGCAGTCATCCTCGCCTGGATGTTGTCTTTAACCCTTGTCTTACCACAACTCCCAAAGGGGGACAGTGAGATCTATATAACTTCATAAAGATCACTGCAAGAATGTTTATATTAAAGATCCATGGACCTGAATTGTTAATGAGTTTTCTCTCTCCAAAGATACTGCCTGACTCAATATGTTAGCAGAAATTCATGTCTTATACCTATCAAATATTGAAAGCCCTGGATAGAGTAAACATGGAGAGGGTATTTCCTATAGTGGGGGAGTCTAGGACCAGAGGGCACAACCTCAGGATAGAGCGATGTCCATTTATGAGAGAAATGAGGAGGAATTTCTTTAGCCAGAGGGTGTTGAATCTGTGGGATTCATTGCTACAGAAAACTGTGGACGCCAAATCATTTTGTACATTTAAAGTGGAGGTTGATATTGATAGGCTCTTAATTAGTAAAGATGTTAAGGGTTACAGAGAAAAAAAATTTTAGATTTAGGTTTATTTTTCACGTGTACCTCAAAATATACAGTAAAATATGTTGTTTGTGTGAACAACCAGCAGAACCTAAGGATTGCTGAGGGCAGCCTGCAAGTATCGCCATGCTCCTGGTGCCAGTGTAGCTTACCCACATCTTACTAGCTCTAACCCATGCATCTTTGAAATGTGGAGGGAAGTGGAGTACCCAGAAGAGACCCACGTGGTCACAGGGAGAACATACAAACCCCTAAGTGACACTATGGAAATTGAACCCGAATCACTGGCGCTATAACATTCAAAGTTCAAATTTCAAATAAATTTGTTATCAAAGTACATATTTGCACTATATATAACCCCGAGATTTATTTTCTTGTAGGGATACTCAATAAATTCAATAGCCATAATAGAGGCAATGAAAGAACACACACAACAGGACGAACAAACAAACAATGTGCAAAAGACAACAAACTGCAAACACAAAAAGAATAAATACGTAGATAGATATGTAGATAAATAAATAACCATATAACTATATAACAATTACAGCACAGAAACAGGCCATCTCGGCCCTTCTAGTCCATGCCGACACTTACACTCACCTAGTCCCAGTGGCCTGCACTCAGCCCATAATCCTCCATTTCTTTCCTGTCCATATACCTATCAAATTTTACTTTAAATGACAATACCGAACCTGCCTCTACCAGTTCTACTGGAAGCTCATTCCACACAGTTACCACTCTCTGAGTAAAGAAATTCCTCCTCATGCTACCCTTAAACTTTTGCCCCCTAACTCTCAAATCATACCCTCATTTGAATCTCCCCTACTCTCAATGGAAAAAGCCTATCCACGTCAAATAAGTAAATAAATAAGCTATAAATATTGAAAACATGAGATGAAGAGTCCTTGAAAGTGAATCCATAGCTTGTGGGAACAGTTCAGTGATGAAGCGAGTGAAGTTATTACCTTTGGTTCAAGTGCCCGACTATTGAGGGTAATAACTGTTCCCAAATCTGGTGATGTGGGTTCTGGGGCTCCTGTACCTCCTTCCTGATGGCAGCAGTGAGAAGAGAATATGGCTTGGATGGTGGGGGTCTATAGTGATAGATGCTGCTTTCCGACAATAATGCTCCATGTAGATGTGCTCATTGTGAGGAGGGCTTTACCCATGATGGACTGGGATTGATTGAGAGGTTGTTATGGCCCCACTCAGCCCAATGTTCAGTGACCCTCCTATATGATGATTTGTCCCAACTTTTGATTTGGCCAATATTTTTGGTGTCATCGGCAAACTTAAATACGGCATTAGAGCTACGCCTAGCCTCACAGTCATAAGTATAAAGCAAGTAGAACAGGTAATAAGCACACAGCCTTGTGGTGCATCTGTGCTGATGGATATTGTGGAGGAGATATTGTTGCCAATCCAAACTGACTGGGCCTGCAAGTGAGGAAATCGAGGATCTAGTTGCATAAGGAGGTATTGAGGCCAAGGTCTTGAAGATGCACTGTGAATGGAGTTGAGCAGGAAAATAAATCAGTCATGATTGATTGGTGGTGCAGACTCAATGGACTGAATGGCCTAATTCTGCTCCTATGTCCTTTGGTCTTAGTTCTTGCCTGCAGCAACTTGCATTTGGTGTAATAATTTCACTTCATTGCAGGAGCTTTGATATGAGGTTTAAAATCACAGAAGCTCACAGCACAAGAGGTGTTCACTGTACCAGTTCTCTGAGAATGTTTCCCAATTAGCCTCACTGCCTCATTCTCTCTGTCAGCAGAGTTTGGCTTTGTTTTTTTTTTTTCATTTGTTGGCCTGGATTTTACTGCTGATTTTGAAGAAAGCTCCCTGCAGAGATCTAGCTTCTCTCAGGTGCTGCAGTAACATGGACTTTAAGTTATAAGATTGACAAAGAATTCTGGACCTTTGATTCTGAGACATCGAACTTCAATGGCCAAGGCTTGTCTTGGAGCTGGGCGGCTGTCCGTGGGAGGGAGGAAAGGGGCTTGTTGTTTTGTTGCTTGCTGTATTCTGTTTTGTTCTGCTGAACATGGTGGGCATGCGAGCTACGTTGGTATCAGAATGCATGGCAACACTTGTGGGCTGCCACAGCACCTCCTCAGGTTGTGCTGGTTGTTAATGACACATTTCACTGTATGCTTCTATGTTCATGTGGTAAATAAATGAATCCGAATCGAGTCCAAATCCTACCATGGCAGCAGGGAAATTTAATTCTGAATAACCAACTAAATTACAGTCTTTTAAAAATAATGATTGTCTGTAACAATATGCAAGGAACCACCCCCAGTTCACTAATGCTCTTCAATAAGCCATAAAGTCATAGAGTCTTACAGCAAGAAAACAGGCCCTTCAGCCCAAAATATTGTAAACCACATTGACCAAGATGTCCATCTAACCTAGCTCCACTTGTTTGCATTGACACACATCCCTCCAAACCTTTCCTATCCATGAACAAAATCACTTGTTCTTACCTGGTCTGTAACCCCATAGCAACCAATGTGATAGACTCTTTCCCACCTCCTCAGTTCAAGGCCAATGAGGAATCAACATTGGCACTGACTGGAAAGCGCAAATGCCATCAAGAGTTAAAACCAACTTTCCTCAGTTCTTGGAGCCACAAGAGCCTCAGGACCAACACTACCAGGTTCAGGAAGAGTTACAACCCCTCAACCATTGGGCTCTTGAACTAAAGGGAATAACTTCACGCAACTTCACTTGCCCCATCACTGAACTGTCCCCACACCTTTTGTTTGGTATCTGCAGTTTGCTGTCTTTTGCACTCTGGGTCAATGCCTGGCAGGGTGGTCTTTTCTTGATTCTATTATAGTTATTATTCTGCAGATTTATTGAAAATGCCCACAAGAAAATGAATCTCTGGGTTGTATATGATGACATATATGTACTTTGATAATATATGTACTTTAATTTTACAGGAAATTGAATTAGTGATGAATGTGGAATTAAGTTAGAAGCAGATATCGAAACATTTCAAGAACATAATTAGGTGTAGAGTTGTTAATCATGAAGTGAAAGTGTAAGACATAAACTAAGATGGTAAACAAAAGACTCTGCAGATGCTGGAAATGAGAGTAACACACACAAAATGCTGGAGGAACTCAGCAGGTTGGGCAGCATCTAAGGAGGGGAATAAACAGTCAATGTTTTGGGCCACAGAGACATGCCTCCAGGGTGACCAAGGATGGGAGCTCAACATCCAGGGATATTCAATATTCAGGAGGGATAGACAGGAAAGAAAAGGTGGGGTAGCATTGCTGGTTAGAGAGGAGATTAACGCAATAGAAAGGAAGGACATTAGCCTGGAAGATGTGGAATCGATATGGTTAGAACTGCATAACACTAAGGGGCAGAAAACGCTGGTGGGAGTTGTGTACAGGCCACCTAACAGTAGTAGTGAGGTTGGGGATGGCATTAAACAGGAAATTAGAAATGCGTGCAATAAAGGAACAGTAGTTATAATGGGTGACTTCAATCTACATATAGATTGGGTGAACCAAATTGGTAAGGGTACTGAGGAAGAGGATTTCTTGGAATGTATGCGGGATGGTTTTCTGAACCAACATGTTGAGGAACCAGCTAGAGAGCAGGCCATTCTAGATTGGGTATTGAGCAATGAGGAAGGGTTAGTTAGCAATCTTGTCGTGCGAGGCCCCTTGGGTAAGAGTGACCATAATATGGTGGAATTCTTCATTAAGATGGAGAGTGACATAGTTAATTCAGAAACAAAGGTTCTGAACTTAAAGAAGGGTAACTTTGAAGGTATGAGATGTGAATTAGCTAAGATAGACTGGCAAATGATACTTAAAGGGTTGACGGTGGATATGCAATGGCAAGCAATTTGAAGATCGCATGGATGAACTACAACAATTGTTCATCCCAGTTTGGCAAAAGAATAAACCAGGGAAGGTAGTGCACCCATGGCTGACAAGGGAAATTAGGGATAGTATCAAGTCCAAAGAAGAAACATATAAATTAGCAAAAAAAAGCGGCACTCCTGAGGACTGGGAGAAATTCAGAGACCAGCAGAGGAGGACAAAGGGCTTAATTAGGAAAGGGAAAAAAGATTATGAGAGAAAGCTGGCAGGGAACATAAAAACTGACTGTAAAATCTTTTATAGATACGTGAAAAGAAAAAGATTGGTCAAGACAAATGTAGGTCATTTACAGCCAGAAACGGGTGAATTGATCATAGGGAACAAAGACATGGCAGACCAATTGAATAACTACTTTGGTTCTGTCTTCACTAAGGAGGACATAAATAATCTTCCGGAAATAGTAAGGGACCGAGAGTCTAGTGAGATGGAGGAACTGAGGGAAATACATGTTAGTAGGGAAGTGGTGTTAGGTAAACTGAAGGGATTAAAGGCAGATAAATCCCCAGGGCCAGATGGTCTGCATCCCAGAGTGCTTAAGGAAGTAGCTCAAGAAATAGTGGATGCATTAGTGATAATTTTTCAAAACTCCTTAGATTCTGGATTAGTTCCTGAGGATTGGAGGGTGGCTAATGTAACCCCACTTTTTAAAAAAGGAGGGAGAGAGAAACCGGGGAATTATAGACGGTTAGTCTGACATCGGTGGTGGGGAAAATGCCAGAGTCGGTTATCAAAGATGTGATAACAGCACACTTGGAAAGAGGTGAAATCATTGGACAAAGTCAGCATGGATTTGTGAAAGGAAAATCATGTCTGACAAATCTAATAGAATTTTTTGAAGATGTAACTAGTAGAGTGGATAGGGGAGAGCCTGTGGATGTGGTATATTTAAATTTTCAAAAGGCTTTTGACAAGGTCCCACACAGGAGATTAGTGTGCAAACTTAAAGAACACGGTATTGGGGGTATGTTATTGATGTGGGTAGAGAATTGGTTGGCAGACAGGAAGCAAAGAGTGGGAGTAAACGGGACCTTTTCAGAATGGCAGGCAGTGACTAGTGGGGTACCGCAAGGCTCAGTGCTGGGACCCCAGTTGTTTACAATATACATTAATGATTTAGACAAGGGAATTAAATGCAGCATCTCCAAGTTTGCGGGTGACACGAAGCTGGGCGGCGGTGTTAGCTGTGAGGATGCTAAGAGGATGCAGGGTGACTTGGATAGGTTAGGTGAGTGGGCAAATTCATGGCAGATGCAATTTAATGTGGATAAATGTGAGGTTATCCACTTTGGTTGCAAGAACAGGAAAACAGATTATTATCTGAACGGTGGCCAATTAGGAAAAGGGGAGATGCAACAAGACCTGGGTGTCATTGTACACCAGTCATTGAAGGTGGGCATGCAGGTACAGCAGGCGGTGAAAAAGGCAAATGGTATGTTGGCATTCATAGCAAAAGGATTTGAGTACAGGAGCAGGGAGGTTCTACTGCAGTTGTACAAGGCCTTGGGGAGACCTTTGAATATTGGGGAGAATATTGTGTGCAGTTTTGGTCCCCTAATCTGAGGAAAGACATTCTTGCCATAGAGGGAGTACAGAGAAGGTTCACCAGATTGATTCCTGGGATGACAGGACTTTCATATGAAGAAAGACTGGATCGACTAGGCTTATACTCACTGGAATTTAGAAGATTGAGGGAGGGATCTTATTGAAACGTATAAAATTCTAAAGGGATTGGACAGGCTAGATGCAGGAAGATTGTTTCTGATGTTGGGGAAGTCCAGAACGAGGGGTCACAGTTTAAGGATAAAGGGGAAGCCTTTTAGGACCGAGATGAGGAAAAACTTCTTCACACAGAGAGCGGTGAATCTGTGGAATTCTCTGCCACAGGGAACAGTTGAGGCCGGTTCATTGGCTATATTTAAGAGGAAGTTAGATATGGCCCTTGTGGCTAAAGGGATCAGGGGGTATGGAGAGAAAGCAGGTACAGGGTTCTGAGTTGGATGATCAGCCATGATCATACTGAATGGTGGTGCAGGCTCGAAGGGTCGAATGGCCTACTCCTGCACCTATTTTCTATGTTTCTAAGATCCTTCATTAGGACTGAATAACTGCCCCCTTGCTTTCCAGTCCTGAAAAAGGGCCTTAACCCAAAACATCACCTTCCATAGATGCTGCTCGACCTGTTGAGTTTCTCCAGTACCTTGTGTGTGTTTCACAAAAAGAGATGGTTTCTTTTAGCACAGTGTGATTGTCTCATGAAGTTTATAGTGGGGCACACCATTAAAAACACAACGACAGCTCATTCAACATAGAGTAAACTTTTCTCAGCAAAAGTAATTGATAAGAAGTTCCAGTTGACATGGTTAAGTTGAAGAGAAAATTCTCAGCTGCATGGACACCAGCACTGTTCTCTGTGCCAAAATGATTATCACTGGTAACAAATTTTGAATTTTCACACAACAGTTCCAGTGTGGTAAAATGACAGGAGATTTGATAGAGGTGGACAAAGTTATAAGGGATATAGATAGGGTAAATGTAATCAGGCTTTTTCCATGGAGGTTGGGTGAGACCACAAACAGAGGTCATGAGTTTAGGGTAAAAGGTGAACTGTTTAAGGAAAACCTGAGGGGGATCCTCTACACTCCGAGGGTGGTGAGAGTGTGGAATGAGCTGCATGTGGAAGTGGTGGATATGAGTTCGATTTGGATAGGTACGTGGATGGGAGGTATGGAGGGCTATGTCCAGGTGCAGGTTGATGCTACTAGGCAGATTAATAGTTCAACTTGGACTAGATTGGCCAAAGGGCCTGTTTCAATGCTGTTGTGTTTTATGACTCTAATTTCCAGGCCAATTCTTTGCATCACCCTACAACTGCCCTGATTATCCGGACTACACTCCTCTTCCCAATCTAATATTAAAGATCTGCAACACTTCCAGAGGAAAGTAACTCATACCCAGTGTACCGACTGAACTTAATCCCTCAGTCAGCATCACTGGGAGAAATATTCCATTCACTTTCAGGAAGCCGGATGTCTATGAGTCAGTCCACATTATCCTTTCAGAAGACTGTCCTGGGACAAGAATGTAAATGCAATTACAAAGAAAGCACAACAGTGCTTCTAATTCCTTAAGAGTTTGCAAAGATTCAGCATGATGTCTAAAACTTTGACAAACTTCTATTAATGTGTAATGGAGAGTATATAGACAGGCTGCATCACAGGTTGGTATGGGAACACCAAGGCCCTTGAATGGAAAATCATACAAAAAGTAATGAATATAGGTCAGTCTATCATGGGTAAACCCCTCTACACCACTGAGTACATCTACACGAAGCAGTGTCGCAGGAAAACAGCATCCACCATCAGGACCCCTACAAGCCAGGTCATGCTCTCTTCTCACTGCTGCCATTAGGAGCCTCTGGACTCACGCCACCTGGTTCAGGAACAGTTTTAACCCCTCAACCATCAGACTCCTGAACCCAGAGGGGATAACTTCATTCAGCTTCACTTGCCCCATCACGGAAATGTTCCCACAACCTATGTATTCACTTTCAAGGCCTTTTCATCTCAAGTTCTCACTATTTATTTCTTACTATTTATTAATCTTATTTCTTTCTTTTTGTATTTACATTTTATTGTCTTTTGCATTCCAGTTGAACACCCACGAATCTTACCTGGTCCCTCAACACCAGCTCCATAGCCAAGAAAGCCCAGCAGTGTCTCTACTTTCTGCAAAGACCGAGGAAAGTCCATCTCCCACCCCCCATCCTCACCACATTCTACAGAGGATGTATCGAGAGCATCCTGAGCAGCCGTATCACTGCCTGGTTCGGGAATTGCACCGCCTCGAATCGCAAGACCCTGTAGTGGATAGTGAGGTCAGCTGAGAAGATCATCAGGGTCTTTCTTCTCGCTATTACAGACATTTACACCACACGCTGCACCTGCAATGCTAACAGCATTGTGAAGGACCCCACACACCCTTCATACAAACTCTTCTCCCTCCTGCCATCTGGCAAAAGGTACCGAAGCATTTG
The DNA here is from genome assembly GCF_048418815.1 of Hemitrygon akajei. NCBI lineage: Eukaryota > Metazoa > Chordata > Chondrichthyes > Myliobatiformes > Dasyatidae > Hemitrygon > Hemitrygon akajei. The sequence continues at coordinate 3,725,165 of NC_133133.1, forward strand.
GGCTCTCACGACCAGACTGTGCAACAGTTTCTTCTCCCAAGCCATCAGACTCCTCAATACCCAGAGTCTAGACTGACATCTATATCATTTATTATTATATTGTAATTTGTCCTCTACTGTGCCTGTTGTCTTGTTTATATAATTGTTGTACTGCCCTGTACTGTTTTGTGCACTTTATGTAGTCCTGTGCCGGTCTGTAGTCTAGTGTTGTTTTACATAGTCTAGTATAGCCTTGTGCTGTCTCACATAGTCTAGTGTAGTTTTGTGTTGTTTCATGTAGCACCAGGGTCCTGGAGAAATGTTGTTTTGTTTTTACTGTGTACTGTACCAGCAGTGTATGGTCAAAATGACAACAAACTTGACTTGAATTGAAGTTGGTGCGGTCTTTCATTGATTCTGTTATGGTTATTATTCTATTATGGATTTCCTGAGTATGCCCACAAGAAATCTCAAGGTTGTATATGGTGAGATATATGTACTTTAATAATAAATTTACTTTGAACTTTGAATTTTTCCAATGGGTGCCATAGTAGAGTAGCAGTTAGTGCAACACTATTACAGCTTGGTATTCCAAAGTTCAGCATCCAATTCCAGTGCCATTCTATAAGGAGCCTCCGTACATCCTCCCCGTGGAATGTGCTTTTTTTCCTGGGTGTTCTGGTTTCCACCCATAGTTCATTGTAAATTGTGCTGTGATTAGGATAGGGTTAATCTGATTTGTCGGGGTTGCTGGGCAGCAGAGCTCGAAGGGCTGGTCGGGCCCAATCCTTGCTGTCTCACAATAAATAAATAAATCAATAAAGAGCTGCAGGTTCTCCTGAATTTTGTATTAGGTTTGTTGGTTTAACATTTGAAACCAGGAGATACAGGTTGTGTTAAGAAGGCTGTAGATTGACAGATATCAAGAAAGAAAGCAAGAAAGGAACATGACACATTGCCCAAAAACAGCAGCATCAAAGACCCCACATTCCAGGCCATGCTCTCTTCTCACTGCCGCCATCTTCACCCACTTCACTCACCTCAGCACTGAACTGATCACTCTCGACTCATGTTCTCTGTATTATTTATTTATTATTGTTTACTATTTGCACATTTATTCTACTGCACATTTGCTGCTTGCCAGTCTTTATGTATAGTTTTTCATAAATTCAATTATATTTGATTATTTTCCATAAGATTATGGGAAATAGGAGCAGAATTATGCCATTAGGCCCATCAAGCCTGCTCTACCATTCCATCAAGCTTGATCCATTTCTCCCTCAACCCCATTCTCCTGACTTCTCCCCATAACCTTTCACACACTGACGAATCAAGTATCTATCAACCTCCACCTTAAATTCACCCACTGACTGTCCCTCGAAGGCTGAACCCTCCGGTCTTACTCTCCCCCATCAATGGAAACATCCTCTTCATGTTCACTGTATCTAGGCCTTTCAACATTTGATAGCAACAAGATCCACCCCTCCCCCCCATTCTTCAAAATTCCAGCAAGTCCAGGCCCAAAGCCTTCAATCACAGTTCATATGAGAACAATTTCATTCCCAGAATCATTCTCATAGCACTCCTCTGAACCCTCTCCAATGTCAGCACATCCTGTAAATACCTGCAAAAAAATGAATCTCATACTAGTATATGGTAATATATTTGTACATTGATAATAAACTTTACTTTAACTTTTGATTTTGAGGAAGAAAGACTCACCTTTCTTTATCAAATACCCAAATGCATTATAGCCAGTTTTGGAATGGAGTCACTACCTTAAGAGGAAAATTAGCAGGCTATACGCAGAGAATGATTTCCCAAAACAGTCATGTGATAGTGAACAAATAATTTTCTGAGATATTATTGACTGACAAATCAACATTGGCTCCAGAACACATAGAAACATAGAAAACCTACAGCACAATACAGGTCCTTCGGCCCACAAAGTTGTGCCAAACATGTCCCTACCTTAGAAATTACTAGACTTACCCATAGCCCTCTATTTTTCTAAGCTCTATGTACCTATATAAGTCTCTTAAAAGACACTATCGTATCCAACTCCACTGGCGTTGCCCACAGCCCATTCCACGCACTCACCACTCTGAGTAAAAAACTTACCCCTGACATCTCCTCTGTACCTACTCCTCAGCACCTTAAACCTGTGTCCTCTTGTGGCAACCATTTCAGCCCTGGGGAAAAGCCTTTGACTATCCACACGATCAATACCTCTCATCATCTTATACGCCTCTATCAAGTCACCTCTCATCCTCCGTCGCTCTAAGGAGAAAAGGCCGAGTTCACTCAACCTATTCTCATAAGGCATGCTCCCCAATCCAGGCAACATCATTGTAAATCTCCTCTGTACCCTTTCTATGGTTTTCATATCCTTCTTGTAGTGAGGCGATCAGAACTGAGTACAATACTCCAAGTGGAGTCTGACCAGGGTCCTACATAGCTGCAACATTACCTCTCGGCTCCTAAATTCAATTCCACAACTGATGAAGGCCAATGCACCGTACGTCTTCTTAACCACAGAGTCAACCTGCGCAGCTGCTTTGAGCATCCTATGAACTTGGAACCCAAGATCCCTCTGATCCTCCACACTGTCAAGAGTCTTACCATTAATACCATATTATTGGTAATACTATATTAACACCTGATAAAATCCACCCTAACCTCCAAAATTCTACCATGGGGTCTCATACACCCACATGAGGGAGCAGAGGACAGAATGTGGTAGCCTTTGATGATGAAATTCTCCCTAATTTCCCTATCAGGAAACAGCTGAAATCAATAGTACTTTCAATCAATATTTGTATTCTTATCACAATCTCCAATCCAAATACTAAATCAACCCAGCTGCTGATGCCAAAATAAGCTGAAATGTGTAAAGGAAACTCAGAAGATGGAAAACATTTCTGATACACCAAGACTTAGTCATCTCACAGACCACATATTGCCAAGAAGAAATTATGGGTCATTACAAAACAAAAGTGCTTGTTGAGGTGTTCAAATGCTGTAAAGTATATAGTTATTTCAGCTGTGTTCCATTTCTGTGGAGTATTCATCAATTCTCTGCAAGAAAGCAAGCTTTCACATTAGCTGTTCCTGAATGATAATGTTTACCTCTGGATCCACTGTAGCAGCAAGCAGGGGAGTCAGAGGGAGGCTGTGGAGTATCGATCAAGGAATATTTGGGTTGTAATCTATAAATTTGCCGATGGCACAACTATTGTTCGCAGAATTTCTTATGGTGACAAGGAGGCCTACAGAAGTGAGGTAGATCTGCTGGTTGAGTGGTGTCACAACAACCTTGCACTCAGCATCAGTAAGGAATTGATTGTGCACTTCAGGAAGGATAAGTCAAGAGAAAACACACCAGTCCGCATTGAAGGGTCAGCCAGTGGAAGGTATGGGAAGTTTCAAGATTCATCTCTGAGGATCTATATTGGGTACAACATACGCCAGTTCATAAACCAGGTGATGTGGGACTTGAGGCTCTTGTACATCCTTCCCAATGGAAGAGGCGAGAGGAGGCACGTTCCATGTCCTAACCGTTCTCTCAGGAAGGAAGCTTCCTCTGAATAGAGTATTGAACCATAGAGCACAACACAGAAATGGGCCTTCTGGCCCACCTAGTCCATGCTGAACTGTTATTCTGTCTTGTCCCATTAACCCACACCTGGATCATAGCCCTCCATACCCCTCCCATCCACATACTTATCAAATGTTACTATCAAACCCCCATCCACCACTTCCACTGGCAGCTCATCATGTTTATCAATAGCTTGTATTTATGGCTCCTCATCAATGGAAATATCTTCTCTCTCTTTAGCCAATCCACAATTTCATTGCATCAGCAACCTCCTCATCCTTCAGTAGGGTAAGCAGATTGCAGAAGGGTGACAGACTGGTTCACATCCAGGTGTTAGGCCCGCACTGGCTGACACCTCCCACCCTGCACATTCCAGACTCCACCCAACTAATAGGATTCACCTACCACTCGTTCCAGACTCATCACCTGCAGCCTATTTAACCCCAGTTCACTCATTAAACTGGCTGGTCAGAACCAGTTGCTCCTAGATTTCACTCTCCCTGTCTAAAGTTTATCTTGTTGCCTGTTGTGTTTGGTTTCTGTTCTCTCTTGTTTTGTGGTTTGTTATTTTGCAATCTAGTATTAAAGTTATTGTTTGCTGCTGAATTGTCTGCACTGCTTTGCTTTTGGTTCAAGCCTCCTCTGCCTTTCCTGACACCAGTGAGGGCTGGTGTAACAGTGCAACAGCTAGAGTTACAGGTGAAGGGAAGATCTAACAGCATCTCCATCCATGAACAAAGAGACAACATGGAACATAGAACATTACAGAATAGTAGCGGCCCTTCAGCCCACAATATCATGCTTACTGTTGACCTACTGTAAGATCAATCTGATGACCTGTCACACAGTCTTGTGTACAATTTTTCATTGATTCTATTGTTTCTTTGTACTTACTGCAAGAAAATGAATCTCAGAGTTGTATACTGTGACATATATGCACTTTGATAATAAATCTACCTTGGACTTTGAACTCAAAATCAGCATTCAAGCCACACCTGGAAGCCCTCTCATAGCACAGCTACCCGTTGATATGCAATTCTAGTCAGAGGTATTAACACAAAGACTCACACTCACAGAGGAAAATGAAACAAATCACGTACTTTCACCCACAGGTTCCCCAATATCAATCCTCTATTTACACCAATCCCACATTAATCCCCTAACTAGAAGAGATACTGCAGATGCTGGAAATCCAGAGCAACACACACAAAATGCTGGAGGAACTCAGCAGGTCAGGCAGTGTCTGTGGAGGGGAATAAAGAGTCGGCGTATAGGGCTGAATCCCATTTACTATTCTCAACTTGTTCTCATCGACTCCTCCCAGATTCTTCCACTCACCCACACATGAGGGACAATTCACCACCAGCCTCCATGTCTTCCCCTCACCCACACACGAGGGACAATTCACCACCAGCCTCCATGTGTTCCCCTCACCCACACACGAGGGACAATTCACCACCAGCCTCCATGTCTTCCCCTCACCCACACACGAGGGACAATTCACCACCAGCCTCCATGTCATCTCCTCACCCACACACGAGGGACAATTCACCACCAGCCTCCATGTCTTCCCCTCACCCACACACGAGGGACAATTCACCACCAGCCTCCATGTCTTCCCCTCACCCACACACGAGGGACAATTCACCACCAGCCTCCATGTCATCTCCTCACCCACACACGAGGGACAATTCTCCACCAGCCTCCATGTCTTCTCCTCACCCACACACGAGGGACAATTCACCACCAGCCTCCATGTCTTCCCCTCACCCACACACGAGGGACAATTCACCACCAGCCTCCATGTCTTCCCCTCACCCACACACGAGGGACAATTCACCACCAGCCTCCATGTCTTCCCCTCACCCACACACGAGGGACAATTCACCACCAGCCTCCGTGTCTTCCCCTCACCCACACACGAGGGACAATTCACCACCAGCCTCCATGTCTTCCCCTCACCCACACACGAGGGACAATTCACCACCAGCCTCCATGTCTTCCCCTCACCCACACACGAGGGACAATTCACCACCAGCCTCCATGTCTTCCCCTCACCCACACACGAGGGACAATTCACCACCAGCCTCCGTGTCTTCCCCTCACCCACACACGAGGGACAATTCACCACCAGCCTCCATGTTATCTCCTCACCCAAACACGAGGGACAGTTAACCACCAGCCTCCATGTTATCTCCTCACCCAAACACGAGGGACAGTTAACCACCAGCCTCCATGTCTTTAAAGAGCAGTGGTTGCAGCTTCAGCAACTGAGCTCTCTAGATTTTCTCCCTAAACCTTCCCCTCCCCTAAGGTTCTTCCTGAAACTTCTATGAGTGACAGGACAGAAGATTCCCCACCCCCCCCCCCCACTTGTAGGAAATGTGCAGTACTGCATCTGCTTGTAGTTTTGAAATCTGACCGCAGGAAGTCTGGGGTACAACACACAACTGTAGCTGCAAGTGTGGGTTGCCCACGTTTAACTGAGAACAGATTTCTGCCCATTAAACTCCATCCATAGCTCAGTATGAATTTTTGTTTGGCAACATCACATTAAAATGCTGTATTAATAGAAGATGCTGTTGAACAGTGGGAGGTGCAATCACGATGGACTAAAGATCCCACAGAATAAACAGATCACCTCAACTGAAACCTCGCAACTTCCTCTTGCTCAGAACCTGCAGATTCACTACCAGCTGCCAATCCGTGGAGAGCATTCTAACTGGTTGTTACAGGAGTCTGAAGACACACACTCAACATTTTAGAAACAGCTGCTTTCCCTCTGCCGTGAACAAGTGAACACTTACTCACTATTTTGCTCTCTCTTTGCCCCACTTATTTGTTACATACTTCTGATTGTAATTTATATGAAATTATTATGTATTGCAATGTAGTATTGCCACAAAACAACAAACCAACAAACCATAACATATGTCACCAATAATAAACCTGATAAAGACTCTAGTCCCGCTTTGGCCCTACATTCCTTTGAACCCTTCCAGTCCAAGTGCCCTTTAAATGTTGTTAATGTACCTGCTTCAACTACTTCCTCTGGCAGTTCCTTTAAAACATTCACAACCCATAAATTGTGAATTATTTCTTCCTGAATAAATCTAGAGATTCCTTCTGAGGCAATTTTGTCTCTGTTGGGAAGTGTAAGGACTGGGGTATCAGATTAACAGTTGTGATGTGATTGGCTAGGACAGACACAAGTCTACCGCTGGAGCTGTTCCAAGATTCACCAGGGACACTACAATATTGCTGAGGTTCTTACAATGAAATTGCAACAAGTGAAAACAGTTAATGACTGAAAAAGTAATTCAGTACAAATTTGGCAAGGGTGCTTCACAATCAAATCCAGGTATAATCAACTTCCAAGTTTCAAGATTCAAGATGCAAGATGGCTTGATATCATTTCCAGTACATAAATAATTGTTACTCCAGACCTGATGCAACACAAAAGATAAAGAATACAATAATAAAAAAACACAATAAATTTAAATAGATAAGATAACATATAAATAGATTAATTCTATGCCTATAAAGTGATGCTAGACACAAGAATGTCTGAACATAAGGTGACTATGTGAGGAAATGATAAAGTTGTGGTGGTTGCGGGTGTGTGGAGGGGTGAGTTAGTGGGTGGAGGTGTTGATCAGCCTTACTGCTTGGGGAAAGTAACTATTTTTGAGTAAGGTGTTAATTTTATACTGAATTTTAAAAATCTGTAATATAAACAAAGACTAAAATTAGCTTCTTAGTGGTAAAAATAATGAAATATTTATAAAAAGGTTTAACCATTGAGAGTTTTTGTAAAACGTTTTGGAAAGAATTGTTTCAGATGCCATCCCCAGACAGGACAGAGACAACTAAGGGTATTGATGAACAGAGTGCGGTAGAAGACTGGAACACAATCACACAAAGAGTAATTAATACTGGATTGGTTGTTAATTGTTTAGACTGAAAGATTCTTGTTAGCTACAGATATTAGGTTCCACACCACCACCAGGTTGAGGAAAAGATATTATCCCTCAGCCATCAGAATCACTCACCCCATTACTGAACTGTTCTCACAACCTATGGACTCACTTTCAAGAACTCTTTATCTCATGTTTTCGATATTTATTGCTTATTTACTTATTATTATTTTTTGTATTTGGTCATAGACCATAAGACGTAGGACCAGAATTAGGCTACTTGACCCATCGAGTCATTCTTTTGAGTGTACCAATGCTTAGAGCGGCTTTGGCTCATTTGGTTTAGGCAACGTCAGGCTTGGGTGAGGTAACATATCGGGTAAGTTTCACCTTTCTGTTTTTTTTGTTCATTCCTCATCTGTTAGTGTGTAGCAGTTTAGTGAGACTGCCTCCAAGGGCAGTGATTTTTACTCTGTGTGGGAGATGTGGGAATTCTGCGAGACTCCAGCCTCCCGGATAAACACACCTGCACCAGGTGCACCGAGCTGCAGCTCCTCAGAGAACGTATGAAGGAACTGGAGCTGCAGCTCGTTAACCTTCAGCTCATGTGGAGGATGAGGAGGTGATAGACAGGAGCTACAGGGAGGCAGTCACCCCTAGATTGCAGGAGACAGGTAACTGGGTGACAGTCAGGAAAAGGAGGCAAAATGCACAGGCAGTGCAGAGTATTCCTATAGCCGTTCCCCTCAACAATGTATACAACTTTAGATACTATTGAGGGAGATGACCAACTGGGGGAGCCACAGTGACCGGGTCTCTGGCACTGAGTCTGGTGCTGTGGCTCAGAAGAGCAGAGAGGTGAAGAGGACGGCAGTGTTGATAGAAGAGTCCCTCGTCAGAGGAACAGAGACGAGGTTCTGTGGGCATGATGGAGACACCCGAATGGTATGTTGCCTCCCTGGTGCCAGGATCAAGGATGTCTTGGATCGGGTCCATGGCATTCTCAAGGGGGAGGGTGAGCAATGTCAGTATATATTGGTATCAATAACATAGGTAGACAAGGTAAGGAGGTCCTGAGAGAGATTTTAAGGAGGGGTAGAAAGCTGGAAAACAGGATCTTCAGGGTAAGAATCTCTGGTTTGCTGCCTAAGCCACATACCAGTGAGGGTAAGAATAGGATGATTTGGAAGGTGAATGTGTGGCTGAGGAATTGGTGCAGGGGCAGGGGTTCAGATTTATGGATCATTGGGATCTCTTCTGCAGAAGGTATGATCTGTAAAAAGGGACAGGTTACATTGGAACCCAAGGGGATTCAATATCCTTGTGGACAGGCTGTTCAGAAGGGTTTAAAATAATTAGGCAGGGGATTGGGAACTGGAGTGATAATGCTGAGGATGAGGTTGCTGGTTTACAAACAAAGGCAACGTGTAGTGAGACTCCTAGCAAGGAGAGGCTGATGATTGTGTAAAGTTGAAGACAGCAGGATGCGTTTGAATATAAAATGTGGACAAACTTGAAAAGGCTGAATACAGGACTAAAAGTATTATATTTCAATCTGCACAGTCTACGGAATAAGGTAGATGAACTTGTAGCACAGTTACAGATTGACAAGTATGATGTTTAAGGCATCACTGAATCATGGCTGAAAGAAGATTATAACTGAGAGCTTAAGGTCCAGGATACACATTGCATTGAAAGGACTGGCAGGAAGGCAGAGGGGGTGGTGTTGCTGTGTTGGTAAAAAAGTGAAATCAAATCATCAGAAAAAGTTGACATGGGGTCAGAGAGCATTAAATCATTGTAGATAGAGCAAAGGAACTGCAATAGTAAAAAGACTCGGATGGGAGTTGTACACACACCTGCAAACAGTAGTCAGGATGTGGTCTACAAATTACAGTGAGATAGAATATGCATAGCAAAAGGGCAATGCTACAATAGTCATGGGAATTTCAATATACAGGTAGATTAGGAAAAGCTGATTGGCTTTGGGCACCAAGTGGGACAATTTCTAGAATGTATCCAGATGGCTTTTTAGAGCAACTCATGGGTAAGCTCACCAAGGGATCAGCTATTCTGAATTGGGTGTTGTGTGATGAACCAGAATTGATTAGAGAGATTAAGGTAAAAGAACTCTGAGGGGAAAGTGATCATAATATGATTAAATTCACCCTGAAATTTGAGAATTAGAAGCTAATTTTGGATTTATCAGTATTACTGTGGAGTAACGAGAACTACAAAGGCATGAGAGATGAGTTGGCCAAAACTGATTGGAAAAGAACACTGGCGGGTATGATGGCAGAGAAGCAATGGTTGGAATTTCTGGAAGCATTTTGGAAGGCATAGGATATATACATCCCAAGAGGAGAAAGTATTCTAAAGGAAGGGTGACACAACCATGGCTAACAAGTGAAGACAAAGCTAATATAAAAGTGAAAGAGAGGGCATGTCACAGAGCAAAAATTAGTGGGAATGGTAGAGGATTGGGAAGCTTTTAAAAACCAACAGAAGGCAACTGAAAAAGTCATTAAGAAGGTAAAGATGGAATAAGAAAGTAAGCTAGCCAGTAATATTAAAGAGGATACCAAAAGTTTCTTCAGGTACATAAAGTGTAAAGGAGAGGCAAGAGTGGAAAGCAATGCTGGAGAAGTAGAAATGGGGGACAACAAAATGGATAAGTACTTTCCATCAGTTTTCACTGTGGAAGAGACTAGCAGTATGATGGAAGTTCCAGTTGTCAGGGGTCATGTAGTGGTGAACATTATGAGACAGCAAGTTCTTGGGAAACTGAAAGGTCTGAAGATAGATAAGTTACCTCAACCAGATGTTGTACACCCCAGGGTTCTGAAAGAGGTGGCTGAAGAAATAGTTCTAGAAAACTAGAAAATTGCAAATGTCACTCCACTCTTCAAGAAGGGAGTGAGGCAGAAGAAAAGAAAATATGGGAAATTAGTCTGACCTCAGCGGTTGGGAAGATGTTGGTGTTGATTGTTAAGGATGTGGTTTGGGAGTACTTGGGAGCACATGATAAAATAGGCCATAATCATCATGGTTTCCTCAAGGGAACATCTTTCCTGAGAAACCTGTTGGAATTTTTTGAAGAAATTACAAGCAAGATAGAGAAAAGAGAATCAGTTGATATTGTACACTTAGATTTTCAGAAGGCCTTTGACAAGGTGTCACTGGAGGCTGCTTAACAAGTTACGAGCCCATGGTATTACAGGAAAAGTTCTAGCATGGACAAAGCAGTGGCTGACTGGCAGAAGGCAAAAAATGGAAATAATGGAGACTTTAGTGACTGGCTGCTGGTGACTAGTGGTGTTCACTGCAGTCTGTGTTGAGACCAATATTTTTTATGTTATAAGTCGATGATTTGGATGACAGCTTTGTTGCAAAGTTTGCAAATGATACAAAGTTAGGAGGCGGAACAGGTAGTTTTGAGGAAGAAGAAAGGTTACAGAGGACTTAGACAGATTAGGAGTATGGGCAAAGAAGTGGCAGATGGAATACAGTGTCAGGGAATACATTGTCATGCACTTTGGTAGAAGTGAAAGAGTTGACTATTTTCTAAGTGGAGAAAAATACAAAAAAATGAGGTGGAAAGGGACTTGGGAGTGCTTGTGCAGGATTCCTGAAAGGTTAATTTGCAAGTTGAATTGGTAGAGAGGAATGCAATGTTAGCATTCATTTCAAGAGGACTAGAATATAAAAGCAAGGATGTAATGTTGAGGCTTTATAAACCACTGGAGTATTGTGAGCAGGTTTGGGCCCCTGAGGATGTATCGAGAGTATCCTGAGCAGCTGTATTACTGCCTGGCTGGGAAATTGCACCGTCTCGGATCGTAAGACCCTGCAGCGGATAGTGAGGTCAGCTGAAGGGATCATCGGGATCTCTGTTCCCGCCATTACAGACATTTACACCACATGCTGTATCCACAAAGCTAACAGCATTGTGAAGGACCCCACAAACCCCTCATACGAACTCTTCTCCCTCCTGCCGTCTGGCAAAAGGTACCAAAGCATTCGGGCTCTCAGGACCAGACTGTGCAACAATTTCTTACACACACACACACACACACACACACACACACACACACACACACACACACACACACACACACACACACACACACACACACACACACACACACACACACACACACACACACACACCTCCACTCCCTTTGCAATTTTTGCTCATTTCTTTCTCAATTTCTGCTAAAACATTGTTTACATTTACATTTACATCATTTATTATATTGTAATTTGCTCTTTACTGTGCCTATTGTCTTGTTTATTAATTATTGACAATGTCTTGCACTGTTTTGTGCACTTTATGTAGTCCCGTGTAGGTCTGGAGTCTAGTGTAGTTTTGTGTTGTTTCAGATAGCACCATGGTCCTGGAGGAACGTTGTTTCGTTTTTACAGTGTACTGTACCAGCAGTTATGGTTGAAATGACAATAAAAGCGACTTGACTTATCTTAGAAAGGATGTGCTGAAACTGGAGAGGGTTCAAAGGATGTTCACGAAAATGACTCCAGGATTGAATGGCTTGTCATATGAAAAGCATTTGATGGCTCTGGGCCTGTATTCACTAGAATTCAGAAGAATGAGGGGTGGCTTCATTGAAACCTATCGAATGGTGAAAGGCCTTGATAGAGTGGATCTGGAGAGGATCTTTGCTATGGTGGGAGAGTCTAAGACTGGAGAACACAGCCTCAGAATAGAGGGGCGTCCATTTAGAACAGAGCTGAGGAGGAAGTTCATTAGCCAGGGAGTGGTGAATCTGTGGAATTTGTCGCCACTGGCAGCTGTGGAGGACTCGTCTTTATGTATATTTAAGGCAGAATTTGATAGATTCTTGATTGATCAGGGCATGAAGGTATACGAGGAGAAGGCAGGAGATGTGGGCTGAGAGAGAAATTGATCAGTGATGATGAAATAGCAGAGTGGAGTCGATAGGCCAAAAGGCCTAATTCTGCTCCTATATCATATGGTCGTACGTACTCTGCTCTGCCATTCCATCATGGCTGATATATTATCGCTCTTGACCCCATTCTCCTGCCTTCTCCATGTAACTTTTGACTCCCTGATAGCAATTGGATAGGTACATGGAGAGGCAGGGGAAATGTTGGTGGCACGGTAACGAAGCGATTAGTGTAATATTATTACAGAACCAGCGATCAGGGTTCAATTCCTGTCTCGGTCTGTAAGCAGTTCGTACATTCTCCCTGTGAACGTGTGTTTTTCCTCTGGCTGCTCTGGTTTCCTCCCACATTCCAAAGATGCACGGTTAGGGTTACTGAGTTGTGGGCATGCTACATTGGCTCCAGAAACGTGGCAACCCTTGTTGATGGCCCCCAGCAAATCATCGGACTGTGTTGGTTGTTGATGCAATTGATACATTTCACTGTATGTTTCAATGTACATGTGAAAAATAAAGTGAATCTTTTAATCTTTATAGCACTCCCATACACATGGAACAACTAGCCTGGTTCTTCCCTCTTATGATCCTCTACTAATCAGGAACCTATCAATCTCTGCTTTAAAATTCTAAATGACCTGACATCCACAGGCATCTGTGGCAATGAATTCCACAGATTCACCAGCCTCTGTCCAAAGAAATACTTCCTTATCCCTGTTTTAAATGGACATTTCTCTCATCTGAATCTGTGCTCTCTGGTCCTGGACCTCCCCACTATAAGAAACATCCTCTCCACATCCAGTCTATCTCGGCCTTTCAATATTCAATAGGTCTCAATGAGATTAATGCAAGCCTTGCCACATGAACTCATGCAGGGAAAGTTAAAACAAACACTAGGAAGTGAAAAATGAACAAGATGGCAGGAAATACACAGCAGGTCAGGCAGCATGTGCTGGAAAAGAAACAAATTCAACGTTTTGATTTGGAAACACTGACAGCTTAATATATAGACAAGGAGGAACAGTTCCTTCAGCCACAATGTTGTAGGGAACCAATTAAATTAGTAATCAAATGACTACCTAAACTCATCTCTTCTGCCTACTCAATATCCTTATCCTTCCATTTTCCTCATATTCATGTGTCTATATAAACACTTATTAGGAAGTCCCTAATGTATTTGCCTCTACCAGCACCCCAGGCAGTGCGTATCAGCTACCCACAACTCTGCATAAAAGAGCTTGCCTCCCCCCGCACATCTCCTTTGAATTTACCCCATCTCACCTTAAATCCATGCCCCTGGGGAAAAGATACTGTCTACTCTATCTGTACCTTTCATAATCTTATAAACCTCCAACAGATCTCCCCTCAGCCTCTGCAGCTCCAGAGAATACAGCTCAAGTTTGTCCAAACTCTTGTTATAGCACATGCCCTCTGATCCAGACAGTATCCTGGTAAACCCCTTCTGTACCATTTTCAAAGCCTCAACATAATGAGGCTTAACTGGAGGTTTAGCATAATGGTTGCAGGAATCTCATTCTGAGCAAAACAAAGGAGCTGATCATTGACTTTGGGGAGGGGTGGTGAAATGTTCCTGTCTACATGAATGGTGTTGAAATTTGAGCTGATCGAGAGCCTCAATTTCCTTGGTCCAAACATCACCATTCCTGGTCTAACCACGTTGACAGCACAGCCAAGAAAGCTTACCAATGCAAATTTTTCCACGGAGGTTGGGTGAGACTACAACGAGGGTCTACGATGGACGGTGAAATGTTTAAGGGAACCTCTTCACTCAGTGGATGGTGAGAGTGTGGAATGCACTGCCAGTGTAAGTGGTGGATGCAAGCTCAACTTCAATGGTGAAGAGAAGTTTGGATAGGTACATAGATGGTAGGGGTATGGAGGCCTATGGTCCGGGTGCAGGTCGATGGGACTAGACAGCTTAAATGGTTCAGCATGGTCTAGATGGGCTGAAGGGTTTGTTTCTGTGCTGTAGTTTTCTATGACTACTTCCACAGGATGCTCGAGGACGTATCAGTTTTAATTGATGGACCATAAAAAAGCATTCTGTCTGGATGCATTACAGCTTGATACAACAACTACTCCGCTCGAGACCACAAGAAACTGTAGAGTTGTGAACACAGCTCAGCACTTCACGGGAATGAGCCTCTGCTCAATGGGGACTGAAAACATGTACCTCAAGGCTCAAGGACAGCTTCTATCCCACTGTTATCAGACCTCTTTTATGACAAGATGGACACTTGGCTTCACAACTCATCTTGTTATGATCCTGTACTTTATTTGTTTACCTGCACTGCACTCTTTCAGCAGCTTCTACACTTTATTCTGTAGTGTTCAGCTGACCTTATTCTAGCTCAATGCACTGTGTAATGATCTTATCTCTATAAACAGTATCCAAGGCAAATTTGTACCAAGTTTATTGGTACATATGACAATAACAAAGCAATTCCAATCTAGAAGTACCTCTAAAAACACAAAATGCTGGCAGAACTCAGCAGGCCAGACAGCATCTATGGGAGGAGGTAGTGACGACATTTCGGCCCAAAACGTCATCACTACCTCCTCCCATAAATGCTGTCTGGCCTGCTGAGTTCTGCCAGCATTTTGTGTTTTTATTTATTTCCAGCATCTGGCATTTCCAGTACCTCTGTCCAATCTACATACCGGTAAATGCATTTCATTAAATGTCTGTCAGAGATGTGGAGTATGAGGGATGTGAGTGATCCCTTCAAAACTGAAAAGAACATCAATAGCATGCTGAGGGAATTGTCAGTAAGTAATGCGACCTAAAGATTCATAAAATGAGCAGAATACTGAAGGGAAAAACCTGTGAAATTCCCTTTTACTGGGCACCTCTGAAAACACAACTCGTTAACCCTCACCAACAAACCACTGGACTCAGTGGTGAGAAAACCACCTTCCTCAAACTCTGTACATCTAGGGTTGGTATGTCCCATCAGACTGGGAAGCTGGGACGTTTCAACCACCCGCACCCCGATCTGAGCAAATACTCTATAAATACTGCCCACTTGCAGTTATCCATCAGCAGGAAATAACAGATTGTACACTGCATACAATTATAAAGAAGATGTATTTATGAATGGCACGTAATCAAACAGTTAACAAGAAAGAAAAGCAAAGGAAAGGGCCCTTTATAATTAAAATAGTCAAATGTGCAGAAGGTTGGAGCTCAGCTCTACCAACAGCTGACTGTGTCCTTTTCCTCACGGTGCCAACTCCTATTCCCCGATCACCAGAGAAACTTCCCATCTTGGACTCCATCGTGCATTCCAGTTGGATCAAATCCTACGGCGGGTTCTCTCAATCTTTTTCTCTCTCCATCTCCCACCAAAAAGACCTCGACCCACCCCAATGTCTGTCACAAAACCTCTCTGCCAGCTTTCTCTAGAATCTTCTCCCAATTCCACCATCCTTTATTGGCTGGCCCAACATTTCCAAGCTGAACATCACAACCTCTCATCTTTAACAGTAACCCAGAAACTACCAGCAGAACACACTGTTTCTACAGAAAACCATGAAATGAACTACCCTACAACATTAACAGTAGAATTTTAACCATGGTGTTATACCTGTATAAAATACTGATCAGGTCACAGATTAAGTAACAAGTCTGTTATTAGTTAAAAGGTTAGAAAACATATGAACGAGTGGTGTCACAGATAGATAGGACCATAAAGAGAACTTCCGGCACATTGCCTTCATAAGTCAAAGAACTGAGTATAGGATTTGGGATGTTTTGTTGAAATTGTGTAAGACATTGTTGAAACCCGATTGTGCAGTTCCGGTCACCCACCTACAGGAAAGATGTTAATGAGGTTGAAAGAGAATAGAAAAAGTTGATAAGGATGTTGACAGGAATTGCGGACCAGAGTTATGGGGAAAGACTGAAGAGTTTAAGATTTCTTTTCCTCGAGCAGGGAAGAACGAGGGGAGATCTGATAGAAGGAATACAAAATTATGAGGGGTATAGTTTGGGTAAATGCACACAGGCTTTTTCCACTGAGGTTGAGTGAGATCAGAACTAGATGTCATGAATTAAGTGTGAAAGGTGACATACTTAAGGGGAACTTCTTCACTCAGAAAGTGGTGAGGTGTGGAATGAGCTGCCAGAGGAAGTGCTAGATGTGTGTTCAATTGCAATATTTTGGAGAAATTTGGATAAGTATTTAGATGGGGAAGATATGAAGGGCCAAGGTCCATGTGCAGGTGGATGGGACTAGACAGATTAACATTTCAGCATGGGAGAGATGGGCCAAATGGCCTGCTTGTGTGCTGTAGTGCTCTATGACTCTGGCTGGATAGGAGGAAAAAAGTTTATATAGAATGAGAGTGACTGAATCTGAAGCTAGTAGCTGTAGGCCTGGAGATGTAGAATCAATGTGGGCCTTGCAAAGAGAATTGGACATGTGCTGGAGTTAGGAAATGTACTGGGCTCTGGGGGATTTCACTAATTGAATAGATATTGGAAAGAGCCAGCAGATGCAGAATGTTGTGTGATTCGATAACTGCACAGCTTCAATGTTTAAACCAAATGAAAATGAACTGGCTTTAAGAACTGAAATATTTTAGATTGGAGTATTAAACCCTTCACTGTTACAGATTATTACCACATCCATTTCACTTGTTTAATCATAAGATTTTATTTACTGAAAACTACTTCCCCAAGGCTGGGAGACATTCTGCTTTGATCTAGTACACATTATTTATGACCACACCAGTAGCACTATACTGTTGTATATTTATCTATATGTCATATACAGTATGCACTTTATGACATCCACAAAATACTTTTTAAAATCTGTTAATATTATTCTGTTAATATTATTTATGTGCTGTCTGTGATATATGTACGGTGTCTTGCAATTTGGTCTCTGAGGAATGTTGTTTCATTTGGCAGTTTACATGTGTACGGTTGAATGACAATAAACTTGAACTTGAAATTGTAGGGCAGGAAATTATCTCAAAGTATTTCAGGGGCACAGACAGACTTAATACTTAGGGAAGAAGTTGAGTTATAGCCCCTGTGCCGAAATGTTATTCTTAATAGTACCATCGGCCTGCACCCGTACCATAGCCATCCATACTCCTCCCATCAATGCACTTATCCGAACTTCTCTTAAAGGTTGAAGTTGAACCCACGTCCATTGGCAGCTCGTTCCACACTCTCATCACCCTCTCAGAGGTTGCAACCATTTTTTATGCCGTGGACCCTTACCATTAACAAAGGGGTCCTTGGAC
This sequence comes from Hemitrygon akajei, assembly GCF_048418815.1. NCBI lineage: Eukaryota > Metazoa > Chordata > Chondrichthyes > Myliobatiformes > Dasyatidae > Hemitrygon > Hemitrygon akajei. The sequence goes on from NC_133133.1 coordinate 3,742,858, forward strand.
CCCAGGCTGGGAACCCCTGTTCTGAGTGAAGAAGATCTCCTCAGGTTCCTCTTAAATATTTCACATTTCACCCTTAACCTATCATCTCCAGTTCTCATCTCACTCAACCTCAGTGGATAAACTTGATTGTATTTACCCTCTCCCTAACCCCCTCATAATTTTGTGTAACATATCAAATCTCCCCACAATCTTCTATGTTCTAGGGAATAACTTACTCTACCTTTCTTTGTAACATCAAACAATACAGCACAGGAAAAGGCCCCTTGGCCCACAATGTTGTGCCAAAACAACTACGTAAGTAATCAAATGGCCAACTAAACTAATCCCCTCTGTTTATACAATCTCCATATCCTTCCATTTTCCTCACAATCATGTCCCTGTCTAAAAGTATCTAATGTATCTGCCTCTACCACCACCCCAGGCAGCTCATTCCAGGCGTCCATCGTTCTCTGTGGTTAAAAATTTGCTTCTCACATCTCCACTGAAATTAAACCCTCTCATCTTAAATGTCTGCCCTCTGGGACTAGATGTTACAATGCTGGGAAAAGAGAAACACGGATGGGAGGGGTAGGGAGGGCTATGGTCCTGGTGCAGGTTGAAGGGAGTAGGCAGATTAATGGTTTGGCACAGACTAAATGGGCCGAAGGGTTTGTTTCTGTGCTGTAGTGTTCTTCTAGCCAAGGTCTTGCTATTCTCCTCAGGGCCCTGTCATTCATTATGTATATTCTGGCCTGTTTTGGTTAAACACCTATAGCCATTCCGTCACCCCCTTTCCCAGCTAATCTAGATTCTATTACAGTATAACCTTAGACAACTTTCTACACTTTGCCACCAATTCTGGTATCACCCACAAACTTACAAACCGGGCCACTTACACTGTCATCCAAATGATCAGCATACATGGCAGGGTGGCACAGTAATGCAGAAGTTAGCACAGCGCTTTACCGTACCAGTAACCGGGGTTCAATTCCCAGTGCTGCCCTTTCGTCCCGTGACTGCATGTGTTTCCTCCGTCAATCCGAAGATGTACTAGGTTAATTGGTTATTGTAAATTGTCCTATGATTAGGGTAGGATTATATCAGGGAATTGCTGGGCAGTGCGCCCCAAAGGGCCGGAGGGCTGACTGCATGCTGTATCTCAATAATAAATAAGTAAGCAATGAACAGTCCATTACTGGTCCCTACTGCACACCACTGGCATCACCAGTCCCTACTGCACACCACTGGCGTCACCAGTCCCTACTGCACACCACTGGCGTCACCAGTCCCTAAGCACACCACTGGCGTCACCAGTCCTTACTGCACACCACTGGCATCACCAGTCCCTACGCACACCACTGGCGTCACCAGTCCCTACAGCACACCACTGGCATCACCAGTCCCTACAGCACACCACTGGCGTCACCAGTCCCTACGCACACCACTGGCGTCACCAGTCCCTACAGCACACCACTGGCGTCACCAGTCCCTACAGCACACCACTGGCATCACCAGTCCTTACTGCACACCACTGGTGTCACTGGTCCCTACAGCACACCACTGGTGTCACCGGTCCTTACTGCACACCACTGGCGTCACCGGTCCCTACAGCAGACCACTGGTGTCACCAGTCCCTACAGCACACCACTGGCATCACCAGTGCCTAATGCACACCACTGGTGTCACCAGTCCTTACTGCACACCACTGACGTCACCAGTCCCTACTCCACACCACTGGCGTCACCGGTCCCTACTCCACACCACTGGCGTCACCAGTCCCTACTGCACACCACTGGCGTCACCGGTCCCTACGCACACCACTGGCGTCACCGGTCCCTACTGCACACCACTGGCATCACCAGTCCCTACTGCACACCACTGGCGTCACCGGTCCCTACTGCACACCACTGGCGTCACCGGTCCCTACTCCATACCACTGGCATCACCGGTCCCTACGCACACCACTGGCGTCACCAGTCCCTACGCACACCACTGGCGCCACCAGTCCCTACGCACACCACTGGCGCAACCAGTCCCTACTGCACACCACTGGCGTAACCAGTCCCTACTGCACACCACTGGCATCACCAGTCCTTACTGCACACCACTGGCATCACCAGTCCCTACAGCACACCACTGGCATCACCGGTCCCTACGCACACCACTGGCGTCACCAGTCCTTACTGCACACCACTGGCGTCACCAGTCCTTACAGCACACCACTGGCATCACCGGTCCCTACGCACACCACTGGCATCACCAGTCCTTACTGCACACCACTGGCGTCACCAGTCCTTACAGCACACCACTGGCATCACCGGTCCCTACGCACACCACTGGCGTCACCAGTCCTTACTGCACACCACTGGTGTCACCAGTCCCTACAGCACATCACTGGCATCACCAGTCCTTACTGCACACCACTGGTGTCACCAGTCCCTACAGCACACCACTGGCATCACCAGTCCTTACTGCACACCACTGGTGTCACCAGTCCTTACTGCACACCACTGGTGTCACCAGTCCCTACAGCACACCACTGGCATCACCAGTCCTTACTGCACACCACTGGTGTCACCAGTCCCTACAGCACACCACTGGCATCACCAGTCCTTACTGCACACCACTGGTGTCACCAGTCCTTACTGCACACCACTGGCGTCACCAGTCCCTACGCACACCACTGGCATCACCAGTCCCTACGCACACCACTGGCGTCACCAGTCCTTACTGCACACCACTGGCGTCACCAGTCCTTACAGCACACCACTGGCATCACCGGTCCCTACGCACACCACTGGCATCACCAGTCCTTACTGCACACCACTGGCGTCACCAGTCCTTACAGCACACCACTGGCATCACCGGTCCCTACGCACACCACTGGCGTCACCAGTCCTTACTGCACACCACTGGTGTCACCAGTCCCTACAGCACATCACTGGCATCACCAGTCCTTACTGCACACCACTGGTGTCACCAGTCCCTACAGCACACCACTGGCATCACCAGTCCTTACTGCACACCACTGGTGTCACCAGTCCTTACTGCACACCACTGGTGTCACCAGTCCCTACAGCACACCACTGGCATCACCAGTCCTTACTGCACACCACTGGTGTCACCAGTCCCTACAGCACACCACTGGCATCACCAGTCCTTACTGCACACCACTGGTGTCACCAGTCCTTACTGCACACCACTGGCGTCACCAGTCCCTACGCACACCACTGGCATCACCAGTCCCTACGCACACCACTGGCATCACCAGTCCTTACTGCACACCACTGGCATCACCAGTCCTTACAGCACACCACTGGTGTCACTGGTCCTTACTGCACACCACTGGCATCACCAGTCCTTACTGCACACCACTGGCATCACCAGTCCTTACTGCACACCACTGGCGTCACCAGTCCTTACAGCACACCACTGGTGTCACTGGTCCTTACTGCACACCACTGGTGTCACCAGTCCCTACAGCACACCACTGGCGTCACCAGTCCTTATAGCACACCACTGGTGTCACTGGTCCTTACTGCACACCACTGGCATCACCAGTCCCTACAGCACACCACTGGTGTCAGGCCCCAATGTGAAAAGCCATTTTCCTCTACCAACTCATAACTCTCACCATTAAGCCAATATGGTCTCCAGTTTGCTGCCTTGCCCAGAATCCTGTCTGGACCACCAGAAATAGAAGAGCAGTTAGCAGAAGACTTCACACTAGTCGGAAGGTTCAAGACTCAAAGGGGACTGCATTCCAGACCTCAGGAAGGAGTCATGAGACCATACAACCAGAAGACATTAGAGTAGAATTAGGCCATTTGGCCCATCAAACCTGCTCCACCAGCCAATTATGGTTGATCCTTTTTTCCCCTCCTCAACCCCACATCCCGGCCTCTCCCTGAATCAGGGTCCTCTCCCAGAAATCTCTCTCAGTATCAGCAACAGCCAGAGAAAATGTTCCCAGGTGTGAGTTAACGGCTCTCTGGAGTTCAACGGTGTTGTCCATTGAGGAGGGAGGACAAAGCCTAATGCCATCCACTCGCACTGCCCGCAAGGCTGGCAGGCTGAGACTCTGATGCATAACTTCATCTGTCCACGTTACCACTACAGGCAGCAGCAAAGGGAGAGACAGACAGACAGACAGACAGAGAATGGGAGTGAGAGACAGACAGGGAGGCAATCACAGAGAGAGACAGACAGACAGAGAATGGGAGTGAGAGACAGACAGGGAGGCAATCACAGAGAGAGACAGACAGACAGGGAGGCAGTCAGAGAGAGAGAGAGAGAGAGAGAGAGAGAGAGAGAGAGAGAGAGAGAGAGAGAGAGAGAGAGAGAGAGAGAGAGAGAGAGAGAGAGAGAGAGAGGGAGTGAGAGACAGACAGGGAGGCAATCACAGAGAGAGACTGACAGACAGGGAGGCATTCAGAGAGAGAGAGAGAGCGAGGCAATCACAGAGAGAGACAGACAGGGAGGCAGCCAGAGAGAGAGAGAGAGAGAGAGGAAGTGCAGCGGGAGAGTGTCTGAGAGGGGTGCAGGAGGGGTAGGGGACAGAGAGAGGTGCGGGGGAAGAGAGAATGAATGGGGTGAAAGGGGGGAGGGAGGGTGGGAAAGAACATGCGGCGAAGCTGGAAACAGAGAGACGGGCGAGCTGGGATGGAGGCAGACAAAGGAAGAGAGTGATAGAGCGATAACGTGATCCGTATCAAACAGTCTTAAATATTATCGAGTGAGAGGCCTTATTTAATCTTTCTATAAATAGGTTGCCGTCTCTGCTGCAAGTGGAAAGGCGATGGTTGCCGCAAAAGTCCCAGGAATAAGGTGTATATTTATGGTGAGTTGTCAGAGCCATCAGGGAAACTGTTACTATGAATAGCAGCAGCCGATACACGCGATTTATCTCACTTATCACTAGATCAGGCGTCCGTGGTGCGCTGGTCATAAAACCGTTCGCATAAATACTGATATTCTGCAAAGTTCAATGTATGTAAGCAAACAAGAAGCCTCCGTCAGCCCAAAACGCAGACAACAGCTGATTCTCAGGATAGATGCTGCGACCGAGGCTGCAAGTTATCACCAGCGGCTGGAACCCCCCGAAAACCAGCTGCCCCTAACAAGACAACGCAGCGTGTGGTCCGATTCGGGGATTTGAAATGGAGCCTACTCCGGATTAGGAAGGATCCAGAGCTATAGAAGTAATTCCTCTCTCTCCACGTGGCTGTCAACAGCTCGTTACCCCCACCGTCTTAGTGTGATTGTCATCGATCTCCGCCAAAGTTTACTCTATAACTCTGTGTAACAGTTTACCCCGCGACAGCCTTTGACCACAGGGGGCTTTGTATTAGTGACTGTCCAAACCTGCCCGGCCGTGTGGGCTGGGGCAGAGCGAGGCTGCTTGTTAACGATGGGGAAATCACCGGGGAAAACTCCGTTTTCACTTTTACACCGAACACACGCTTCGTAAATGCGGAGAGGAGAGGCGAACGTCTCCCGTCCAAACCCACCCCGAAACTCCAGCGTGAAACCCGTGCGACCCGGTACCGGGCGGGCGTAACAGGGACCCGGCGCTGGACGATTGCCGCAGCCCAGCTCAACGCGCCCTTCTGGCCGGGGACCCCGGAGTCGACCCAGACATTGGGCGTAGGATGGATCCCTCCGGCGGTGCGGGAGAACAGTGTCATCGAGAGCCGTCCTGTCCCGTAACCCAAACCCTACATATATAGTCTGTAAACAAACGGCAGGAGAGAGCAGGGGTTGGAGGTCTTGCCTTCAGTCCCGGTGCCATAGTCTGGAGTAGGTCGACACTACGAGACGCGGGGCGCCTTTAACCCGCCCCCTCGCCTACTGCCACCACCCCGTCTCAAAGCCTCTTCCCATGAAGGGGGAGAGAGGAAAAGGTGGGGGGGGGGGAGAGGTGTTGCACGTTCCCCCTCTCTCCCCCACCGACAAGCTGGTGGCAGAATTAGGAACATTCCGCTTGCAAACACGGCGGCTGGCGCTGGATGAACCCGCCCGGCTCCCGGGGGCCTGACCCCCACCCGCGAACAGCAAACAGCCCCGAGCTCCCGCGGGGAGAAGAGAGAGGGGGAGACACAGTCTTACCTTTGGCGGCATCCTTCTCTTCCTTTGGTTTGGTCACTTTCCCGCTCATAGATCCCAGTTTGGACGCGTGGCTTTCTCGACGGGCTGCCGGCTGACAGGAAGACTCGTCCGGGGTGGGTGTGCGTGGAGGAGGAGGGGGGCGGGGGTGCCGAGGGAGAGCGCCTTGGCTGTCCTGCTTTGCCAGCTGGACCTGTACGAGGCGAGAACGGATACCGTGTACTGAATCACATACACACACGCCAGCTAAATCCCGGGCCGCTCCCCCACCCCCTCTGACACCCACAGAGCGCGCTCCCGCCCGCTCGCTCCCGCCTGCTCTCCCTCCCTCAGCCACTCACGAGATGCACATTTACGTCTCCACTCGCCCCCCCCCCCCCACCGCGCCATGTTTTCACCCTCCCTCCCCTCACCTTATTTCCGCTCTTTGTCTGCCCGGCTGCTGATGCTGAGAAACGGGGCGCTCCTCACATCACTCGCCGCACTCTCTGGCTCCTAGCACGGGCGCCGAGGCTGCCCCGCTCTCCCTCCGGGGAGCCGCTGGGGTATAGGGGACGCAACGCACGGGAGGAGAGAGTGAACTGTGAGACCCGGAGATCAGAGAGACTGGTACCCGGAGAGGAGAGGAAGCGCAGTCCGAAGCACTGGAGGCAGCAGCCCGTGTGTGTGTCAGAGACAGAGATCTCCGCTTGCCTATCGACAGATGCCACCGCGTAGTTTTCTATCGCTGTTGGGGTATTCATCATTCAGACATAGAATACAGCACAGTACAGGCTCTTCGGCCCACAGTATAGTGCTGACCATTTAACCTACTCTAAAATCAATCTAACCCTTCCCTCCCACATAACGCTCATTTTTTCTACCATCTCTGTGCATATGTAAGAGTTTCTTAAATGTCTCTAATGTATCTGCCTCCACCACCACCCCTGGCAGCGCGTTTGACGCACCCACCACATCCAACTCCTATACTATACTTCCCAACAATCAACTTAAAAATGATGCCCCCTAGTATTCCATGCCCCCGATGTATTCCATTTCCACCCTGGGGAAAAAGTCACAAGTCCTTGGGCCGGGAGCTCCTTTTCCTGGGGACGATATGTTTTCCCTCTCGTCGTCTTTACGTTTTACATCGCATTAGCGTTGAACGCTGAACTGATCACCGGACACAACCTACGGACTCATGTTCAAGAACATTATTCCCTAGAGAGTGAGCGGGGATTTTATAGAAATACACAGATTTATGAGGGGTAGAGATGAAGTACATGCGAGCATAGTTTTTTTTTCAACTGAGGTTAGGTGAGACTACTGGGTTAAGGGTGAAAGGTGAAAAGTTTAAGGGGAACATGAGGGGAAGCTGCTCACTCAGAGGTTGGAGGGTGTGGAACGAACTGTCAGCGCAAGTGATGGATGAGATTTCGATTTCAACGTTTAAAGGAAGTTGGATAGACACGTAGATAGCAGGGCTGGATGGGTCGAAGAGCCTGCTTCGTGCAGTAGGTTTTCTATGAATCTGTGACTCATATTCTCGGTATTATTTATTTACTGATTTATGTATCTTTTGTATTTGCACAATTTGTCTTTCTTTGCACACCGGTTGCTTGTCAGTCTTTGCTTGTCCAAGATTCAACATTTCCAGTACACATGAAATAATTGTTACTCCGGATCCGATGCAGCACGAAAAACACAATAAGATAAAGAACACAATATTAATTAAAACACACGATAAATATAAATACATAATATAGCTTACATGCACTGACTGATTGTACGTCCACAGGAGCGCCTGTACACAAGCTGACACTGATAGAAAATGATGAAGTGGTGGTTGGGGGTGTGGAGGAGTAGGTTATTGGGTGTTGGTGTTGATCAGCCATGCTGTTTGAGGTAAGGAACTGTAGTTTTTCACTAATTTTATTGTATTTCTTTGCATCTACTGTGAACGCCTGCAAGAAAATAAATATCAGGTTTGTATATGGTGACAAGATTCAGAGTAAATGCATCATCATTTTTTAAATCCGTGTCCGCGGCTGTCCGAAATGTTCACAGTTTACATTGGGAAGGAAGAGTTCAAAGGGGCATCGTATCTATTATAAAGTGTTTGGAAGCCTCATTTTCGGAAAATTAATATGTGGCGACATATATGTACTTTGATAATAAATCTACTTTGAACTTTATTTTCACTAACGCAGGAAGTGCGTTAACCTGGCGAGAATGTCTGAATTCAGTCCCGATACCCAAAGTAATAGCGTAAAGACCGCACACTCCCGTGATCTTCTCCTTCCCCAATAAGGAAGGACAAGATGGTTAAACCTTCCAAATACCGACCTGTTTTGTCCCGGGACAGCAATGGAGCGACACGCCCAATTTGTTACGTTGGTGTGTAACGCGGACTTGCCAACAGTGCAGCTGGGGCGGGGTTTAACGGGGAACTTCGGGGTCGATGTGGTAACGAAGCCGAGGCAAAGGTTACCGTCTCCCTCACCTGCAACCTGGTAGCACGGGGCAACGGGCACCGAGCAATGGGGCCGGGTGCGGGTTTGGCTTCTTCCCGAGAGATCACTCCGACTCCTATAACAGTCTGTCAACTTTCACGGCCACCTGAACAGGCTATAAAGTTTAAAGGAAATTTATTCTCAAAGTACGTATATACTGTATCACCATATACACGCCAGAGCTCCACTTTCTTGCGGACATTTATAGGAAAAATAAATAAATACAATAGAGTTTATGAGAACTATTCACGGGTTCTTGATTAGCCAGGGCGTCAAATGGTACGGGGAGAAGGCGGAGAATGGAGTTGGGAGGGATAATATATCAGCCATGATGGAATGGCTCGATGGGCCGATTCGCCTAATTCTGCTCTTATGGCTTAAGGTCTTATAAACAAACGCTGACAATCAATGTGCAAAAGTAAATAAATAACGCTTAGAACGTGGGTTGTAGAGTCCTTGAAAGTGAATCTATAGGTTGTAGAGTCAATTCAGTGTTCAGGTAAGTGAAGTTTATCCCTAGAGTCACAAATTGCACACCATACTGTGACGCGAACTGGACCTCCAACACGCCAGGTCGCAGGTTTGTACCTGTTCACCTACGGAAGCACTTTACACGTGTACTTCCAGTTCAAGGGGGTAGAGTACGTGGCCCTTTCTGCCCGTAACCCTACTACGGGGTTTCGCAGAACAAGAGCGCGCCAGTCTCTCGCCGCCTTTTCCAGATGCTAACTATCGAGTTGAGAAATAAGCGCCCCTCATAAAGAGAATCGAAACAGGTGGATGTAAAGGAAACAGGGGCATTATATCCTGTGTCAACGATGCCCCGGGCAGATTCACACCATTCACCTCCGCTTTCTGGGGCGCTGTTAACACTTGCTTGCCGGCTGACAAGTCAAAGTAAATTTATTATCAAAGTACGTATTTGCCTCCTTATACAATCTTGAAATTCATTTTGTTGCGGTGATTCACAGAAAAATAAAGAAATGCAGTAACATTTATGAAAACTATATGTAAACGACTGACAAACTGTGCAAAAGACAAATTTTGCAAATAATAATTTTTAAGTAAGTACATAAATAATACCGAGAGCACGGAAGGTTGAATATGTTAGGGAGCATGAGAGAATGAGGGGAGGTTTAATAGAGGTATACAGAATTATGAGGGTATTGATAAAGTAGATAAAGATACAGCTACAGAAAAAGACTTTTTCCACTGAGTTTGGGTGAGTCTAGAACTCGAAATTCAAGGGTTAAGGGTTAAGGGAGAAAGGTGAAATGTTTAAGGGGAACATGAGGGGGAGCTTCCCTCAGAGGGTGAGAGTGTGGAACGAGATTCCCTCAGAGGGTGAGAGTGGAACGAGCTTCCCTCAGAGGGCGGGGAGAGTGTGGAACGAGCTTCCCTCAGAGGGTGAGAGTGTGGAACGAGATTCCCTCAGAGGGTGGGGAGAGTGTGGAACGAGCTTCCCTCAGAGGGTGAGAGTGTGGAACGAGCTTCCCACAGAGGGTGGGGAGAGTGTGGAACGAGCTTCCCTCAGAGGGTGAGAGTGTGGAACGAGCTTACCTCAGAGGGCGGGGAGAGTGTGGAACGAGATTCCCTCAGAGGGCGGGGAGAGTGTGGAACGAGCTTCACAGAGGGTGGGGAGAGTGTGGAACGAGCTTCACTCAGAGGGTGGGGAGAGTGTGGGATGAGCTTCCCTCAGAGGGCGGGGAGAGTGTGGAACGAGCTTCACTCAGAGGGTGAGAGTGTGGAACGAACTTCCCTCAGAGGGAGGTGAGAGTGTGGGACGAGCTTCACACAGAGGGTGGGGAGAGTGTGGGACGAGCTTCACTCAGAGGGTGGGGAGAGTGTGGAACGAGCTTCACTCAGAGGGTGGTGAGAGTGTGGAACGAGCTTCACTCAGAGGGTGGGGAGAGTGTGGAACGAGCTTCACTCAGAGGATGGGGAGAGTGTGGAACGAGCTTCACTCAGAGGGTGGGGAGAGTGTGGAACGAGCTTCACTCAGAGGGCGAGAGTGTGGGACGAGCTTCACTCTGAGGGTGGGGAGAGTGTGGAACGAGCTTCACTCAGAGGGCGAGAGTGTGGAACGAGCTTCACTCAGAGGGCGAGAGTGTGGGACGAGCTTCACTCAGAGGGCGAGAGTGTGGAACGAGCTTCACTCAGAGGGTGAGAGTGTGGAACGAGCTTCACTCAGAGGGCGAGAGTGTGGGACGAGCTTCACTCTGAGGGTGGGGAGAGTGTGGGACGAGCTTCACACAGAGGGTGGGGAGAGTGTGGGACGAGCTTCACTCAGAGGGTGGGGAGAGTGTGGAACGAGCTTCACTCAGAGGATGGTGAGAGTGTGGAACGAGCTTCACTCAGAGGGTGGGGAGAGTGTGGAACGAGCTTCACTCAGAGGGTGAGAGTGTGGAACGAACTTCCCTCAGAGGGAGGTGAGAGTGTGGGACGAGCTTCACTCAGAGGATGGGGAGAGTGTGGAACGAGCTTCACTCAGATGATGGTGAGAGTGTGGAACGAGCTTCACTCAGAGGGTGAGAGTGTGGAACGAGCTTCCCTCAGAGGATGGTGAGATTGTGGAACGAGCTTCCCTCAGAGGGTGAGAGTGTGGAACGAGCTTCCCTCAGAGGATGGTGAGAGTGTGGAACGAGCTTCACTCAGAGGGTGAGAGTGTGGAACGAGCTTCCCTCAGAGGGTGGTGAGAGTGTGGAACGAGCTTCACTCAGATGATGGGGAGAGTGTGGGACGAGCTTCACTCAGAGGGTGGGGAGAGTGTGGAACGAGCTTCACTCAGAGGGTGGGGAGAGTGTGGAACGAGCTTCACTCAGAGGATGGTGAGAGTGTCCATCGAGCTTCACTCAGAGGGTGAGAGTGTGGAACGAGCTTCACTCAGATGATGGTGAGAGTGTGGAACGAGCTTCACTCAGAGGGTGGTGAGAGTGTGGAACGAGCTTCACTCAGATGATGGTGAGAGTGTGGAACGAGCTTCACTCAGAGGATGGGGAGAGTGTGGAACGAGCTTCACTCAGATGATGGTGAGAGTGTGGAACGAGCTTCACTCAGAGGGAGGTGAGAGTGTGGAACGAGCTGCCCTCAGAGGGAGGTGAGAGTGTGGAACGAGCTGCCCTCAGAGGGCCAGAGTGTGGAACGAGCTTCACTCAGAGGGCGATAGTGTGGAACGAGCTTCACTCAGAGGGTGGGGAGAGGGTGGAACGAGCTTCACTCAGAGGGCGATAGTGTGGAACGAGCTTCACTCAGAGGGTGGGGAGAGGGTGGAACGAGCTTCACTCAGAGGGCGAGAGTGTGGAATGAGCTGCCAACGCAAGTGATAGATGCAGGTTCGATTTCAACCTTTAAGAAAATGCGGTAGGTGCATGGATGGAAAAGGTATGGGAAGCTATGGTCGATGGGACTAGGCAGATCAATAGTACAAAACATACTAGATGGGCTGAAGGGCCTTTTACCGTGTCTTGGTGTTCTGTGACTATACTTTTCTATATACTACCTGGAGATTCATTTTCTTGCAGTTATTTACTGGACAGTAAAGAAACACAAGAGATTTTACGAAAAACTACATAAACTAAGGCTGACAAACAACCAATGTGCAGAAGAAGATAAATCATATAAACAATAATTTTAAAAGTAAATACATAATATTATGCACATGAGTTGTGGAATCCTTGAAAGTGAGTCTTTCGGTTGTGGAGTTAGTTCAGCGTTGAGGTGAGTTCTGAAGCCTGATAGTTAACGAGAAATAACTGTTTCTGAATCTGGTGGTGTGGAGCCAAGGCTTTCTACGGTAGTACTATCAAGAAGAGCGCATGGCTTGGATGGTGAGGGTCGTTGATAATGGATGCTTTTTTTGTGGTAGCGCTACTTGCAGATGGTGGGGGGGGGCTTTCTTGTGACGTACTGGACTGTATCCATCTCTTTCTGTAGGCTTTTCCATTCCTGGGTACCGGAAATGATAAAGTGGTGGTGGTTGGGAGTGTGTAGGGCTGGATTAGTGGGTGGAGCTGTTGATCGACCTTCCTGTTTGTGGAAAGTAAATATTTCTGAGTCGGGTGTTCCTGACGTGGCCTCCTCGCTGGGTATGGCGTAATCTTAACCATACCCAATTCTGAATCTATAAGCCTGTATAAAGTCACCCCTACCCCGCCTACATTCCAGTGAGAATACCCCCCCCCCAATTCTCCTACCGCCCTCCAATCCAGGCAACATCCTGCTGAGTCTTCTCTCAGATCATCAGAAGACGCTTAGAAAGTAATAGGATTGAATGAGTTCTTCATGGGTTTCGAAAAGGAATTTATGGTTGAGTAATCGATTGGACTTCTTTGAGGATGTATTAAGTAGATTAAGGTGAATAAACAGTCGATTCTTCGGGCCGAGGCTGAGGGAAGACTTGATAGAGCCTTATAGATTTATGTGAGGCATTGAAGGGGAAGGCAGCCGGTATCTTTTTCCCAGGGTTGAAATGTCTCATAGAAGAGGTCATGCATTTGAGGTGGGAGGGTAACGTTTAATGGGGATATGTGGGGCACGTTTTTTACAGAGACGGGTGGGGTCCCGGAACGTGCAGCCCCCGATTGGTGGTAGGCACAGATAGCATAGAAGTGTTTCAGACACTCAGAGCCAGGCACAGAAATAGGCGCACGGGAGAGGCATATGTGGAGGAAAGGGATTAGATTGTCGAAGAGCCATTGGTAGAGTGGAGTACGGCCGCTGAACCTGCCGCAAAGTGGGCCGAAGGGCTCAGCAAACGCCGTTAAAATCAGTCAGGGAGTTTCTCCAGCTCTCGGCATCGAATTTCAGGCCACGCCAACGAAAGTGAGCCGGCGCTGGGCAGAGAGCTGCCATTTTCACTCAAGGCGAATTCTGCGACTCTACATAACTACACTTAACAATGTCTCAAAGAATAGGTTTCCATTTGACTTAAACGTAATGGCTAAGGCCCTCCGACCTAGCTGTCTAGCGAAGTCCATGCACTAGCCTGTACGCAAGCCAGGACAGTACGATATGGAGAGCAGACTGTTGAGTGCGTATTAGGATCCTCCTCTCCGCGCATCTGGTGAAGTGGAAGAAACGCCCGAGACCGATCATCTGGCACCAGCGTCATCGCAGCAGTTGCCAGAACTTAGCGATACCAGCTCCTCCGGGTTTACTCCCGACGCCTTCCTCATGAGTGGGTATAGCCACAAGGCATCGGAGGGTTGAGGTCGAAGTTTTCCTTCCAGATGAGCTGCCAACCTCAGTTGACGAGTCCCATCTGTCCAAAGTGACTAGTTTCAGTAATCCGTCTTTACCCCTTCTCCCGCAGAAACGATTCCGTCGGGCGTAGTAGCTAAACCACACGCGAAGGCCAGGAGATTGATTTGATACGCATGCCATTGGGAACATTTAATAGGTTGTGGGAGCTTATCCCCACTCCCTCCCCCAGCTATGACAATCTTAAGAAACCTACCGTAATTGGTCACTGTAAAAGTGAATTCGTGTGCTGTCGAGGTACACCCGTTCTAAACTCTTTACATTACCACATACCTTCGGAAGAATCCACCGCCGAGATTCGGTTTGAGAACTAAACTAAGTGTTTAACGAGCTCCTTCGAAACTCTGATCAAGGTAAACACACAAGCCCTCTTGCAAAAGGAAGTCAGCGCGCCACACTCCAGGTACTGAGCCCAGGTGTCCGGAGTTTGCACTTCGCGGCTCTCTCTCCGCCGAGGATTTCACGCGTTCGGTTCATCCAGCCGCCGCAGAGAACCCGCAAATCGGCGGGTCACGGGGAAGAGCGAGCCTTCTATTTTTAAGGACACCGGATCCGTTTCAGGCTGCGTCTTGGCTCGCACGGCTCCAAGTTGTATACAGAGCAGCTGACAAGATCACCTTACAGTCGCAGTTTTGGGACAAGTGCGCGGGTCGCAGGCCGAGCGCAGCAGCGAAGTTCTCTGAAACATGCAGGACTTTAAAGTACATTGTGGGCAGACTGTACCTCGCCGGTCCTTCCCCACCCTCCGCCCATAAGACCATAATAAGGTCACCATACGCAGGAGCTGAGTTAGGCCATTCGGCCCGTCGAGTATGTTCCACCATTTCGTGATGGCTGATTTATTATTCTATCAACCCCATTCTTTCCGTAACCTTTGCTGTCCTGACTAATCAAGAATCCCATCAACCTCTGCTTTAAATATACCTGATGATTTGTCCTCCACAGCCATTTGTGGCAATAAATTTCACAGATTCACCACCCTCTGACTAAAGACATTTCTCCTCATCTCCGTTCTAAATGGACGTCTCTTGTATTCTGAAGCTGTGCGCCCTGGTCTTACAGTCTCCCACTATAGGAAACATCCGCTCCACACCCACTCTACCTAGGCCTTTCAATATTTGATAAGTTTCAATGAGATCCGCCCTTCCCATTCTTCTAAACTCTAGTGAGTACAGGCCGAAAGCCATCAGACCCTCCTCATAGACACCGAGCTACTGAAACAAGGGCTAGACACACATTTGCACATTTAAGTTAAAGCGCCATTAACTCTTTAAGTCTATAAGTGGATGATAGTGTTCAGTAGTGGAATAACATCACTTGTTATGCAAAAATTGATTTGAATGTTCTGTATTTACATATTTTTTAGGAATTCTTACTTACAGTACTATGCAAAAGTCTTAAGCACCAGTATTTGTCAATGTGGCCTGGAGAGCGAGTTTGTAACTCTGGTGGGACCAAAGGATTTTGGGAATGGCGAAGGTGGAGTGCCATGGGAGGGGTATCGGACAGGTGGCAGAGAAGGAGTACCAGGGATGGGGGAGGGGTGAAACGGGTGCAGACACACCCTGCTCTGAGACACTAGGCAAGGTCAGTTGATTCCAAGCAATTGGTTTATTTATCATTACAGTGTCTCTCGGGTGCTTCCCGCTCCCTCCCCTCTCCTTTCCCCTTTTCCCAATCATGATTTCCCTCCCCCTGCCCCCTTCCCACACACACACACACACACACACACATATAATAGTCGCCATGCTTCCAGTCCCAACATAGATTGCTCACAACTTGCTAACCATTACCAGTATATCTTTGGAATATGGGAGGAAACCATAGCAACGGGGGAATCCCATGCGATCATGGGAAGAATGTATAGCTGTAAAGTCTTAGGCACCCTACATGTGCCTAAAACTTTTGCACAGTACTGCACTTAAGTTTATCACCCTTACTAGGGCATGGGCTGTGGACAACAGCTCACCAGAGTCTTCTGTCATGGGACAGTCTTAAAAGTTGTCCCCAGGTGTAACCCATCTAGAGTAGTTAGCCCATGCCCAACCCTCCACCTTTCACAGACCGTCCATGGTGGAGTTGTTTTTAGGAATATAGTACGTTTTAGAATAAAAGGGGCTCCAGTGGCAACTCAATACCAGAAATCTAAATGCTCAACACAAGATGCTGGGAATGATCAGCAGGTTGAGCAGCAACTGTGGGGAGAGAAACAAAGGCAATGTTTCAGGTTAATGATGAAAGCCCACAGACATAAGAAGTTAATGGACATACACACGATGGCATCCAGCTGCGAGGCCACTGCTCAGTCTTAGTTGTTTTTACATTTTTTCTGAGTTGGCAGGGATGGTTTTGGGGACAGAGGAGGGAGTTAGTGGTCAGGTTAGAGTTTTAGGGGCAGGGATTTGGGAGAATTAGAATCCACACCCTGTCTGGGTCTGCTGGAGGCTTAAAATGATGGTCTGCCCTGGGGCTGGAGATCGTGTATGTGTAGGAGGGAGGAATGGGATTTGCTTTTCTTTTATATTTTGCTTGCTTGTTGTGCTCAGTTTTACTGTGTTCTACATTGTTCTGCTGAGTTTTATAGGCATGTTATGTTGCTGACGGAAGCATGGCAACACTTGTGAGCTGCCCCCATCACATCCATGAATGTGTTACTGATCAATGTAAATGATGTGTTTTACTGTGTGTTTCAATGTCATCATCACCATCTTCATTATGTGTCATGTCGTATGATGTAGGCTATCATGATCTTCCATGACCTTGATGGTTCTTTGAAGAAGAAGTGGTTTGCCATTGCCTGCTTCTGGGCAGTGTCTTTACAAGGTGGATGACACCAGCCATTATCAATACTCTTCAGAGATTGGCTACCTGGTGTCAGTGGTTGCATAACTGGGACTTAAGATATGCACCACTGCTCATACGACCGTCTACCACATGCTATTATAGCGTCACGTGATTGGGGGGCTAAGCTGGTGCTACACCTTGCTGAAGGGTAACCTGCAGGCTAGTGGAGGGCAGAATCATCTTACACCTCCTCGGTAGAGATATATCTCCACCCTACCATTTGAAATGTAGATAAGATAAATAAATGAATCTGAATCTGAATTCTGACATTTGCTGAAATAGGCATAGAGGCATATGGACCTTTTGAGATCAGTGTAGATAGCTGAAAGATCAGCTGGACCATCATGGGCTGAAGAACTTCTCCTGAACTGACAAACCTGCATTTTGAATCTCTACTCCTCTCAGCATGACATTCACTAAAAATCTGCACAGACACTTTACCAGAAGGTAATTAGGATCCGAAGAAAAACGTGTAAACTGGTGTTTCACTGACACTGTAACAACCTAGTTCACTGTATGACGTGTAAGCTGGTGTTTCACTGACACTACACCAACCTAGTTCACTGTATGTAACGTGTAAACTGTTACACGTGTCTGTTATACACGTGTATAACGTAAACTGTTATAGGTGTCTCACCTATACTGTACCAATCTAGTTCACTGCATGTAACATGTAAACTGATGTTTCACTGACACTACACCAACATAGTTCACTCTGTATAACATAGAAACATAAAAAACCTACAGCACAATACAGGCCCTTCGGCCCACAATGCTGTGCCAAACAGGTACTTACTTAGAAATTACCTAGTGTTACCCATAGCCCTCTATTTTTCTGAGCTCCATATACCTATCCAGGAATCTCTTAAAAGACCCTATCATATCTGCCTCCACCACCGTCACCGGCAGCCCATTCCACGCATTCACCACTCTCTGCGTAAAAAACTTGCCCCTGACATCTCCTCTGTACCTACTTCCAAGCACCTTAAAACTGTGCCCTCTCATGCTAGCCATTAAAGCACTGGGAGAAAGCCTTTGACTATCCACATGATCAATGTCTCTCATCATCTTATACACCTCTATCAAGTCACTTCTCATCCTCTGCCATTCCAAGCAAAAAAGGCGAGTTTACTCAACCTATTCTCATAAGGCATGCTCCCCAATCCAGGCAGCATCCTAGTAAATCTCCTCTGCACCCTTTCTGTGGCTTCCACATCCTTCCTATAATGAGGCAACCAGAAATGAGCACAGTACTCAAAGTGGGGTCTGACCAGGGTCCTACATAGCTGCAACATTACCTCTCGGCTCCTAAATTCAATTCCACAGTTGATGAAGGCCAATACACTGTACGCCTTCTTAACCACACAGTCAACCTGCGCAGCAGCTTTGAGTGTCCCGTGGACTCAGACCGCAAGATCCCTCTGATCCTCCACACTGCCAAGAGTCTAGCCATTAATACTATATTCTGCCATCATATTTGACCTACCAAAATGAACCACCCCACACTTATCTGGGTTGAACTCCATCTGCCACTTCTCAGCCCAGTTTTGCATCCTATCAATGTCCTGCTGTAACCTCTGACAGCCCACCACACTATCCACAACACCTCCAACCTTTGTGTCATCAGCAAATTTACTAACCCATCCCTTCACTTCTTCATCCAGGTCATTTATAAAAATCACAAAAAGTAAGGGTCCCAGAACAGATCCCTGAGGCACTCCACTGGTGACCGACCTCCATGCAGAATATGACCCGTCTACAACCACTCTTTGCCTTCTGTGGGCAAGCCAGATCTGGATCCACAAAGCAATGTCTCCTTGAATCCCATGCCTTCTTACTTTCTCAATAAGCCTTGCATGGGGTACCTTATCAAATGCCTTGCTGAAATCCATATACACTATATCTACTGCTCTACTATCATCAATGTGTTTAGTCACATCCTCAAAGAATTCAGTCAGGCTCGTAAGGCATGACCTGCATTTCACAAAGCCATGCTGACTATTCCTAATCATATTATGCCTCTCCAAATGCTAACAAGCCCTGCCTCTCAGGATCTTCTCCATCAACTCACCAAGCACTGAAGTAAGACTCACTGGTCTATAATTTCCTGGGCTATCTCTACTCCGTTTCTTGAATAAGGGAACAGCATCTACAATCTTCCAATTCTCCGGAACCTCTCCCATCCTCATTGATGATTCAAAGATCATTGCCAGAGGCTCAGCAATCTCCTCCCTTGCTTCCCACGGTAGCCTGGGGTACATCCCTTCCGGTCCCAGTGACTTATCCAACTTGATGCTTTCCAATAGCTCCAGCACATCCTCTTTCTTAATATCTGCATTCTCAAGCTTTATAGTCCACTGCAAGTCATCCCTACAATCGCCAAGATCCTTTTCCATAGTGAATACTGAAGTAAAGTATTCATTAAGTACCTCTGCTATTTCCTCCGGTTCCATACACACTTTTCCACTGTCACACTTGATTGGTCTTATTCTCTCACGTCTATTCCTCTTGCTGTTCACATACTTGTAGAATGCCTTGGGGTTTTCCTTAATCCTGTCCACCAAGGCCTTCTCATGGCCCCTTCTGGCTCTCCTAATTTCATTCTAATGCACCTTCCTGCTAGCCTTATAATCTTCTAGATTCCTATCATTACCTAGTTTTTGAACCTTTTGTAAGCTCTTCTTCTTGGCTAGATTTACAACAGCCTTCGTACACCATGGTTCCTGTACCCTACTATCCTTTCCCTGTCTCATTGGAATGTATCTATGCAGAACCCCATGCAAATATCCCCTGAACATTTGCCACATTTTTTCCATACATTTCCCTGAGAACATCTGTTCCAATTTATGCTTCCAAGTTCCTGCCTGATAGCCTCATATTTCCCTTTACTCCAATTAAACATTTCCCTAACTTGTCTGTTCCTATCTCTCTCCAATGCTATGGTAAAGGAGATAGAATTGGGATCACTATCTCCAAAATGCTCTCCCACTGGGAGACCTGACACCTGACCGCGTTCATTTCCCAATACCAGATCAAGTACAGCCTCTCCTCTTGTAGGGTTATCTACATATTGTGTAAAGAAACCTTCCTGAATACACCTAACAAACTCCACCCCATCTAAACCCCTCACTCTAGGGAGATGCCAATCAATACCTGGGAAATTAAAATCTCCCACCACAACAACCCTCTTATTATTACTTTCCAGAATCTGTCTCCCTATCTGCTCCTTGATGACCCTGTTACTATTGGGTGATCTATAAAAAGACATCCAGTAGAGTTATTGACCCTTTCCTATTCCTAACTTCCACACACAGAAACTCCATAGACAACCCCTCCATGGCGTTCTCCTTTTCTGCAGCTGTGACACTATCTCTGATCAACAGTGCCACACCCCCACCTCTTTTGCCTCCCTCCCTGTCCTTTCTGAAACATCTAAAGCCTGGCACTTGAAGTAGCCATTCCTGACCCTGCACCATCCAAGTCTCTGTAATGACCACAACATCATAGCTCCAAGTGCTGATCCACGCTCTAAGCTCATCTGCTTTATTCATAATAGTCCTTGCTTTAAAATAGACACATCTCAAACCATTGGACTGAGTGCATCCCTTCTCTATCACCTGCCTATCCTCCTTTTCAGACTGTCTCCAAGCTTTCTTTATTTGTGAGCCAACCTCCCTTTCCTCCGTCACTTCAGTTCGGTTCCTACCCCCCCAGCAATTCTAGTTTAAGCTCTCCCCAACAGCCTTTGCAAACCTCCCTGCCAGGATATTGGTCCCCCTGGGATTCAACCTGTCCTTTTTGTACAGGTCACACCTGCCCCAGAAGAGGTCTCAGTGATCCAGAAATCTGAATCCCTGCCCCCAGCTCCAATCCCTCAGCCATGCATTTATTCTCTACCTCATTCTATTCTTATGCTAACTGTCACGTGACACAGACAGTAATCCCAAGATTACTACCTTTGAGGTCCTGCTTCTCAACTTCCTTCCTAACTCCCTGTAGACTGTTTTCAGGACCTCCTCCCTTTTCCCACCTATGTCGTTGGTACCAATATGTACCACAATCTCTGGCTGTTCTCCTTCCCACTGCAGGATATCGTGGATGCGATCAGAAACATCCCGGACCCTGGCACCTGGGAGGCAAACTACCATCCGCGTTTCTTTCCTGCGTCCACAGAATCGCCTGTCTGACCCCTAACTAGAGTCTCCTATCACTACTGCCTTCCTCTTCCTTTTCCTACTCTTCTGAGCCACAGGGCTAGGCTCTGTGCCAGAGGCACGGCCACTGTCTCTTCCCCCAGGTAGGCTGTCTCCCCCAACAGTACTGAAAGAGGAGTATTATTGTTAAGGGGGACAGCACTGGGGTACTCTCTAGAATCTGCTCCTCACCCTTATCCATTGAAGTCCGAGCAATCCAAAAATACCCAAGGCCAGCCTGAGCTTTACAGCTGAAGAGAGTTTCAGAGTGGCTGCCATATTTGTTTCCTGCTTGAATATAACATTGTGTTGCCACATCAATACTATAAGGCTGCAATGCTGAGGCGTCGGTCAAACCACACTTGGAGTATTCTAAGCAAAGATAAACTGACATTGGAGAGGATCCAGAGGAATTATCCCAGGAATGAAAGGGTTAAAAGATGAGGAGAGTTTGATGGCTCTGGGCCTGTACTCGCTGGAGTTTAGAACAATGAGGGAGGATCTCAATGATACCTATTGAATATTGAATATTGGAGAGGGTGTTTCCTGTAGTGGGGGAGTCTAGGAACAGAGGGCACAGCCTTGGAAGAGAAGGACATTCCTTTATATTAGAAATGAGGAGGAATTTCTTCAGGCAGAGAGTGGT
The DNA here is from genome assembly GCF_048418815.1 of Hemitrygon akajei. Taxonomy (NCBI): domain Eukaryota; kingdom Metazoa; phylum Chordata; class Chondrichthyes; order Myliobatiformes; family Dasyatidae; genus Hemitrygon; species Hemitrygon akajei. The sequence goes on from NC_133133.1 coordinate 3,764,376, forward strand.
GAATCTGTGGAATTCATTGCCACAGCCGACTGTGGAGGTCAAGTCATTGGGTATATTTAAGGCGGTTGATAGGTTCTTCATTAGTCAAGGCGTCAAAGATTACAGGGAGAAAGCAGGAGAATGGGGTTGAGAGGGATAAATAATCAGCCATGATGGAACAGCAGATCAGACTCAATGGGCTGAATGGCATAATTCTGCTCCTATATCGTATGTACTTATGGACACAGCAAAGGATGGAACCTGTTACCAACTGCTGATCTACTGGAGGAACAAAGATTCTCCTTAACATTCACACAGGATAGAACTATAGAGTACTTCACATAGCCTATCATTCAACGCTCTTTATGTGAAGATCCATCTCTATAATTTACTAATGCATTAATGAGAGACTGTCTTCTGTGAATGTTCCAACTCTTGGACATCCCACAGGAGATGCAGTCAGATCTACAGAGTGCATCCAATATCATCATCATCATCATCATCATCATCATCATCATCATCATCATCATCATCAGGTGTCATGCCCAGTCTGAGCTTTGACTGCCATGGCCCACACACTCCTGTTTCGGGTCAAGTGGATCAATTCATTGGTATTCATTTCCAGTTCTCTGGCTGCTGTCTCCATCATCATTTGTCTTTGACTTCCTCTTGCTTTCTTCCCTTCAATCTTTCCCATAATGACCGTGCATTCTAACTCCTCTTTCCTAATCACGTCCAATGAAGTTACATTGCCTTTTCATGACCTCATACACTATTTCTCTTTTTGTGCTTGCTCTGTTCATGACATCCTCGTTAGATATTCATTTGTCCATGATATTATTTGCATCCTCCTCAAAAACCACATCTCTGCTGTTTCATTTCATTTCCTCATGTGACTAGACATTGTCCAACATTCTGAACCATGTAACATAATTGGATAAACGTAACACTTCAGTACTCTGAGGCGGGTTGTCATGCCTAGTTTAGTGTTGGTCAGTATACTCTTCATTCTCATAAAGGTGTCTTTTGCCATCCCTATTCTTCTTTTGATGTTTATGTCACACCTGCCATCTGATGTCACCCAGCTTCCCAAGTAGCAAAAGTTCTGTACTTGTTTTATGTCTCCCCCGTTTGTTCTCAGCCTGCAGACAGGATTCTCCTTCTTTTTGGATATCACCATACATTCTGTCTTTTTGCAATTGATAGATAGACCCATTTTTGCACTTTCTTCAACAACTATATCAATTAAGTTTTGTAGTTCTTCTGCACAGTGTCATCAGCATGTATCCAATATATTTTTGTCTGATTTCAGATTTCCAGCACCTGAAGGTTTTACATCTTCATAACCATCTGTATGCAGAACTTGCCAATGCACCACAATCTTAAAAATCTCCCTTATTTATTTTTCCTTGGAGAAAAGACCAAATGTTCCTGGGTGGTGAACACTTAAGGAGATAGAAACCCAATCTACCAACTGTCATCTTGAATCACACCAAAATATACTGAATATCAAGATATTATATTGACCCAATATGATTATACTGTATAATTATATTGTATCACAGAGATAAATTTCCGCTATAACTGTAGCCTTTGCTCAAGTGCTTCTACTTGCTGTTACAGCAGCAACTTTGGGCACATTATATTGAGGTTTTGTGGTTTATTTTGGGATATGTTTACTCTGTAAACATTACTAAATAAGACCATAAGACATAGGAGCCAAATTAAGCCATTCGACCGCTGAGTCTGCTCCACGCATGGCTGATCTATTATCCTGCTCAAGCGTTTTCACAATCACCCCCACTTCTGGAGGCAGAAGTCCAATTTTCCCTGAAGGTGATTACTTATCTTTTTTATTATATGTACAGTACATCAAAACATACAGTGAAATATGTCATTTGCGTTAACAACCAGCTCACCCGAAGGTCAGTCTTCAGGCTTCATACTTCAATGTCGATTGAGCCTCGAACTCCAGACATGCCGATAACAGAACCTCAGACGTCTTTGCTGATCTGCTGCCCGACATCTGACCACGACTGTGTTGCTAGTCTTTGAATGCCTGTCCAAGATAATTCCATTAAATAAATTTTTGCATTACTTCCATTATTTAAAATTAACCGTCTCTATTGCCACAACGAGTAACTCTCAGGTTGGAGAAGCAAGATCTCATATTTCATCTGGGTAGCATCCCAGATTTAGAAAAACTTTTGGTAATTTCTCCCCCACCCCCTTTTTCCATTCTCCATTCTGTCTCCCCTCTCACCTCTTCACTTCTCCTCACCTGACAATCGCTTTCCTCGTGCTCCTCTGCTCCTTCCCTTTCTTCCATGACCCACTCTCCTCTCCTGCCAGATTTCTCCTTCTTCAGCCCTTTACCTCTTCTACCTATCACCTCCCAGCTTCTCACTTCATACCCCTCCCGCACCCACCCACCTTCCCCTCCCCTGTTCAAACCTGTCACCTTCTAGCTTGTCCTTCTTCACCTCCTTCACCTTCTCCCCCCTTCCTTTCTCATCCTGAAGAAGAGTCTCAACCCAAAACATTGACTGTTTGTTCATTTGCATAGATGCTCCCTGACCTGCTGAGTTCCTCCAAGATTTTGTGTGTGTTACTTTGTCGGAACAGATCCATCCTTTGACATGGTTTTGCAGAACGTCTGAGGACATATTCACCTGCCTTCACGTAAAAGTTTCCTGAAGTTGCTTCATGTGCTCTCTCCCACCCTCTTGTGTTTTTGTCATGTATTTAGGTTGTATGGTTGTCTGTTGTATCTGACGATGACAGGAAACCTGTGTGGAAGAGCTTTTAAAGTGGAAAAGCTGTTGCACTGGGGCAGTTCCATCGTCCCGACCTCAGGTCCGGCAAGAAGGGGGCATGAGAAGGCCTTGGCGAGTAGGCTAAAGGAAAAGATGAATACGTGGCTTGAAAAATGGTGCAAGGGGGAGGGATTCAAATTTCTGGGGCATTGGAACCAGTTCTGGAGGAGGTGGGACCGGTATAAACAGGACGGTCTGCACCTGGGCTGGACTGGAACCAATATCCTAGGGGGAGAGTTTGCTACTGCTGTTCAGGAGGATTTAAACTAATATGGCAGGGGGATGGGAACAAGTGCAGAGAGACAGAGGGGTGTAAAATGAGGGTAGAAGCAAAAAGTAGTAAGGTGAAAAGTAAAAGTGGCAGGCAGGCAAATCCAGGGCAAAAAGCAAAAACAGCCACTTTTCAACATAATTGTATAAGGGCTAAGAGTGTTGTAAAACAAGCCTGAAGGCTTTGTGGTCAATGCAAGGAGCATTCGTAACAAGGTGGATGAATTGAATGTGCAGATAGTTATTAATGAATATGATATAGTTTGGATCACAGAGACATGGCTCCAGGGTGACCAAGGATAGGAGCTCAACATCCAGGGATATTCAATATTCAGGAGGGATAGACAGGAAAGAAAAGGAGGTGGGGTAGCATTGCTGGTTTGAGAGGAGATTAACGCAATAGAAAGGAAGGACATTAGCCTGGAGGATGTGGAATCGATATGGATAGAGCTACATAACACTAAGGGGCAGAAAACGCTGGAGGGAGTTGTGTACAGGCCACCTAACAGTAGTAGTGAGGTTGGGGATGGCATTAAACAGGAAATTAGAAATGCGTGCAATAAAGGAACAGTAGTTATAATGGGTGACTTCAATCTACATATAGATTGGGTGAACCAAATTGGTAAGGGTGCTGAGGAAGAGGATTTCTTGGAATGTATGTGGGATGGTTTTCTGAACCAACATGTTGAGGAACCAACTAGAGAGCAGGCCATTCTAGATTGGGTATTGAGCAATGAGGAAGGGTTAGTTAGCAATCTTGTCGTGCAAGGCCCCTTGGGTAAGAGTGACCATAATATGGTGGAATTCTTCATTAAGATGGAGAGTGACATAGTTAAATCAGAAACAAAGGATCTGAACTTAAAGAAGGGTAACTTTGAAGGTATGAGACGTGAATTAGCTAAGATAGACTGGCAAATTTGATACTTAAAGGGTTGACGGTGGATATGCAATGGCAAGCATTTAAAGATCGCATGGATGAACTACAACAATTGTTCATCCCAGTTTGGCAAAAGAATAAACCAGGGAAGGTAGTGCACCCATGGCTGACAAGGGAAATTAGGGATAGTATCAAGTCCAAAGAAGAAACATATAAATTAGCAAAAAAAGGCAGCACACCTGAGGACTGGGAGAAATGACCAGCAGAGGAGGACAAAGGGCTTAATTAGGAAAGGGAAAAAAGATTATGAGAGAAAGCTGGCAGGGAACATAAAAACTGACTGTAAAAGCTTTTATAGATAGGTGAAAAGAAAAAGATTGGTCAAGACAAATGTAGGTCCTTTACAGACAGAAACAGGTGAATTGATCATAGGGAACAGAGATATGGCAGACCAATTGAATAACTACTTTGGTTCTGTCTTCACTAAGGAGGACATAAATAATCTTCCGGAAATAGTAAGGGACCGAGGGTCTAGTGAGATGGAGGTACTGAGGGAAATACATGTTAGTAGGGAAGTGGTGTTAGGTAAATTGAAGGGATTAAAGGCAGATCAATCCCCAGGGCCAGATGGTCTGCATCCCAGAGTGCTTAAGGAAGTAGCCCAAGAAATACTGGATGCATTAGCGATCATTTTTCAAAACTCCTTAGATTCTGGATTAGTTCCTGAAGATTGGAGGGTGGCTAATGTAACTCCACTTTTTAAAATAGGAGGGAGAGAGAAACCGGGGAATTATAGACCGGTTAGTCTGACATCGGTGGTGGGGAAAATGCCAGAGTCGGTTATCAAAGATGTGATAACAGCACATTTGGAAAGAGGTGAAATCATCAGACAAAGTCAACATGGATTTGTGGAAGGAAAATCATGTCTGACGAATCTTATAGAATTTTTTGAAGATGTAACTAGTAGAGTGGATAGGGGAGAACCAGTGGATGTGGTATATTTAGATTTTCAAAAGGCTTTTGACAAAGTCCCACACAGGAGATTAGTGTGCAAACTTAAAGCACACGATATTGGGGGTATGGTATTGATGTGGATAGAGAATTGGTTGGCAGACAGGAAGCAAAGAGTGGGAGTAAACGGGACCTTTTCAGAATGGCAGGCAGTGACTAGTGGGGTACCGCAAGGCTCAGTGCTGGGACCCCAGTTGTTTACAATATATATTAATGATTTAGACGAGGGAATTAAATGCAGCATCTCCAAGTTTGCGGATGACACGAAGCTGGGCGGCAGTGTTAGCTGTGAGGAGGATGCTAAGAGGATGCAGGGTGACTTGGATAGGTTAGGTGAGTGGGCAAATTCATGGCAGATGCAATTTAATGTGGATAAATGTGAGGTTATCCACTTTGGTTGCAAGAACAGGAAAACAGATTATTATCTGAACGGTGGCCAATTAGGAAAAGGGGAGATGCAACGAGACCTGGGTGTCATTGTACACCAGTCATTGAAGGTGGGCATGCAGGTACAGCAGGCGGTGAAAAAGGCAAATGGTATGTTGGCATTCATAGCAAAAGGATTTGAGTACAGGAGCAGGGAGGTTCTACTGCAGTTGTACAAGGCCTTGGTGAGACTGCACCTAGAATATTGTGGGCAGTTTTGGTCCCCTAATCTGAGGAAAGACATTCTTGCCATAGAGGGAGTACAGAGAAGGTTCACCAGATTGATTCCTGGGATGGCTGGATTTTCATATGAAGAAAGACTGGATCGACTAGGCTTATACTCACTGGAATTTAGAAGATTGAGGGGGGATCTTATTGAAACGTATAAAATTCTAAAGGGATTGAACTGGCTAGATGCAGGAAGATTGTTTCCGATGTTGGGGAAGTCCAGAACGAGGGGTCATAGTTTGAGGATAAAGGGGAAGCCTTTTAGGACCGAGATGAGGAAAAACTTCTTCACACAGAGAGTGGTGAATCTGTGAAATTCTCTGCCACAGGAAACAGTTGAGGCCGGTTCATTGGCTATATTTAAGAGGAAGTTAGATATGGCCCTTGTGACTAAAGGGATCAGGGGGTATGGAGAGAAAGCAGGTACAGGGTTCTGAGTTGGATGATCAGCCATGATCATACTGAATGGTGGTGCAGGCTTGAAGGGCCGAATGGCCTACTCCTGCACCTATTTTCTATGTTTCTATGTTTCTAAACCCCAAGGCATTCTTCAATTATGTGAAGAACAAAAGGACGACAGGAGTAAAGGTAGGACCAATTAGAGATAAAGGTGGGAAGATGTGCCTGGAGGCTGTGGAAGTGAGCGAGGTCCTCAATGAATACTTCTTCGGTATTCATCAATGAGATGGAACTTGATGACGATGAGGACAATATGAGTGAGGTTGAAGTTCTGGAGCATGTTGATATTAAGGGAGAGGAGATGTTGGAATTGTTAAAATACATTAGGACGGATAAGTTCCCCGGGCCCTGACGGAATATTCCCCAGGCTGCTCCACGAGGCGAGGGAAGAGATTGCTGAACCTCTGGCTAGGATCTTTATGTCCTCGTTGTCCACGGGAATGATACCGGAGAATTGGAGGGAGGTGAATGTTGTCCCCTTGTTCAAAAAAGGTAGTAGGGATAGTCCAGGTAATTATAGACCAGTGAGCCTTACGTCTGTGGTGGGAAAGCTGTTGGAAAAGATTCTTAGAGATAGGATCTACGGGCATTTAGAGAATCATGGTCTGATCAGGGACAGTCAGCGTGGCTTTGTGAAGGGCAGATCGTATCTAACAAGCCTGATAGATTTCATTGAGGAGGTGACCAGGCATATAGATGAGGGTAGTGCAGTGGATGTGATCTACATGGATTTTAGTAAGGCATTTGATAAGGTTCCACACGGTAGGCTTATTCAGAAAGTCAGAAGGCATGGGATCCAGGGAAGTTTGGCCAGGTGGATTCAGAATTGGCTTGCCTGCAGAAAGCAGAGGGTCGTGGTGGAGGGAGTACGTTCGGATTGGAGGGTTGTGACTAGTGGTGTCCCACAAGGATCAGTTCTGGGACCTCTACTTTTCGTGATTTTTATTAACGACCTGGATGTGGGGGTAGAAAGGTGGGTTGGCAAGTTTGCAGATGACACAAAGGTTGGTGGTGTTGTGGATAGTGTAGAGGACTGTCGAAGATTGCAGAGAGACATTGATAGGATGCAGAAGTGGGCTGTGAAGTGGCAGATGAAGTTCAACCCGGAGAAGTGTGAGGTGGTACACTTTGGAAGGACAAACTCCAAGGCAGAGTACAAATTAAATTGCAGGATACTTGGAAGTGTGGAGGAGCAGAGGGATCTGGGGGTACATGTCCACAGATCCCTGAAAGTTGCCTCACAAGTAGATAAGGTAGTTAAGAAAGCATATGGGGTGTTAGCTTTCATAAGTCGAGGAATAGAGTTTAAGAGTCACGAGGTAATGATGCAGCTCTATAAAACTCTGGTTAGGCCACACTTGGACTGTGTCCAGTTCTGGTCGTCTCACTATGGGAAGGATGTGGAAGCATTGGAAAGGGTACAGAGGAGATTTACCAGGATGCAACCTGGTTTAGGGAGTTTGCATTATGATGAGAGATTGAGGGAGCTAGGGCTTTACTCTTTGGAGAGAAGGAGGATGAGAGGAAACATGATAGAGGTATACAAGGTATTAAGTGGAATAGATAGAGTGGACAGCCAGCACCTCTTCCCCAGGGCACCACTGCTCAATACTAAAGGACATGGCTTTAAGGTAAGGGGTAGGAAGTTCAGGGGGGATATTAGAGGAAGGTTTTTCACTCAGAGAGTGGTTGATGCGTGGAATGCAATGCCTGAGTCAATGGTGGAGGCAGATACACTAGTGAAATTTAAGAGACTACTAGACAGGTATATGGAGGAATTTAAGGTGGGGGGTTATATCAGCGGCAGGGTTTAAGGGTCGTCACAATATTGTGGGCCAAAGGGCCTGTACTGCGCTGTACTATTCTATGTTCTATGTTCTATGTCTAGTGGTAAGAGTTGTTGTCACAAACGGGGTCTTTTTGGTAGCAGTGGATGACGGTGACTTTGCCTGTGTCTTTGCTGTCCATGCAGTGTTGCAGATCCACCTTCCAGGCTGTAGAAACTCACTGTAGATCTCCAGTGCACCGGAGCGGACTAGGACACGCATGTCCATATCTCACCAGCTATCCTCATCTGGTTTAGCCTGCCTGTCGAAGCAGTGTACCAGGGTGTGGCTGCAAACAGCTACTTGGAGCCACAGGTGAGAACTGATTGTCCGCTGGGGACCAAAGGTGAGTGAGCTGTCCTGGAATGGACTTGACAAGCCCCTTCACCAGAGATGCTTGCTCCTCCTTCGACACCCCATACACTCCAGAGTCTAGGTTACATTATTGTTAATTGACAGTAATTAATGTGCCCTGTACTGCATGGCCAGGTATGGAGAGGTCACTATACAGAACTGGGAAAAGCTGCAGAGGGTTGTAAATTCAGCCGGTCCCACCACAGGTACCAGCCTCCCCAGAATCAAGGGCATCTTCAAAAGGCAATGCATCAAGACGGCAGCACCCATCATTAAGGACCCCCATCACCCAGGCCATGCCCTCTTCTCATTGCTACCATCAGGAGCCTGAGAACACACACTCCATGATTCAGTAACAGTGTCTTAGCCTCCGCCATCAGATTTCAGATTGGACAATGAACCCATGAACACTATCTCACTAACTGGGGACTGCTTTGTCAAGCATCTCCACTCCATTGGCCAAAAGTGGAATTTCCAGGCGGCCAAACATTTTAATACTGATCCTCACTCCCATTCCAATATGTTGGTCCATGGTGACCTTGTGTGCCATAATGAGGCCACCCTCAGGTTGGAGGTGCAAGGTGCAACACCTTATATTGCATCTGGGCAGCCTCCAATCTGATGGCATGAATATCGATTTCTCCTTCCAGTAAGCAAAATTCCCTCCCCTCTTTTTCTTTTCTCCACTCTGACCTCTTACTTCTTCTCACCTGCCTATCACCTTCCCTTGGGTCCCCTCCTCCTTCCCTTCCTCTCCAGCCCTTTATCTTTCCCACCTACTTGGCTTCATCTATCACCTTTTGGCTTCATCTATCACCATCTATCACCTCCTTCCTCTCCCACCACCTTTTTATTCTGGCATCTTCTCCCTTCCTTTTCAGTCCCGATGAAGGGTTTCAGCCCAAGACATCCACTATTTATTCATTTCCATAGATGCTGCCTGATCTGCTGAGTTCCTCCAGCATTTTGTGTGTGGTACTTCACTATTTTTTTGCATTACTTTTTTTAATATTTCTTATTGTAAATTATAATGATTTTCTATGCATGACACTGTACTGCTGTAAACAACAGGTTTCAGTGATAATAAACCTGATTCTGATTCTGGTGACCCTTCTGGTGTTGCTCTGCCTCTCTACCTGCCTGTTGCATATCAAGACTTGAATGCAGCAGATATCTTCCACTTTCACATCTTGCAAACCTGATCATGAACACAAGAGAATCTGCTGAAGATGGAAATTCAGAGCAACACATACGAAGTGCAGGTGGAACTTAGCAGGTCAGGCAGCATCTGTGGAGATAACCTCAGTTCTAATTCTCCTGGATCTAAGTGCTGCCTTTGACGCAATTGACCAGAGCACTCTCTTAGATTGCCCTGAGAACTGGGTCAGCCTGGTAGCACGTTAATTGGTTTCACTTTTATATCTTAGGGAGAATTTTGTCTGTTTTGGAGACCAATTTTCTAAGAGGTACGATGTACCATTTGGAGTTGCTCAGGGAAGCTGTCGTGGTCCCCTATTCTTCTCCTTATATTATACATGCTCCTCTTAGGAGATATCATTAGAGAACACAGAAATGACTTGCAGTTATACAGATGACATACATATCTCTGCTGAGCCTGATGATGATAACACCCTATCTTCTCTGACATTTGCTACTGCTGTAATAAACAGATGAATGACCAGTAATTTACTAAAACTAAATGAAGATAAAAACCGAAATGCTTCTGGTTGGTCCCAAAAGTGCTCTATAAATAAATACATAAGAGGAATAAACAGTTGACACTTTAGGCCGAGACCCTTCATTGAGACTTAAAGAAGGGTTTCAGTCTGAAACGTCGACTGTTTACTCATTCTCATAGTTGCTGCCTGACTTGCTGAGTTCCTCCAGCATTTTGTGTCTGTTAAAACCTGGTGCCAGTTTGTCTGGTTCTGGTTAAGAAGCTTCTGCCTCATCATCTGATAGGATTTGCTCTTTGGTTTCTCCCTAACACTAAATCTGCATGCTTCCTGTTAATCCTGAGATAAGCTTCAAATCCCCACAACCGATGTGTCGCATGGATCTGCTACCTCCACTTACAGCCCCACGTCATTTCCACGCCTACTGACACCGTCATTCAGCTCTGCATTAGCTCAACCCCCTCCTTACTGGCTTCCCCACGTTCTCTCTGCGTGAGCTTTGACATACCCCGAACACTGAATCAGAATTAAGTTTAATATCCCTAGCCTCTGCCATGAAACTTGTTGTTTTGTGGCAACAATACAATGCAAAACATACTCTTAAAAACTGTAAATTACAATAAGAAATGGATATTAAAAAATAAATTAAGTAACTAGTGCAAAGATAGAGAAAGAAGAACAAAACAGTGAGGTTGTGTACACGTCCAGTCAGAAATCTGATGGCGGGTCAGAAAGAAGATGACCTTGAAACACTGAGCGTGCGTCTTCAGTCTGCTGGGCCTCCTCCCTGACGGCAGCACTGAAACGAGGGCATGTCCTGGGTGATGGGGCTCCTTCATGATGGATGCCTCCTTTCTGAGGCCTCACCTTCTGGATGCTGGGGAGACTGCTGCCCATGATGGAGGTGACCGAGTTTATAACATTCCACAGGTTTTCCTATCCTGTGCAGTGATCCCACCAAACCAGATGGTGATGAAACCAACTCCAATGCTCCCCCTGGTACATCTGTAGAAATTTGAGAGTTGTTCTTGACTTATTCTTCACCCTGTCACAGATTCAGCCCATTGGAGGATTGATTACAAAATCTTCTGTTTTCACTGACCTGTTCCACTGCCACTCTGCCATCCCTGCTATAACTCAGAAACAGTCCTCCAGTTTATCAGCACTGGTCCGATGAGAGAGCTCCATCGTCATCTCCTTTCTGCTGAGAAAAGAAGAAAGGATGTACGGAAGGAAGAAACCAATGGCAAAACATTTTAATTCCAATTCCTATTCCCTTTCTGATGTGTAAATCCGTGGCCTCCTCTTGTGCCAAGATAAGGCCACACTCTGGTTGGTGTGGTGGGGGGAAATGCAAGCAACACCTTATATTCTGTCTGGGTACCTCCAGCCTGATGACATGACTCTCGATTTCTCCTTCCAGTGAAGTAATCTGCCCCACCCCATATTCCCCACTCTAACTTTTCACTTCTTCTCACCTGCCTATCACTTCCTCCTGGGGCCCCTCCTCCTTTACTTTCCTCTACTGTTCACTCTCCTCTCCTATCAGATTCCTTCTTCTCCAGCCCTTGACCTTTCCCACCCACCTGGCTTCGCCTATCGTCTTCCACCTAGCCTCTTTCCCCTCCCACTACTTTATCATTCTGGCACCTTCCCATTTCCTGAAGGGACTCGGCTTAAAATATTGGCTGTTTTATTCTAGTATTCTTGTACTCTAGACCTCTTGAAATGAATGTTAACATTGCATTTGCCTTCCTCTCCACCGACTCTACCTGCAACTTCAGGATGTTCTGCACAAGGACTCCCAAGTTCCTTTGCATCTCACATTTTTGGATTTTCTCCCCATTTAGAAAATTTTCTGCACATTTATTTTGTTTAATAAATCCCAGTCCGATCCCTCCTGTACGCCCGGAACGTTGTCTCCACACCCTGCTGCCCACGGGAGGACTGCAGTGAGGAGGAGTCGGTGGCCCACCTCTTTGCACACTGTGGGTTTGCGGAGAAGGTGTGGAGGAGGATGGAAGGGACAGTGTCGAGGTTCATCCCCAGCAGCTGCATAACAGAGGACTCTCTGATCTACGGGCTGTTCCCGGGGACACACACCGAGACCAACATCCGGTACTGCTGGCAGATCATCAACTCGGTCAAAGATGCTCTTTGGTCGGCCCGAAACTTGATGGTCTACCAGCACGCGGAGATGTCCGTGGGGGAATGCTGCCGACTGGCACATTCTCGGCTACAGGAGTACGTGCTGAGGGACGCACTCAAACGGTGCAGCCACCGCAAGGACCCGGTGGGGTAGGACCACAGTCTAGGGCTCTTCTCCCATGGGAGTTGAGGGGTAGGGGGGTTGGGGGTATAACCCCTGAAGGTAAATATGAAAGAACAGAGTGCCACATGGTTGGCAAAAATTTTGAATTTTGAAAATGTAAAGGCAGTGTGGTGAACTACATATACCTGTCTGGACACGCCCCCCCCCCCCCCCCCCCCCCGCTGACTGCTCCTGTGGTTCCTCCCATGGACCCCGGTATAAAGGCGATTGGAGCCACACACCCTTCCTCAGTCTCCAGGATGTTGTGTGGTGGTCAATTGCTGCTTGTTCTTTCTTCCGGGCAATAAAAGCCTATATCTTGCCTCACGTCTCCGAGAGTTATTGATGGTGCATCAGGCAGTAATGGAAACAGCTGTAAAGTATTGAAAGTCATTGAATGGTTATTGTATATAATTTTATTTTTGAATAAAGTATATTTTGTTTAATAAAATAAAAAAAATATTTCTACTACCAAAGTGCATGATCATGTATTTTCCAAGTTAACCTTTAGGGTGCATTTCCCAACATTGTATTTCAGTTGCCACTCCCTTGCCCATTCTCCCTAGACCTTTTACAGCCTATCTGTTTCTTCAGCACTACCTGGCCCTCCATCAATCTTCGTATTGTCTGCAAACTTGGTAACAAAGCTATTGGTTCCATAATCTAAATCACTGATATACAGCATCAAAAGAAGTGGTCCCAACACTGACTCCTGCAGAACACCACTGGTTACTGGCAGCCAATCAGAAAAGGATCCTTTTATTCCCACATGCTGCCTCCTACCAATCAGCCAATGTTCTAACCATGTCAGTAGCTTTTCTGTAATACCATGGTCTCTTAACTTGGTAAGTAGCCTCATATGTGGCACCTTGTCAAAGGCCCTCTGAAAGTCCAAATATACAACATCCACTTTATCTATCCTACTTGCAATCTCCTCAAAGAATTCCAACAGGTTCATCATTTCTCCTTTAAGGAAATCATGCTGACTTAGTCCTTTCTTGTCCTGTGTCACCAAGTACTCCATAACCTCATACTTAACAATGAACTTTAACATCTTCCCAGCCACGGAGATCAGGCTAGCTAGTCTATAATTCCCTTTCTGTTGCATTCCTCCTTTCTTAAAGAGTGGAGTGACTTTTGCAATTTACCAGTCATAGAGTCATAGAAATGTACAGCACAGAAACAGGCCCTTCAGCCCATCCAGTCTGTGCCAAACCATTTAAGCAGCCTACTCCCTTTCACCTGCACCCAGACCACAGCTCTCCATGCCCTCCCATCCATGTAACTATCCAAACTTATCTTAAATGTTGAAATCAAGCTCACATGTACCACTCACTCTCACCTCCTTCTGAGTGAAAAAGTTTCCCCTCATGTTCCCTTAAACTTTTCACCCTTCACCCTTAACCTATGACCTCTAGTTGTAGTTGCACCCAATCTCAGTGGGAAAAGCCTGCTTGAAATTACCCTACCTATACCCCTCATAGTTCTGTATACTCTATCAAAGTATACAAAGTATCCTCTGGCACAATGTCAGAGTCCAATAATTTTTGAAAAGTCATTACTAGTGCCTCCACAATCTCTACCGTTATCTCTTTCAGAACCCTAGGGTGCAGTTCATCTGGTCCAGGTGGTATGTACCTTTAGGTCTTTCAGCTTTTTGAGCACCTTCTCCCTTGTAATAGTAAATGCACCCACTTCTCTTCCTTCACACCCTTGAACACCTGGCACACTGCTAATGTCTTCCACAGTGAAGACTGATGCAAAATACTTAATTCATCTGCCATCTCTTTGTCCCTTGTAATTATTTCTCTGGCCTCATTTTTGAGCAGTCCGATATCCACTCCCATCTTTCTCTTTTTTTTTACATATTTGAAAGCTTTTTTAAATCCACCTTGATATTGTTAGTTAGCTTGCTTTCATATTTCATCTCTTCCCTCCCTAATGATTCTTTTAGTTGCTTTCTGTAGGTTTTCAAAAGTTTCCCAGTCCTCTATCTTCCCACTAATTTTTGCTTTGTTGTATGTTCTCTTTTGTTTTTACATTAGCTTTGACTTCCCTTGTCAGCCACATTTGTACTATTTTGACATTTGAGCATTTCTTTGTTTTTGGAATACATCTGTCCTACACCTTCCTCATTTTCCCCAGAAACTCACGCCATTGCTGCTCTGCTGTCATCCCTGCCAGCAGCTCCTTCCAATTTACTTTGGCCAACTCCTCTCTCATACCACTGTAATTTCCTTTACTCCACTGGAATACTGTTATGTCAGACTTTACTTTCTCCCTATTAAATTCAAGTTGAACTCTCTCCTAAGGGTTCTTTTACCTTAAGCTCCTAATTGCCTCCGATTCATTACAGAACACCCAGTCCAGTATAGCTCATCCCCTAGAGGGCTCACCGACAAACTGCTCTAAAAAGCCATCTTATAGGCATTCAACAAACTCACTCTCTTGAGATCCATTTGCCAACCTAACCTACCCAATCGACCTGCCTGTTGAAATCTCCCATCACTATCATAACATTGCGCTTCTGACACCCCTTTACTATTTCCCATTGTAATCTGTGGTCCACCTCCCAGCCACTATTAGGAGGCCTGTATATAACTGCCATCAGGGTCCTTTTACCCTTGCAGTTTCTTAACTCACCCCACAAGGATTCAACATCTTCCAATCCTATGTCATGTCTTTTTACTGATTTGATGCCATTCTTTACCAGCAGATCCATGCCACCCCCCTCTGCCTACCTTCCTATTCTTCCAATACAACGTGTAACCTTGGACATTCAGCTCCCAACTACAACCATTCTTCAGCCACGATTCAGTGATGGCCACAACATCATACACAACAATCTGTCAAAGTGCAATAAGATCATCCACCTTATTTTATACTCCGTACATTGAGATAGAACACTGAGTACTGTATTTGCTACTCTTTTTGATTCAGCATCCCGAATGCACTAATACTCACCCTGCTGGCTGCAATTGTGTTCTATCATCTGCCTGCCCTTCCAGACAGTCTGACTGCACGTATTCTTTACTTTTTTACAATCTGTCCTATCCTGAATCCCATCACTCTGGTTCTCACCCCCCTACCAAGTTAGTTTAAACCCTCCCTAACAGTTCTTACAAACCTGTCCGTGAGAATATTGGTCCCCCTCAGGTTCAGGTGTGGCCTGTCACTTTTGTACAGGTCATACCCCCCCCCCCCCCCAGAGATCCCAATGATCCAAGAACCTGAAGCCCTGCCCCCTGCACCAGCTTCTCAGCCACACATTTATCTGCCACATCATCCTGTTTCTACCCTCACTGGCATGTGGCACAGGCAGCAATCCAGAAATTACAACCCTGGAGCTCCTGCCTCTCAGCTTTCTTCTACCTCGCTCTCTAAATTCTCTTTTCAGGACCTCTTTGCTTTTCCTCATTGGTACCAATATGTACCAAGACATCTGACTGCTCTCCCTCGCTCTCCAAAATGTTGTGGGTGCGATCTGAGACATCCCTGACCCTGACACCTGGGAGGCATCTTACCATCCAGGTGTGCCGTTCACGTCCACAGAATCTCCTGTCTGTTCTCCTCACTCCTGAGTCCCTATCACTACCACTCCCCTCTTCTCCCTCTTTCTCCTCTGCATCATGAACCCATGCTCGGTGCCAGTATCCTGGTCTCTGTGGCATTCCCCTGGGAGATCATCCCCCACAACAGCATCCAAAACAGTATACTTATTATTGAGAGGAATGGCCACAGGGGTGCTCTGAGCTAACTGCCTGTTCACAGAAGTTCCTCAGCTCCTGCAACTTCCCTGTAACTCTGATTGATGATCTCCTCCCTCTCCTGTACACCTGCTGCTCCAGATCCCTAACGTAGTCTTCCAGCAGATGCAGCCAGATGCTCTTTATGCAGATGTAGTTCCCTGAGAGACTCTGGGTTTCCCAGGACTCCAATGTTCAGCATGAAGAACACACAACAGCCATTCACTACACTAGATACAGTAATAGAATATAAGGGGCACCTTAAAATGAAAGTTACCCAGAGCCAATGCCTTGTCTGAGCCAATATCAGAATATGCAGTGAAACACGTCATCTGCATCAACGACCAGACAGTCTGAGGACATGGTGGGGGGCAGCCCGGAAGAGTCACCATGCTTCAGGGTACAAATTAGCATGTCCTCAATTTACTAACCCTAACCTGTACTTACTTGGACTGCAGGAAGACACTGGAGCACCAGAAAGAGGTGGGAACTGAACCCTGGTCTGTGTTCACAGCTGGTGTAACACATTGCACTACTACCGTGGCACCCATCGCCAAGTCAAGTTTATTGTCATTTAACGATGTACCTGTATGTGTATACTGTCAGATGAGACAAAGTTTCTCTGATCTAGGGTGTAAAGCACAGTAGTACACATCACACATACATAACACACAATAACTTTGGAAAGTAAGGATAAAATCCACAGATGAATTATGCATAGAAAAACAAAGTAAAGTGCATAAATTAAATATTGTAGGGTACAGAACAGATTAACCAGTGACACTTTGAATATGATGTGGCAGGGAGCTCTGCAGCCCAATGGCCTGAGGAAAGAAACAGTTTCTAATCCTGACTGTTCTTGTCTTAGTGTATCGTAATCTCCTGCTTGATGGTAGAAAGGCAAAGAAGATGCTGGATGGATGGGTGGGATCCTTGATAATATGTAATGCTCCTAATAAATGTCGCCGGTGGATGGTAGGGGTCCCCTATGATCCTCTCAGCCTTTCTCATAGTCCTTTGTAGGGACTTCCGGTCTGATGCTCGACTGCTCCCAAACCAGATGGAGATCCAACTTGTCAGGACGCTCTCCATGGTGCTCCTGTAAAATGCAGTTATGATGTGATGGGTGGGGGGAGGGTGAGCCTCACTTGCTTCAATGTCCTCAGTAAGTGGAGGCATCACTGTGCCTTCTTATTCATGGAGGTGATATTAAGGGGCTAGGTGTGGCGGATTCAGGAACTGTCGTGCCTGCATGCTACAGAGTGCTCCATCTCAATCCCGAACTTTCTCCCCCTCAGATCCCACCACTCTGGCCATTCCTTGGGTTTCTTTTCCTCCTCTTGATGAGCTGTAGCAGAGTGAGTAACTCTTGCTATTGAGTTGGAAGCTTAAAGCTCAAAGTAAATGTATTACTGGTTTAAATCTCACTCCTAGGAGATGAGAAGGAAAAGAGCAATGAGTAATCTGTTCACCTCAACAGGTCAAGTGGCATCGGTGGGAGGAAAGGAACTGTTGGTGTTTCCTGTTGAAACCTTGGGTCAGGGCTTCCAGCACATTGTGTGCTGCTCCAAGTTCCAGAATCTGCAGTGGCTTCTGTCTACTTCAGGATTCAACATTCAAAACTATTTAATGTCATTTCCAGGACACAAGTGTAAAGGAGAACAAAATAAGTGTTACTCTGGATCAGATGCAGCACAAAAAACACAGTAAGATAAAGAACACAATAAACATAAATACATAAGATGGTTCATATACATGGACGGATTGTCTGTCCGTAGTGTCAAACCAGGCACAGGAGTATCTGTACACATGCTGACTGACAGGAAATGATAAAGGAGTGGTGGGTGGGGGTGTGGAGGTGTTGATCAGCCTTACTGCCTGGGAAAAGAAACTGTTTTTGAGTCTGGTGGCCCTGGCATGGATACTACATTGAGACCCTGGAGTCAGCTGCCAGCGGAAGTGCTTGAGGTGGATACATTGCAACATTGGAGAAAGATTTGGATAGGTGCATAGAGGAGAGGGAATTAGAGGTTAAGGGCTGATTTAGGACAAGCAGGGAGGATGCTGCAGTTGGCAAGCCCTAGATGGGCCAAAAGGTCTGTTTCCAAACTGTATGTCCTCAGATCAGGACTGAAACCGTAATTTATTGTTACGGTGGAGGCAGAAGGTCTTATGGTCTTACGGTTCATTATTTTAGTTCTCCCTGGTGTTCTGGCCATTACATTCCACTCAATCTGAATTTTTAGAACAGCTTTCTGATATTGTCGTAAAACTGTCTCACGAATATCTCCTCTTAGAAACATAGAAACATAGAAAATCTACAGCACAATACAGGCCTTTTGGCCCACAAAGCTGTGCTGAATATGTCCCTACCTTAGAACTACCTAGGCTTACCAATAGCCCTCTATTTTTCTAAGCTCCATGTACCTATCCAGAAGTCTCTTAAAAGACCCTATCATATCTGCCTCCAACACTGTTGCCAGCAGCTCATTCCATGCACTCACCACTCTCTGCGTAAAAAACCTACCCCTGACATCTCCTCTGTACCTACTTTCAAATGCCTTAAAACTATGCTCTCTCGTTCATTATTAGAGTCAGAAGTTATATGGAAACAGGCCATTTGGCCCACCTGGTCCATGCTGACCCAATGGTTCCATTTGTCAGCTTTTGGCTCATAACCTTCTGAACCTTTCCTATCCATGCACCTGTTCAAATGACTTTAAAAAGTTGTTATTGTGCCTGCTTTAACCACTTGCTCTCGTACTACACTTTGTGTAATAACATGGCTTCTCAAGGTCCAATTAAATGAGCGCCACAGTAGTGTAGCAGTTAGTACGAAGCTGTTACAGCTCATGGCATTGGAGTTTGGTCTTCTATTCCGGCGTCCTGTATAAGGAGTCTCTGTATGTCCTCTCCGTGAAAGACGTGGGTTGTTCCAGTTTCCTCCCACACTCCAAAAGGACACTGGGCAGGCTAATTATTGTAAGTTGTCCCATCACTAGGTTAGGATTAAATTGAGGTTGTCGGGGTTGCTGGGGCGGGCAGCTGAAAGGACCAGAAAGGCCTACTCTGTGTTGTATCTCAAAATAAAGTATCGATAAATTTCATCCCCCTCCCCCCCCCCCCCCCCCCCCCCCCCCCAGCTTAAACGGTGTTCTCCAGTTCCTGATTCCCCAAGTCTGGCAAAAAAACTGAATGTGTTCACCCCATCATGATCTTACATACCTCTATAAGATCACTCCTCAGTTTCCTACGCTCTAAGAAATGAAGTTTCAGCCTACACAACTCTTCCTGTAATTCAGTACTCTGAAAGGAGTCTCGCTCTCTCTGTGGATCATCAGTCCAAGTCCTGGCAACAATCTTGTAAATCTTTTCTGCATTATTTCTATTTTAAAGACATTATTCCTGTAGCAGAACAACCAAAATTGGACACAGTACTCCGAGTGCGTTCTCACCAGTGTCTTGTACAACCACACTCTGCTCTCTCAACTTTTACACTTAGTGCCCTGACTGATTTAATGCTCTCAAATGCCATTCTATATTTTTCATCTTCTTTTCCGTTTTTCTTTACTTCATACTAACTTTCATTCTTTTCTTTATATTTTCCACATTTTAAATTCTTCAGTCTTCCTTTTTCACTCACTGCCTCATTCTCTCATTCCTAAAGAAAGTAGTGACAGAGAAGCCTTAGAAGTCCCCCCTCCATCTTATTTTGCCTTCTTTACCAGTCCTGATGAAGGGCCTTGCCCTGAAACTTTGATCGTTTATTCCCATTCATGACCTGCTGAGCTCCTGCAGCAATTTTTCTATGTTGTCAATATTTCCAGCCTGTGCAGCACCTCGTGTGTTGAGACTTAGAAGCCCAGCTCTTTGACTCCTGACCAGCTCCCTCATCCCTCTTTCTGCCTATATTGTTGGTATAATAATGGGCCACAGCCTTTGGTGGGTTACCTTCCCTTCTAGAATGCCCTGCATCCCTGAGCCTGGCACCAGGGAGGCAACATCAGAACGTAGAACACAGAAACAGTGCCCTTTGGCACACAATGTTGTGCTGAAACAATTGAATTACTAATCAAATGACCAACTAAACTAATCTCGTCTGTCTACACAATGCTCATATCCTTCCTGTTTCATCACATTCACGTGCCTATCTAAACACCTCTTAAAATCTCTACTTATCTGTCTCTCCCAGCACCCCAGGCTCCCACCACTCTCTGTGTCAAAAAAGCGTGTTCCTCACACCTCCTTAGAAATTTCTCTCCCTCACCTTAAATGCGTGTCCTCTGGTATTAGATATTTCAGCTTTATCTATGCCTCTCCAAATCTTATAAACATCTACTCAGACCTCCCCTCAGCCTCCATCACTCCAGAGAAAACAACGCAAGTTTTTCCAACCTCTCATTATAGCTCATACCCTCTAACCCATACAGCATCCTGTCAAACTTCTTCTATACCCTTTCCAAAGCCTCAGCATCCTTCCTATAATGGGGCAACCAGATTGTACGCAGTACTCCAGATGTACTCTGGACATTTACACTACACGATGCATCCGCAAAGCAAACAGCATCATGAAGGACGCCACGCACCCCTCATACAAACTCTTCTCCGTCCTGCCGTCTGGGAAAAGGCACCAAAGCATTCGAGCTCTCACAACCAGACTCTGTAACAGTTTCTTCCCCCAAGCTATCAGACTCCTCAATACCCAGAGTCTGGACTGACATCTTACTGCCCTATTGTCTTGTTTATTATTTATTGTAATGCCTGCATTGTTTTGTGCACTTTATGCAGTCCTGGGTAGCTCTGTAGTCCAGTGTAGTTTTTTTCTGTGTTTTTTTTTACGTAGTTCAGACTAGTTTTTGTACTGTGTCATATAACACCATGGTCCTGAAAAAAACGTTGTCTCATTTTTACTATGTACCGTACCAGCAGTTATGATCGAAATGACAATAAAAGTGACTTGACTTGAGATGGGGCCTAGCCAGGTGTTATGAAGCAATCTTGTATTTGGCCACTGGATGGTCTAACCCCAACTCGTTACAGTCAAATCCCCTGTCACTATCACTTTCCCAGTCCTCCTCCTCTGTGCCACTACACACTTGGCTGATTCTCCTTTCTCCTGAATGCCTATCCCCTGCAACAGTACATCTGTGTAAGAGTTGCTCCTGCCAAATTCCTACAGAAAGAATTTCAGTCCCTAATTACTTGTGTGTGAAAGGTTTTTTCTGTGATTTGGCCAGAGTTATTAAAAGCCAATGAAAGTGATCACTGGTTCTATTCATAGCCCAAGCCCAACTGTAACATTCTCTGGAGCCAATTGAGTAACATGTACTTGGGCCTGAAGTTGACAAGACATCGTTCCATCTCAACACATTCTGCCGTAATATTGCCATGTATTCAGTGAAAATACTGTGAGACTTCTCCAAGGATCATCACCTTGTTGTAGTGGAGAGGCTTGTGAGTTCCTGAGATCCCAAGAGTGACGCTCACTGGAGCTTAATACGGTCACCCATGGTGGTAAGGTCAAGTGGGAGGATACAGACAAAGAGCGAGCTAACCAAGACCTCAACGGTGCAGCTGGCAGAAGATGATGACACATCACAACAGCAGTGAAGGTGGAGGAAGGGTGCAGCAGTGACGAGTCCCCTGTCACCTTGCATTCCCTGCCAATGGACCCTGACCTGATCTGTCAATGGCTGTGCGTTGGCTGCTCGTGCATCAGCCTCCCTACATTAAACAAAGTCACGTCTTCATTACTGAAATCCACCTAACATCCCAGATAGATTCAAAGTTCAAGGTAAATTTATTATCAAAGTACATATATGCCACCGTATATGTGCAACTCAGACATATATTTTCTTGCAGGATTCACAGTAAACACAAGAAAACACAATAAAATCAATGGAAGACTGCACAGAGCAAGACAGACAAATCACCAATGTGCAAAAGACAACAAACTGCACAAAGGCATGAACAAAATAAATAAGCATATAAATATCGAGAACATGATTTGTAAAGTCCTTGAAAGTGAGTTCATAGGTTATGGAAACAGTTCAGTGTTGGGGTGAGTGAAGTTGAGTGAAGTTATCTCCCCTGGTCAAGAGCCTGATGGTTGAAGGGTAATAACTGTTTCTGAACCTGGTGGTGTGAGTCCTGATGCTCCTGTAGCTCCTTCTTGTGAAGGTCGCAGAGTGAAGAGAGCATGACCTGGATGGTGGGGGTCCTCGATGATGAATACTGCTTTCCTGCGACCAGCGCTCCATGTAGATGTGCTCAATGGTGGGAGGGCTTTACCTCTGATGAAATGGGCTGTATCCACTACATTTTGTAGGATTTTCCATTCAAGGACATTGGTGTTTCCATGTCAGGCTGTGATGGAAGCAGTCAGTATACAGTGCACTCCACCACACACCTAAAGAAGTTTGGCAACGTTTTAGTGGAACCTGGCGTGGCCTCTGCAACCACCAATAGACAGCCTCAGAACATCATACTCGACTGCTATCATTCAGAGAGAATGCAGTTGATCCTTGAAGTGTGGTTTAAAGCAATTTGGGAATGAGATTCAATAGCAAATTACAAAGGGAATTGAATGAACATCTGCCAAGTAAAATTTGTTGGGATATGGGCAAAGAGAGTGATTGGAAAGGCAGGTGCTTATTTATACTGTAATCTGTACATTGCATCAATGATTGCCTGAAACATCTTTAGCAACACCTCCCAACACATTAGCTGTCGAAAGGACAAGGGCAGCAGGTGCCCAGGAATACTGCCAACTTCTTAAGGCAATTAGGGGTGGGCAAAAACACTGGCCGTGCCAGTATTATCTGCAAAGCAAAGACAAAATAATATCACACCAGAGCCACAGAGCTTCACACTGGGGAGTTACTCAAGTGCAAGGAGGCAAGTGACGGATTTGATTCCAATAATGCAATATTCAAATAACAAATATTTGAATGTTTTTTACTAAAGGCAAAAATGTTCAATGCCCTTCCTGATAAATAGTGGGATTTAAACTGAAACCTATTGAATATTGAAAGGCCTAGATATAGTGGATGTGGAAAGGATGTTTCCTCTGGTGGGAGTCTAAGCCCACAGGGTACAGTCTCAGAATAGAGGGACATCCATTTAGAACAGAGATGAGGAGGAATTTCTTTATCCAGAGGGTGGTGAATCTGTGGAATTCATTGCCTCAGACGGCTAATTAGGTATATCTAAAGCAGAGGTTGATAGGTTCTTGATTAGTCAGGGTGTCCAAGTTATGGGGAGAAATCAGGAGAACAGAGTTGAGAGGAATAAACAGTTGGGCATGATGGAACTGTGAAGCAGACTCGGCGGGCTGAATGGCCTAATTATGCTCCTATGTTTTATGGTCTTAAGGTCTTAGTTGTTACTGCTGTTGAGACTGATGTAACAATCACCGTGGAACGTGCCCTTTACCTACTGCCTGACTTTACACTCTATCACGTGCCGTATCTAGTCGTTAGATGCAGGAGAATGAGGGGCGGCCTTATCGAGGTTTATCAAATCATGGAGGCACAGATAAGGTGGATGGTCAGTCTTTTCCCCAGGGTAGGGGAGTTCAGAATTGAGGACACAGATTTTGGGCCGGGGGGGGGGAAGATTTAAAAGGTACCTGAGGGGCAACATTTTCACACAGAGAGTGTGAGTATACAGAACGAGTTGCCAGAGGAAGTGGTTGAGGCATGTACAATAACATCATTTAAGAAGCACTGGAGCAGGTACATGAAGAGATGGGGCTTAGAGGGATATGGACCAAATGTTGGTGGCATGGTAGCAAAGATAACATTATTGCAACACCAGTGACTGTGGTTCAATTCCCACCACTGTCTCTAAGGAATTTGTACGTTCTCCCTGTGACCATGTGGGTTTCCTCTGGGTGCTCTGGTTTCAGAGATGCATGGGTTAGGGTCAGTAAGTTTTGGACATACTATGTTGGCAATGACAGCATGGCAACACCTGCAGACTGTGTCCAGCACATCCTCGGACAGTGTTGGTCATTGACTCAATAACATATTCGACTGTATGCTTTGGCTTTTCAACATACATGTGACAAATAAAATGAATCTTTATCTTTAAATCTATTGAAATGCAGCAACTAGCTGAGTGGGCATTGTGGTCAGCATGCATTGGTTGGGTTGAATGGCCTGTATCCCTATATTGTATTGTTATATTACTATGGCAGGATGAATATTAGAGATCAGTTCCATGATGAAATTAGGAACTGTTAGAACCTCTGATCAATGGATTTATGTGTATCAAACATTTTTCTTCCTCTAAATTGATTAGGATGTGATTAGGATGGATCAGAACTAAGGCTAATTTCCTGCTGTTCCACCTATTTTCTGTGCCTGGAACTGGTCAGAATTCATTTATGTCTTGATCACTCTGCTGCCCAGTGACTGCTGATCTTCATTGATTCTCACTTAAGCTGTACCTTTATCTTTAAATTCTCTGTTTTGTTTTCAAATTCCTCCATGGCCTCATAGATCCCCATCTTTGTAAATTTCACTAGCTACACAATCCACAAAGTGGACCGTTCACTCTCGAATTCTGACTTCAAGCTCCAAATTTAGACACGCTACTATTGTCAGACATGTCATCAGTTGCCAAGGTCTAATAATTCCTCAGTCTTAGAATCAGAGAACAGCTCAGAAACAGGCCCTTTGGCCCATCTTGTCTGTGCTAAAGACTTCATCTGTTAGTCCAATCAACCTGCACCCGAACCATAGCTCTTCAGATCCCTCCCATCCACGTATCCATCCGAACTTCTCTTAAACGTTGAAATTGAACCCACATCAGCTCATTCCACACTCACACCACCTTCTGAGTGAAAAAGTTCCTCCCCATGTTCCCCTTAAATATGTCACCTTTCACCTTTAACTCCTGACCTCTAGTTCTAGTCTCACCCAACCTCAGTGGAAAAAACCTGCTTACATGTACCCTATCTATACACCTCATAATTTTGTATACCTCTGTCAAATTTCCTCTCATTCTTCTTCCCTTTAGGGAATAAAGTTGTAGACTATTAACCTTTCCCTATAACTCAGGTCCTTAAGTTACAGCCACATTCTTGTAAATTTTTTATGCATTGTTTCAATCTTATTAAATCTTCCTAAACCTCTGTATATTGAGGTACTTTGTCAAGTCCATTTGAGTTAGATATCCATTGTCATGTTGTGTGGGTTCTTAGTGAGTCATTCTGTATGTTTACTTCACAGAGATATAGTGAGACTGTTATTGAATGGAGACAATAAGGCATAGCAACAGAATTCAGCCATTCAGCCCATCGAGTCTGCTCTGCCATCCCATCAAGGCTGATTTATTTTCCCTCTCAACCCTATTCTCCTGCCTTCTCCCAATCTGTGGCAATGAATTTCACAGAGTCACCTCCCTCTGCCTAGAGAAATTCCTCCACATCCCTCTATTCCGAAGCTGTGCCCTATGATCCTGGACTCCCATACTACAGGAAACCTCCTCTCTACATCCATTCTATCAAGGCCTTTCCATATTCAAAGGGTTTCAGTAAGATCCCCCTTCATTCCACTAAACTCCAGTAAGTACAGATCCAGAGACATTAAACATTCCTCATACACTAACCCTTTTAAAGGTTTCAAAGGTACATTTAATGTCAGAGAAATGTATACAACATACATCTTTAAATACTATTTCTTCGCAACCATCCACGAAAACAGAGGCAAGCCCCAAAGAGTAAACGACAGTTAAATGTTAGAACCCCAAAGTTCTCTTAACTCCCCACTCCCACACATAAGTAGCAACAAAGCAACAATCTTCCCCCTCCCCCACCACCAGCAAAAAAAGCACTGGCACCCCCCCACCGGGCACTCAAGCGTGAGCAAAGCCACAGCAAAGACACAGACTTGCAGTACTCCAAAGACTGCGCGTTCACCCGGTATTTGACATACCACAGGCTCTCACTCTCCCTAATAAGGGAGAAAGAGGTGTCTCCATTTCACAATGAGAGGAGAGACGTAACAAACAACTCGCTGATTTATGATGTTAAAAGTCCATTGCGTCACTTTTCCCAAAGGACTCGGGTCTCTGGGCACACAGCCAGCAGCCAGCTCACTGCTTTCGATCTTGCATCTCCCACAACACACCGGATTCCTGCAGAGACACCAATCTTCGGTCCACCCATCTCCAGAGCCATGAGATCCTGGAACTCTGAAGGTGAGCTAAACACTTAGGCTGCATCCTTGGCATATCGAATAACAGCCAGTCGTGAAACCCTGAGAGCAGGTCCCATTCCTGCAAAGAACCGAAGTCAACGTGTAACTCCAGGTCAGGGTCTCCAAAAGAACCCTGAAAGGGAAAAATAGAGATATCAAAGATGAAAATAGAGCTGTTTCCGAAGATGCAAGCAAAGGAGTCACCGTTAGGCGGCATGGTCTCCTCCTGAGCTTCATTTCTGGCTCATTCTCATGAACCTCCTCTGCACCCTCTCCAATACCAGCACACCTTTTCTTAGATAAGGGGCCCAAAACTGCTCACGATACTACAAATGCAGTCTTCCCAATGCCCTCAGCATTACATCCTTGCTTTTGTATTCTAGTCCTCTCAGAACGAATGCGAACATTGCAATTGTTTTCTTCACCACCGATTCAACCTGCAAATTAACCACAAGGAGTCCCAAGTCCCTTTGCACCTCTGATTCCTGAATTTTCTCCCCATTTAGAAAATATTCTATGCCTTTTTCCTTCTACCAAAGAGCATAACCATCAACTTCCTGACAATGAATTCCATCCACCACTTCTTTGACATTTTCCTAAACAGTCTAAGTCTTTCTGTAGACTCCCTGCTTCCTTAACACTGCCTGTCCCACCACCTATATCCCAATGAGTTCAGTGAAGACAATTTTCAAGCTACTGTGAAGAGCAGTTATGAGATTCAACATGTGGACCTGGGGTAAGATTCTGGAATATTAGAAATTTTGATTGAGCGCTGATACCTGATTTTAATCTGAATCACTGATGATTCCTTTCCCCCAAGTGCTGAGTTCCTCCAGCAGATTGTTTTGTTACTCTAGACTGCAGCATCCCATGTCTCCAGGATTCTGGAAAGCTGTTCATTCTGCTCCCAGATTAACTGCAGCAATTCTAGTCACTCCAGTACAATTTATAAAACAAGAATATGATGCTCCTGTTAATTATCAATAATCCATGAGCTGTACAAATGAGCTGACAGAAATGTTTTTGCAAACCTTCAACTTCATTAATGCATAGTATCGTCATCATTTGACAGTGATGCCTGCAAAATCAGGGGAAGACTATTACTGTCCTGCCATTACATGTTCACAGAGATATTAGAGTGGATCTGGCTCATTTAATATGGATTATCTCCCAGGAAGAGGCAGAGAAGAAGAATTCTCAGAATCAGTATTCTCGTTAATTATTATAAAATATTTTCAAAGGTTCAAAGTACATTTTTTTGTCAAAGTATGTACACGATATAGAATCTTGAGATTCTTGCAGGCAGCCAGAAAACAAAGAAATCCAATGGACCGAATTCAACCTTCCCCCCCCCCCCCCCCACAACAAACAACAACAGGCATCCAGTGTCTGAAATAAAGAACAAATCGTGCAAGCAGTACAAAGTAAACAAATAATAGACAGAACATGAACTGCGGAGAGGCAACAGCTACAGACCACAGTCACAGAGACAGGTCAGTGCTGACACCAGTCCAGGGGTCTGACAGCTACAGGCCACAGTCACAGAGACAGGTCAGTGCTGACACCAGTCCAGGGGTCTGACAGCTACAGGCCACAGTCACAGAGACAGGTCAGTGCTGACACCGGTCCAGGGGTCTGACAGCTACAGGCCACAGTCACAGAGACAGGTCAGTGCTGACACCGGTCCAGGGGTCTGACAGCTACAGGCCACAGTCACAGAGACAGGTCAGTGCTGACACCAGTCCAGGGGTCTGACAGCTACAGGCCACAGTCACAGAGACAGGTCAGTGCTGACACCAGTCCAGGGGTCTGACAGCTACAGGCCACAGTCACAGAGACAGGTCAGTGCTGACACCAGTCCAGGGGTCTGACAGCTACAGGCCACAGTCACAGAGACAGGTCAGTGCTGACTCCGGTCCAGGGGTCTGACAGCTACAGGCCACAGTCACAGAGACAGGTCAGTGCTGTAGCTGGTCCAGGGGTCTGACAGCTACAGGCCACAGTCACAGAGACAGGTCAGTGCTGACACCAGTCCAGGGGTCTGACAGCTACAGGCCACAGTCACAGAGACAGGTCAGTGCTGACACCGGTCCAGGGGTCTGACAGCTACAGGCCACAGTCACAGAGACAGGTCAGTGCTGACACCGGTCCAGGGGTCTGACAGCTACAGGCCACAGTCACAGAGACAGGTCAGTGCTGACACCGGTCCAGGGGTCTGACAGCTACAGGCCACAGTCACAGAGACAGGTCAGTGCTGACACCAGTCCAGGGGTCTGACAGCTACAGGCCACGGTCACAGAGACAGGTCAGTGCTGACTCAGGTCCAGGGGTCTGACAGCTACAGGCCACAGTCACAGAGACAGGTCAGTGCTGACTCCGGTCCAGGGGTCTGACAGCTACAGGCCACAGTCACAGAGACTGGTCAGTGCTGTAGCTGGTCCAGGGGTCTGACAGCTACAGGCCACAGTCACAGAGACAGGTCAGTGCTGACACCAGTCCAGGGGTCTGACAGCTACAGGCCACAGTCACAGAGACAGGTCAGTGCTGACACCGGTCCAGGGGTCTGACAGCTACAGGCCACAGTCACAGAGACAGGTCAGTGCTGACACCAGTCCAGGGGTCTGACAGCTACAGGCCACAGTCACAGAGTCAGTTCAGCACTGAGGCTAGTAAACCTCAGGGAGTAGCAGAGTAGTAAGGTGAACACAGGTTTGTCCTTCACCCTCAGCCCCGATACTTTGATAATTTTAATCTGGCTCAGCGCCTAAAGCAGCCAAACATTGGTTTGCTTTTTGCTCTTGGGCCCAGGCCCTACCAACAATGGCCACCGCCATACCTGCATTCTCAATAGACAATAGGTGCAGAAGTAGACCATTCGGCCCTTCGAGCCTGCACCGCCATTCTGAGATCATGGCTGAACATCTACTGTCAATACCCAGTTCCTGCCTTGTCCCCATATCCCTTGATTCCCCTATCCATAAGATACCTATCTAGCTCCTTCTTGAAAGCATCCAGAGAATTGGCCTCCACTGCCTTCTGAGGCAGTGCATTCCACACCCCCACAACTCTCTGGGAGAAGAAGTTTTTCCTTAACTCTGTCCTAAATGACCTACCCCTTATTCTTAAACCATGCCCTCTGGTACTGGACTCTCCCAGCATCTGGAATATATTTCCTGCCTCTATCTTGTCCAATCCCTTAATAATCTTATATATTGCAATCAAATCCCCTCTCAATCTCCTTAATTCCAGCGTGTACAAGCCCAGTCTCTCTAACCTCTCTGCGTAAGACAGTCCGGACATCCCAGGAATTAACCTTGTGAATCTACGCTGCACTTCCTCTACAGACAGGATGTCCTTCCTTAACCCTGGAGACCAAAACTGTACACAATACTCCAGGTGTGGTCTCACCAGGGCCCTGTACAAATGCAAAAGGATTTCCTTGCTCTTGTACTCAATTCTCTTTGTAATAAAGGCCAACATTCCATTAGCCTTCTTCACTGCCTGCTGCACTTGCTCATTCACCTTCAGTGACTGATGAACAAGGACTCCTAGATCTCTTTGTATTTCTCCCTTACCTAACTCTACGCCGTTCAGATAATAATCTGCCTTCCTGTTCTTACTCTCAAAGTGGATAACCTCACACTTATTCACATTAAACGTCATCTGCCAAGTATCTGCCCACTCACCCAGCCTATCCAAGTCACCCTGAATTCTCCTAACATCCTCATCACATGTCACAATGCCACCCAGCTTAGTATCATCAGCAAACTTGCTGATATTATTCTCAATGCCTTCATCTAAATCGTTGATGTAAATCGTAAACAGCTGTGGTCCCAATACCGAGCCCTGTGGCACCCCACTAGTCACCACCTGCCATTCCGAGAAACACCCATTCACCGCTACCCTTTGCTTTCTATCTGCCAACCAGTTTTCTATCCATGTCAATACCTTCCCCCCAATGCCATGAGCTCTGATTTTACCCACCAATCTCCTATGTGGGACCTTATCAAATGCCCTCTGAAAATCAAGGTACACTACATCCACTGGATCTCCCTTGTCTAACTTCCTGGTTACATCCTCGAAAAACTCCAATAGATTATTCAAGCATGATTTGCCCTTGGTAAAACCATGCTGGCTCGGCCCAATCCTATCACTGCTATCTAGATATGCCACTATTTCATCTTTAATAATGGACTCCAGCATCTTCCCCACTACTGATGTTAGGCTGACAGGACGATAGTTCTCTGTTTTCTCCCTCCCTCCTTTCTTAAAAAGTGGGATAACATTAGCCATTCTCCAATCCTCAGGAACTGATCCTGAATCTAAGGAACATTGGAAAATGATTACCAATGCATCCACAATTTCCAGAGCCACCTCCTTTAGTACACTAGGATGCAGACCATCTGGACCTGGGGATTTGTTAGCCTTCAGTCCCATCAGTCTACTCATCACCGTTTCCTTCCTAATGTCAATCTGTTTCATTTCCTCTGTTACCCTATGTCCTTGGCCCATCCATACATCTGGGAGATTGCTTGTGTCTTCCCTAGTGAAGACAGATCTAAAGTACTTATTAAATTCTTCTGCCATTTCTCTGTTTCCCATAACAATTTCACCCAATTCATTCTTCAAGGGCCCAACATTGTTCTTAACTATCTTCTTTTTCTTCACATACCTAAAAAAGCTTCTGCTATCCTCCTTTATATTGCTGGCTAGCTTGCGTTCGTACCTCATTTTTTCTCCCTGTATTGCCTTTTAAGTTAAGTTCTGTTGTTCCTTAAAAATTTCCCAATCATCTGTCTTCCCACTCACCTTAGCTCTGTCATACTTTTTTTTTAATGCTACGCAATCTCTGACTTCCTTTGTCAACCATTGTGGCCCCTTTCCCCCCTTTGAATCCTTTCTTCTCCGGGGGATGAACTGATTTTGCACCTTGTGCATTATTCCCAAGAATACCTGCCATTGCTGTTCCACTGTCTTTTCTGCTAGGATATCCGTCCATTTAACTTTGGCCAGCTCCTCCCTCATGGCTCCATAGTTCAACTGCAACACTGACACCTCCGATCTGCCCTTATCCTTCTCAAATTGCAGATAAAAACTTATCATCTTATGGTCACTACCTCCTAATGGCTCCTTTACTTCAAGATCGCTTATCAAATCCTGTTCATTACACAACACTAAATCCAGAATAGCCTTGTCCCTGGTCGGCTCTTGTACAAGCTGTTCCAAGAATGCATCCCGTAGGCACTCTACAAACTCCCTATCCTGGGGTCCAGCACCAACCTGATTCTCCCAGTTCACCTGCATGTTGAAATCCCCCATAACTACTGCGACATTACCTTTGCCACATGCCAATGTTAACTCCCTATTCAACTTGCACCCAATATCCATGCTACTGTCTGGGGGCCTGTAGACAACACCCATTAGGGTCTTTTTGCCCTTACTGTTCCTCAGTTCTATCCACACAGACTCCACTTCTCCTGATCCTATGTCCCCCCTTGCAAAGGACTGAATCTCATTCCTCACCAACAGGGCCACCCCACCCCCTCTGCCCACATTTCTGTCCCTACGATAGCACGTATACCCTTGTACATTCATTTCCCAGGTCTGATCTCCCTGCAGCCATGTCTCCGTTATCCCAACAACATCATAGTTACCCATTCGCACCTGAGCTTCAAGCTCATCCGCCTTACTTCTGACACTTCGTGCATTCAGATATAGAATTTTTAGCCCATTTCTCAAATCGCTGCCTATTGTGCTTAACCCAGCTCCCTGAACTCCCATCGGGCTATATGCCCCTTGAATTTTGGTGTCCTTCCTAAATTTACTTATTCTTTCTGCACATTTAACTCCATGTTCCGTCAGACCATCCCTCTGTACATGTGTCCTCCTTATTACTTGTTCCGCCTCACCTTTCTCTACTACACACTTAATATTCCGGAACCGTGTAGTCCCCACCTGTCCTTTATTCTTCATCTCGCCATCCTCTCTCACATTCTGGATCCCTGCCCCATGCAAATTTAGTTTAAACCCCCCCGAGCAGCACTAGCAAACTTTCCTGCAAGAATGTTAGTACCGCTCCAGTCCATTTCACCAAATTCTTCAGGATAGCACACAAACGGCAGGTTGTTCAAAAGTACAACTCCCAAAGGGAAATTACAGGCTACAAGTAGCAAGGGTCATTCATCATGTGACATAGATTTACTTAGAATTGTTGGAGGAGTAAACTTACATTTATAACAAGAAAAAAAAAATCGTGTTTACAGAGCATGTTTCACATCATCAAAGCAGAATTCACCACACCTATAACATCCTGAGGACATGTTGATGTGTGCTACAGCAAATGTTGCAGATGGGTTGACCTTTATTTAGGTATTTTGTATTATATGGTGTGGGCTCTTTATTGAATTGAATTGAAATGACTTTATTTCTTACATCCTTCATATACATGAGGCGTAAAAATCTTTACATTACGTCTCTATCTAAATGTGCAATTACAGTAAGTTATAATAAATAGTATGTACAACAGAACAGTCAATATAACATAGAAATACAATTGTGTCAGCATGAGTTAATCAGTCTGATGACCAGGTGTTAGAAGCTGTCCCGGAGCCTGTTGGTCCTGGCTTTTATGCTGTGATACAGTTTCCTGGATGGTAGCAGCTGGAACAGTTTGTGGTTGGGGTGTCTAGGGTCCCTAATTATCTTTCAGGCCCTTTATACACATCTGTCTCTATAAATGTCCTGAATTGTGGGAAGTTCACACCTACAGATACGCTGGGCTGTCCGCACCGCTCTCTGCAGAGTCCTGCAGTTGAGGGAAGTACATTTCCCATACCAGGCAGTGATGCAGCCAGTCTGGATGCTCGCAATTGTGTTCCTATAGAAAGTTCTTAGAATATGGGGGCCCACACCAAACTTCCTCAACCATCTGAGGTGAAAGAGGTGCTGTTGTGTCCTTTTTACCACACAGCCGGTATGTACAGACCATGTGAGTTCCTCAGTGATGTTTATGCCGAGGAATTTAAAGCTCTTCACCCTCTCAACCACATATCCATTGATGTCGAAAAGGGTTAGCCTGTCTCCATTCCTCCTGTAATCCACAAACAGCTCCTTTGTTTCTGCGTCGTTGAGGGAGAGGTTGTTTTCTTGACACCACTGTGTCAGGGTGATGACTTCTTCTCTGTAGGCTGTCTCATTATTAATTGAGATTAGGCCAATCAATGTAGTATCATCAGCAAATTTAATTAGCAGATTGGAGCTGTGGGTGGTGACACAGTCATGGGTATACAGAGAATAAAGGAGAGGGGCTTAGGACACAGCCCTGAGGGGCACCTGTGTTGAGGGTCAGAGGTTCAGAGGTGAGGGAGCCCACTCTTACCACCTGCCGACCATCTGACAGGAAGTCCAGGATCCAGCTACACGAGGCAGGGTGAAGGCCGAGGTCTCTGAGCTTCTTGTCAAGCGTGGAGGGAATTATAGTGTTGAAGGCTGAACTGTAGTCCAAGAACAGAATTCTCACATAAGCATCCTTCTTCTCCAGATGTGTAAGGACAGTGTGTAGAGCAGTGGCTATTGCGTCGTCTGTCGATCAGTTGTGTCGGTAGGCGAATTGTAGGGGTCCAGTGTGGGTGGTAGCAAGCTGCAGATGTAACCCTTGACCAGCCTCTCAAAGCATTTGCTTATTATTGAGGTGAGTGCAACCTCAGTTGTTCAGCTATGTTACAGCCTTTTTAGGTACAGGAACAATGGTGGATGTTTTGAAGCAGGAAGGCACTCTACACTGGGAGAGGGAGAGATTAAGAATGTCTGTAAACACACCTGCCAGTTGTGCCGCGCATATCCTGAGTACTCGCCCTGGGATGCCGTCTGGTCCTGCAGCCTGGTGACCGTCCATCCACTGGAAACACCTGCGTTCTTCGGCCACAGAAATGACCAAGCTGCCGGTCGCATCATTTCTCAGGTCTCCTCAGGGTTTCAGTATTGGTGACATCGAATCAAGTGTAAAGGAGATTTAGCTTGTCTGGGAGAGAGGCATCGATGTTGGAAACTCCACTGCGTTTAACGTTGAAGTCTGCGATGGTGTGTAGACCTGGCCATAAAGCTGCGTGTGTTGTTGGTGGAAAGTTGTGTCTGGATCTTGTCTCTGTATTCTTGTTTCGCTGACTTGGTGACTTTGCGCAGATCGGAGCTGCATTTCTTCAGCTCTTGCTGATTACCGGTAAACGCTGCTCACACAAAATTATTGCCCCAGGGTTTCTGGTTTGGAGAGACCCTGACCGATTTCTGGGGGACAACATCCTCGAAGCACTTACTAATTCATTTGGTGTGATATAGCACAGACTATTTATTTATTTAGATTCTTGGTGTAATTAATCCACCCAGTACTGTGGGAAGAAACCAGAACACCGGGTAAAACCCATGCGCTCCACGTGGAGGATGCGCAGAGACAGTGGAATTGAACTCTAAGTTCCAGACATCACCAGAGGTTATCGCTTCATGCGAACCACCATGCTACTGTGGCACCACATAGTAACAGCCGACACATGGAAACTTGGCAACAAACTTCCATCAGCATAATAGCTGATACAAGGGGACATACTCTTAAGGAGGTGGGAAGGAAGTACAGGGATAGGTTTTTTTTTACATAGAGTGTGGTGGGTGCATGGAAAACTGTGCCAAAGTGGTGGTAAAAACAGGTACATTAGGGTAAATTAAGAGACTCTTAGATAGGTAAATGGATGATAGAAAAAAAGGAGACTATGTAGGAGGGAAGGGATAAATTGATCTCAGAGTAAGATAAAAGGTCAGTGCAACAGAAGACCATAAGGTCTAGGAGCACGGTTAGAATTTGGCCATCGAGTCTGCTCCACCACTTCATCATGGCTGATCCATTTTTCCTCTCAGTCCCAATGTCCTGCCTTCTCCTGGTATCCCTTCATACCTGAATAATCAAGAATCTATCAACCTCTGTCTTAAGTATTCATAAAGACTTGGCTCCACAGTTGCCTGTAGCAACAAAATTGCACAGGGTCACCATTCTCTGGCTAGACAAATTCCCCCTCAGCTCCATTTTGGAACAACACCCTTCTATTCTGAGACAGTGTCCTCTGGTCCTCAACTCTCCCACCATAGGAAACATCTTCTCCACATCCAATCTATCAAGACCTATCACCAGTCAATAGGTTTCATTAGGTCACCCTTCATTCTTCTGAATTTTAGTGAAAACAGGCCCAGAGCCATCAAATTCTTTTCATATGATAAGCCATAAAATTCTGGAATCATTTTCAGAACTTCCTTTGAACCCTCTCCAATGTCAGCACACTCTTTCTAAGATACGAGGCCCAAAACTGCTCACAATACTCCAGGTGAGTCCTCACCAGTGCTTTATAAAGTCTCAACATCATGTCCTTGCTTTTATATTCTAGTCCTCTTGAAATTTATGCAAACATCACATATGCCTTCCTCACCACAAACTCTACATGCAAATTAACCTTCAGGGAATCCTGAACAGGGACTCCCAAGTCCCTTTGCACCTCAGATTTTTGTATTTTCTCTCCAGTTAGAAAATAGTCAAACCTTTCATTTATTCTACCAAATTGCACAACCATACACTTCCGAACACTGTATTCCATCTGCCACTTCTTTGCCCATTCTCCTAATCTGTCTAAGTTCTTCTGTTGCCTCTGCTTCTCAAAGCTACCTGCCACTCCACCGATCTTCATATTATCAGCAAAGTTTGCAATAAAGCCATCAATTTCATCTTCCAAGTCACTGGCTCATAATGTACAAGGAAGCGGCCCCAACAGAGATCCTTGTGGAATACCACTAGTCACTGGCAGCCAACCCACTCTTCCCACTCTTTGCTTCCTGCCAATCAGCCACTGCCTTATCCATGCTAATATCTTTTCTGTAATACCGTGGGTTCTTAAATTATTAAGCAGCCTCATGTGTGGTACCTTGTCGAGTGCATTCTGAAAATACAAGTGCACAACATAAACCGATTTTCCTTTGTCTATCCTGTTTGTTACTTTTTCAAAGAATTCCAACAGATTTGTTAGGCAAGATTTTCCCTTGAGGAAACTATGCCTACTACGGCCTATTTTATCATATGCCTTCAAGTACCCAAAACCACATCCTGAATAACTAATTCCAATGTCTTCCCAACCACTGAGGTCAGACTGACTGTCTATAATTTCTTTCTTCTGCCTTTCCCAAAGAGTGCAGTGACATCTGCAATTTTCCAATCCTTAGGAACCATGCCACAATCTAGTGATTCCTGAAGGATCATCACTAATTCTTCCACAATCTCTTCAGCCACCTCTTTCAGAACTCTGGAGTGTACACCATCTGGTCCAGGTGACTTATCCACTTTCAGTTTCCCAAGAACTTTCTCCTTAGTAATGGCAACGTCACAAACCTCTGACCACTGACACTCTCAAACTGCCAGCATACTGCTAGTGCCTTCCACAATGAAGACTGATGCAAAATATTTATTCATCTTCCATTTCCTTGACCCCATTACTACCTCTCCAGCATCATTTTCCTGTGGAATAATATTGACTCTTGCCTCTCTTTTACACCTTATGGATCTGAAGAAACTTTTGGGATCCTCTTTAATAATATTGGCTAGCTTACTTTTGTATTCCATCTTTTCCTTCTTAATGACTTTTTAGTTGCCTTCTGTTGGTTTTTAAAAGCTTCCCAATCCTCTAACTTCCCACTTATATTTACTCTATTTTATGCCCTCTCTTTGGCTTTTATGTTGGCTTCAACTTCTCTTGTTAGCCACAATTGTCATCTTGCCTTTGGACTGCTTCTTTTTTGGGATGTATATATCCTGTGCCTTCCAAATTGCTTTCAGAATTTCAGCCATTGCTGCTCTGCTGTCATCCCGGTCAGTGTTCTTTTCCAGTCAATTTTGGCCATCTCCTCCCTCCTGCTTCTGTAATTCGCTCTTCTTCACCGTAACATCATATATCTGACTTTAGCTTCTCCTCAAATTTCAAGCTGAATTTGATCATATTATGATCACTTCCCCTAAGGGTTCTTCTACCTTAAACTCCCTCTAATGAACTTTGATTTATTGGACAACACCTAATCCAGAATCAGAATCTGGAACCCTAGTAGGCTCAATCTTGAGCTGCTCTAAAAAGCCATCTCATAGATATTCTAGAAATCCCTCATGACTATTGTTTTAACATGCATTTTCTATCTCCCATTGTAATTTGTAGACCACATCCTTACCACTGTTTGAGGATCTGTATATAACTCCCATCAGGGTCTTTTAGCCCTGTCAGTCCCTGAGCTCTACCCACAATGATTCAACACCTTCTGACCCTATGTCACCTCTTTCTAAGGATTTGATTCCATTCTTTACCAATCGAGCAACACCACCCCCTCTGCCTTCCTGCCTGTCCTTTCAATACAATCTGTATCCTTTGACATTCAGCTCACAACTATAATCTTTCAGCCATGATTCAGTGATACCTACATCATACCTGCCATTCTGTAACTGCGCTACAAGTTCGTCTACCTTATTCTGTATACTGCATGCATTCAAATAACATCTTCAGTCCTGTATTCACCCTCTTCCATTTTGTCCGCCTGTTACATTGCAACTCATCCTGCTGACTGCAATTTTGCCCAGTCATCAGCCTCTCCTTGTTCAGAGACTTGTTACAGGTTGCCGTTGTTTGTAAACCAACTAACTCATCCTCAATGCTATCACTCCTGTTCCCCTTGCCAAATGAGTTCAAACTCTCCTGAACAACTCTAGCCAATTTGCCCGCGAGGATATTGGAACCCCTCAGGCTTCTGTTTCCTGTCCCCTTTATACAAATCATACCTTCCCCAGAAAAAAACCCTAATGATCTATAAATCTGAACCCTTATCCCTGCACCAGCCAACCTCAGCCATGTGTTCACCTGCCAAATCATCCTATTCTTACCCTCACTGGCACATGGCACAAGCTGTAATCCAGAGATTATAACCTGGAGCTCCTGCTTTTCAGCTTTCTACCTAGTTCCCTAAAATCTCTCTTCAGAACCTCCTCACCTTGTCTACCAATGTCATTGGTGCATGCACTAAGACTTCCAGCTGCTCACCCTCACCTTTGAGAATGAGATATCCCTGACCCTGGCACCAGGGAGGCAACATACTATCCAGAACCAGACACAGTGCTCAAGACCTTGTCACTATGGCTCCCCTTTGGCAGGTTGTCACCCTCAACAGTTGTACATTGAGGGGAATGGCCAGAGGTGTACTCTGCACTGACTGTGCATTTCCCCTTCTTCTCCTGACTGCCACCCTGTTACCTGTCTCCTGCAACCTGAGGTGAATGCCTCCCTGTAGCTCCTGTCTGTCACCTCCTCATTCTCCCGTATGAGTCAAAGGTCATCAAGCTGCAGCTCGGTGCTGAAGTGTTCATCCGGGAGACTGAAGGGCTCCCAGAATACCCACATCCCACACACAGTTCAAAACACTTTGCCTTCGCACTACACTATTTGCCATTCTCACTACACTATTCCCATTCTCACTACACTATTCCCATTCTCACTACACTATTCCCATTCTCACTACACTATTTGCCATTCTCACTACACTATTCCCATTCTCACTACACTATTCCCATTCTCACTACACTATTCCCATTCTCACTGCACTATTCCCATTCTCACTACACTATTTGCCATTCTCACTACACAATTCCCATTCTCACTACACTATTCCCATTCTCACTACACTATTCCCATTCTCACTGCACTATTCCCATTCTCACTACACTATTTGCCATTCTCACTACACAATTCCCATTCTCACTACACTAATCCCATTCTCACTACACTATTCCCATTCTCACCACATTATTTGTCATTCTCACTACACAATTCCCATTCTCACTACACAATTCCCATTCTCACGACACAATTCCCATTCTCACTACACTATTCCCATTCTCACCACACTATTTGTCATTCTCACTACACAATTCCCATTCTCACTACACTAATCCCATTCTCACTACACTATTCCCATTCTCACTACACTATTCCCATTCTCACTACACTATTCCCATTCTCACCACACTATTTGTCATTCTCACTACACAATTCCCATTCTCACTACACAATTCCCATTCTCACGACACAATTCCCATTCTCACTACACTATTCCCATTCTCACTACACTATTTGTCATTCTCAATACACTAATCCCATTCTCACTACACAATTCCCATTCTCACTACACTATTCTATGGTCTGCATCCTAGGGTACTAAAGGAGGTGGCTCTGGAAATTGTGGATGCATTGGTAATCATTTTCCAATGTTCCTTAGATTCAGGATCAGTTCCTGAGGATTGGAGAATGGCTAATGTTATCCCACTTTTTAAGAAAGGAGGGAGGGAGAAATCAGAGAACTATCGTCCTGTCAGCCTAACATCAGCAGTGGGGAAGATGCTAGAGTCCATTACTAAAGATGAAATAGTGGCATATCTAGATAGCAGTGATAGGATTGGGCCGAGCCAGCATGGATTTACCAAGGGCAAATCATGCTTGAATAATCTATTGGAGTTTTTCGAGGATGCAACCAGGAAGTTAGACAAGGGAGATCCAGTGGATGTAGTGTACCTCGATTTTCAGAGGGCATTTGATGAAGTCCCACATAGGAGATTGGTGGGTAAAATCAGAGCTCATGGCATTGGGGAGAAGGTATTGACATGGATAGAAAACTGGAAAGCAAAGGGTAGCGGTGAATGGGTGTTTCTCGGAATGGCAGGTGGTGACTAGTGGGGTGCCACAGGGCTCGGTATTGGGACCACAGCTGTTTACGATTTACATCAACGATTTAGATGAAGGCATTGAGAATAATATCAGCAAGTTTGCTGATGATACTATGCTGGGTGGCATTGTGACATGTGATGAGGATGTTAGGAGAATTCAGGGTGACTTGGATAGGCTGGGTGAGTGGACAGATACTTGGCAGATGACGTTTAATGTGAATAAGTGTGATGTTATCCACTTTGGGAGTAAGAACAGGAAGGCAGATTATTATCTGAATGGTGTAGAGTTAGGCAAGGGAGAAATACAAAGAGATCTAGGAGTCCTTGTTCATCAGTCACTGAAGGTGAATGAGCAAGTGCAGCAGGCAGTGAAGAAGGCTAATGGAATGTTGGCCTTTATTACAAAGGGAATTGAGTACAAGAGCAAGGAAATCCTTTTGCATTTGTACAGGGCCCTGGTGAGACCACACCTGGAGTATTGTGTACAGTTTTGGTCTCCAGGGTTAAGGAAGGACATCCTGGCTGTAGAGGAAGTGCAGCGTAGATTCACAAGGTTAATTCCTGGGATGTCCGGACTGTCTTACGCAGAGAGTTTAGAGAGAATGGGCTTGTACACTCTGGAATTAAGGAGATTGAGAGGGGATCTGATTGCAATATATAAGATTATTAAGGGATTGGACAAGATAGAGGCAGGAAATATGTTCCAGATGCTGGGAGAGTCCAGTACCAGAGGGCATGGTTTAAGAATAAGGGGTAGGTCATTTAGGACAGAGTTAAGGAAAAACTTCTTCTCCCAGAGAGTTGTGGGGGTGTGGAATGCACTGCCTCAGAAGGCAGTGGAGGCCAATTCTCTGGATGCGTTCAAGAAGGAGCTAGATAGGTATCTTATGGATAGGGGAATCAAGGGATATGGGGACAAGGCAGGAACCGGGTATTGATAGCAGATGATCAGCCATGATCTCAGAATGGCGGTGCAGGCTCGAAGGGCCAAATGGTCTACTTCTGCACCTATTGTCTATTCCCATTCTCACTACACTATTTGTCATTCTCACTACACTATTCCCATTCTCAATACACCACTATGCCCTATCCGGCAAGGAACGAAGAAGTAAGAATTAAAAGAGAAAGCTGACGGATACTTCACCTCACCCCGACCGGATGATCCAAAGTAACTGTCAAGTCTGGTCCACTCGAAGGAATGGTCACTCTGCTTGATCTTGTGTTACTTTCATTTATCCTTTCTAATGAATACCTCTCTGTTGACTGATCACCACACAACTCAGAGAAACTGCCCCAAAGCTTTGCCTTTCAAATCTTGATTACAAATCTTTCTACACACTCCCTCTGTGTTGATTTGTTGCTGCACAACATACGTTCTATGGTCTATGATGCTAGGATCCTGGTTGTCTGTGAATTTCTTGGATATGGGTGTGGACAATGCGAAAGTTAGATCGCAGATGACACGAAGATTGTCGGACTTGACGATGTGGAAGGTGCAGAGGGATACAATGGTGAAATGGCAGGTGGACACTAATCCAGACTAAAGTCAGCTGATGTATTTGGGGGCCAGCAATGAAGCTACAGGGATGTGTGCATGGACTGTCCAGGGAGGGGTAGCACCTTTGGTGAAGGGGTTCGTTGTGTCCATTCTGGGCCAGCTCACTCACCTTTGATCCCCACCGGACACTCAGCTCTCACCTGTTTGCATGTGACAGCGACCACATCCTGGTACACCACTTTAACAAGTGGGCTAAAGCAGCTGAGGATAGCTGGCAGACCTCATATCCTGGTGAGATAGGGACATTGTCATATGAAGTCAGCTCCGACAGACTGGGTAGATGAGATCAACAGTGAGATCCAATGGCCAGGAAGGTGGTTCTCCCATGTTCCATGGAGAGCGAAGGGTTTGACAAGGCACAGAAGAAGTCATGGTCATCTACTGCAACCAGTTGAGACAACTAATTGTACTACTGGACTTCCGAAGTCGAGAGAGTGGAAGTGCCCCAGTGCAGCAGCTTTTCCACTTTAAAACCTCTCCCACAGGTTTCCTGTCATCGTCAGATATGAAGGACAACCACCAGTGAAGCTAGGATAGATGGTAAAGGGTAGAGTCTCACAGAAGCAAAGGACCTTGGAGTAAAAGCCCAGAGATCCTTGAAGGTGGCAACACAGTGTGATATGAGATTCAGAAGTTGAGGAGCTACTGCCTTTCAGTATTCAGGCCAGACAGTACAAAAGTCGAGAGGTTATAAAGCTCTGGTCAGACCTCAGCTGGAGTACTGCACGCAGTTCTGGTCACCATGTGATACAATGAATAAGATGGAAGCATAGATTTGTAGAGCTGGAACATTACCTCACAGCTATTAAGAGCAGAGCAAAGCCATACTGCACAAAGGGAGACAGAGTCTCAGCTTCGAGCGTAATTTCAAAATGTAGGACCACAAAGGTAATAATCTCTGGATTACTACCAGTGCCACATGCTAGTCAGAGTAGAAATAGGAGGATATTTCAGATGAATACGTGGCTTGAAAAATGGTGCAAGGGGGAGGGATTCAAATTTCTGGGGCATTGGAACCAGTTCTGGGGGAGGTGGGACCGGTATAAACAGGACGGTCTGCACCTGGACTGGACTGGAACCAATGTCCTAGGGGGAGCATTTGCTACTGCTGTTCAGGAGGCTTTAAACTAATGCGGCAGGGGGATGGGAACAAGTGCAGAGAGACAGAGGGGTGTAAAATGAGGGTAGAAGCAAAAAGTAGTAAGGTGAAAAGTAAAAGTGGCAGGCAGGCAATTCCAGGGCAAAAAGCAAAAAGAGCCACTTTTCAACATAATTGTATAAGGGCTAAGAGTGTTGTAAAAACAAGCCTGAAGGCTTTGTGTGTCAATGCGAGGAGCATTCGTAACAAGGTGGATGAATTGAATGTGCAGATAGTTATTAATGAATATGATATAGTTGCGATCACAGAGACATGGCTCCAGGGTGACCAAGGATGGGAGCTCAACATCCAGGGATATTCAATATTCAGGAGGGATAGACAGGAAAGAAAAGGAGGTGGGGTAGCAT
Organism: Hemitrygon akajei; assembly: GCF_048418815.1. Classification (NCBI taxonomy): domain Eukaryota; kingdom Metazoa; phylum Chordata; class Chondrichthyes; order Myliobatiformes; family Dasyatidae; genus Hemitrygon; species Hemitrygon akajei. The sequence continues at coordinate 3,807,404 of NC_133133.1, forward strand.
TGCTGGTTAGAGAGGAGATTAACGCAATAGAAAGAAAGGACATTAGCCTGGAGGATGTGGAATCAATATGAGTAGAGCTGCATAACACTAAGGGGCAGAAAACGCTGGTGGGAGTTGTGTACAGGCCGCTTAACAGTAGTAGTGAGGTTGGGGATGGCATTAAACAGGAAATTAGAAATGCGTGCAATAAAGGAACAGTAGTTATAATGGGTGACTTCAATCTACATATAGATTGGGTGAACCAAATTGGTAAGGGTGCTGAGGAAGAGGATTTCTTGGAATGTATGTGGGATGGTTTTCTGAACCAACATGTCGAGGAACCAGCTAGAGAGCAGGCCATTCTAGATTGGGTATTGAGCAATGAGGAAGGGTTAGTTAGCAATCTTGTCATGCGAGGCCCCTTGGGTAAGAGTGACCATAATATGGTGGAATTCTTCATTAATATGGAGAGTGACATAGTTAATTCAGAAACAAAGGTTCTGAACTTAAAGAAGGGTAACTTTGAAGGTATGAGATGTGAATTAGCTAAGATAGACTGGCAAATGATACTTAAAGGGTTGATGGTGGATATGCAATGGCAAGCATTTAAAGATCGCATGGATGAACTACAACAATTGTTCATCCCAGTTTGGCAAAAGAATAAACCAGGGAAGGTAGTGCACCCGTGGCTGACAAGGGAAATTAGGGATAGTATCAAGTCCAAAGAAGAAACATATAAATTAGCAAAAAAAGGCAGCACACCTGAGGACTGGGAGAAATTCAAAGTCCAGCAGAGGAGGACAAAGGGCTTAATTAGGAAAAGGAAAGAAGATTATGAGAGAAAGCTGGCAGGGAACATAAAAACTGACTGTAAAAGCTTTTATAGATACGTGAAAAGAAAAAGATTGGTCAAGACAAATGTAGGTCCTTTACAGTCAGAAACAGGTGAATTGATCAGAGGGAACAAAGACATGGCAGACCAATTGAATAACTACTTTGGTTCTGTCTTCACTAAGGAGGAGATAAATAATCTTCCAGAAATAGTAAGGGACCGAGGGTCTAGTGAGATGGAGGAACTGAGGGAAATACATGTTAGTAGGGAAGTGGTGTTAGGTAAATTGAAGGGATTAAAGGCAGATAAATCCCCAGAGCCAGATGGTCTGCATCCCAGAGTGCTTAAGGAAGTAGCCCAAGAAATAGTGGATGCATTAGTGATAATTTTTCAAAACTCCTTAGATTCTGGATTAGTTCCTGAGGATTGGAGGATGGCTAATGTAACCCCACTTTTTAAAAAAGGAGGGAGAGAGAAACCGGGGAATTATAGACCGGTTAGTCTGACATCGGTGGTGGGGAAAATGCTAGAGTCGGTTATCAAAGATGTGATAACAGCACATTTGGAAAGAGGTGAAATCATTGGACAAAGTCAGCATGGATTTGTGAAAGGAAAATCATGTCTGACGAATCTTATAGAATTTTTTGAAGATATAACGTAGAGTAGATAGGGGAGAACCAGTGGATGTGGTATATTTAGATTTTCAAAAGGCTTTTGACAAGGTCCCACACAGGAGATTAGTGTGCAAACTTAAAGCACATGATATTGGGGGTATGGTATTGATGTGGATAGAGAATTGGTTGGCAGACAGGAAGCAAAGAGTGGGAGTAAACGGGACCTTTTCAGAATGGCAGGCAGTGACTAGTGGGGTACCGCAAGGCTCAGTGCTGGGACCCCAGTTGTTTACAATATGCATTAATGATTTAGACGAGGGAATTAAATGCAGCATCTCCAAGTTTGCGGATGACACGAAGCTGGGTGGCGGTGTTAGCTGTGAGGAGGATGCTAAGAGGATGCAGGGTGACTTGGATAGGTTAGGTGAGTGGGCAAATTCATGGCAGATGCAATTTAATGTGGATAAATGTGAGGTTATCCACTTTGGTTGCAAGAACAGGAAAACAGATTATTATCTGAACGGTGGCCAATTAGGAAAAGGGGAGATGCAACGAGACCTGGGTGTCATTGTACACCAGTCATTGAAGGTGGGCATGCAGGTACAGCAGGCGGTGAAAAAGGCAAATGGTATGTTGGCATTCATAGCAAAAGTATTTAAGTACAGGAGCAGGGAGGTTCTACTGCTGTTGTACAAGGCCTTGGTGAGACCGCACCTAGAACATTGTGTGCCGTTTTGGTCCCCTAATCTGAGGAAAGTCATTCTTGCCATAGAGGGAGTACAGAGAAGGTTCACCAGATTGATTTCTGGGATGGCAGGACCTTCATATGAAGAAAGACTGGATCGACTAGGCTTATACTCACTGGAATTTAGAAGATTGAGGGGGGATCTTATTGAAACGTATAAAATTCTAAAGGGATTGGACAGGCTAGATGCAGGAAAATTGTTTCCGATGTTGGGGAAGTGCACAACGAGGGGTCACAGTTTAAGGATAAAGGGGAAGCCTTTTAGGACCGAGATGAGGGAAAACTTCTTCACACAGAGAGTGGTGAATCTGTGGAATTCTCTGCCACAGGAAACAGTTGAGGCTGGTTTATTGGCTATATTTAAGAGGAAGTTAGATATGACCCTTGTGGCTAAAGGGATCAGGGGGGTACGGAGAGAAAGCAGATACAGGGTTCTGAGCTGGATGATCAGCCATGATCATACTGAATGGCGGTGCAGGCTTGAAGGGCCGAATGGCCTACTCCTGCACCTATTTTCTATGTTTCTATGTTTCAAAATGGCTCCTCCCACAGTGTGCATTCTCTCAATCATTCAAGTTCAAGTTTCTCATTCATATATATCCAGCTAAATGGAACAGTGCTCCTCTGGCACCAAGGTGCAAACCACAGTACCAACAGTACACCTCACACAGTACATACAGACACAAAAATAGTATTAGCACAAATCCCTGATGATTGGTGGCCTATTGATTGATGTTGTCCTGAACCTTCGCTTCTGTAGAAATAAGTTCCTCATCTTGCGCTGAGCCAGCTGCATCTGTTCTGTCCGACCCTGCCTCTGCCTCCCTCTCCCCAGGTGGCTGTAACAGGCGACGCCGCGGCAGGGGGGCCTAATCTGCACAACAACCAAGGCCATGCAGCTCTCCCACCATCGGTACTGTGGTGGAGTTTCAGCTGAGATTTAAATCAATAAAATAATGCACACAAAAAAAAAATACTCCTGTATTCAAATCCTCTTTTATTTTTGTTGGATCCAACTTTTTACTTGTTATTTTCTTTGCAGTTTAACAATCAATTATCTGCTTGTATTTTAAGTGGTTCAAATATGTATATAACTGTTTAGTGCACTTCCTAGTGGCCACAGTATGTATATGCAGTTGTTCAGTGTGTCCCCTAGTGGCTATATCGATATAATTCTGGAACCTTCTCTTGGTACTGCATTATTTAAATAGTGGGTATCTCACTTGTTGACTCTTATTTACAAATTTGAATGAAACTTTTATTATTTATGGGTATAAAAATAGCTGACCTCAAAGCAGCACCATGTTAGTTCTTTCGACCTCCTTTCTTCAATTAGACCTCTATCACTGTTCATTTTCAATCCTCTCTGTTTTAGCAAAAAGATGGTGAAGTAATAAGTTGTTATGTCTCTTCCCTGCCTTCTGAAAGAACCTTGGATTAAAAACATCAGAATCCACAGTATATACCATACACTCTTTTAATCCCTTGTTGCACAGCTGTGTTGACTTTCAGAGACAGTGTAATTTCTATAAATGTACCACGCAGGGCATTCTAACATGCGTGCATCACCATCTGGTACGGCAGGGCCACTGCACAGGTTTGGACAAAACTGCAGAAGGTTGTAAACTCAGCCAGCTCCATCATGGGTACCAGCCTCCCCAGCATCGAGGACTCTTTCAAAGGAGAAGCTTCAAAATGGCATCATCCATCATTAAGGATTGGCATCACCCAGGAAATGCTCTCTTCTCATTGCTGCTATCAAGGAGGAGCTACAGGATCCACTCAGTGTTTCAGGGCAACACACACAAAAAGCTGAAGGAATTCAGCAGACCAGGCATCATCTCTGTTTGGGAATAAACAATCAACGTTTCGGGCTGAGACCCTTCATCAGGACTGGAAAGGAAGCAGTAAGAAGTCAGAATAAAAAGGTGGGGAGGTGAAGGAGGACAATCCAGAAGGGTAGGTGAGACCAGGTGAGGAGGAAGATAGGTTGGTTGGGGGGGGGGGGGGGGGATGAAGTACGAAGCTGTGAAGTGATAGGTGGAAAAGGTTAAGGGCCTGAGAAGAAGGAAACTGTTAAGAAAGGAGAGTAGACCATGGGGGAAGAGAAAGAGAGGGGCACCAGTGAGAAATGGTAGGCAGGTGAGGAGAAGAGGCAAGGGGCCAGATTGGAGAATGAGGGAAGGGGGGTGGAATCTTACTGGAAGTGTATGTGCTTTTTGTGTTATGTGCATTGTGCAGTGTGCAGAGTGCTGTGTGCTGTTGGTCATGTGTTTTGCATCTTGGCACCGGAGGAACACAGTTTCATTAGGCTATAATCATGTATGGTTGAATAACAATTAACCTTAAACCAACTTCAACTTCATTCACAGTGCGTTCTCTTCTCTGACTGTGCCTCTTTAGAACTGGAACTGGTTTATTATCATCACATGTATCAAGATACAGTGATAAGTTTATCCTGCAAACTTTTCGAACAGATCATTTCATTACACAGTGCACCGAAGTAGAACAAGATCAAACTGTGACAGAATGCCAAATAAAGGAAATAGTTAGAGAGGAAATGCAGTGCAGGTAGACAATAATGTGCAAGAGTCATAATGAAGTAGGTTGCAAGATCAAGATTTCACCTTATTGTGCGAAAGAACTACCGAGAAGTCTTATAAAAATGAGTTAGGTTACAGAGAGAGGGCTGGAAAATGGGATTGAGAGGGTAATTAATCAGCCACGACGGAATGGCAGAGTTAACTCGATGTGCTGAATAGCCTAATTCTGCCCCATGTCTTATGAATGTGGGCCAGCCAGAGCAGAGGGTGCAGGTAGAGAGACGAGAGACATAGAAACATAGAAAACCTACAGCACAATACAGGCCTTCGGCCCACAAAGCTGTGCCGAACATGTCCTTACCTTAGAAATTACCTGGAGTTTTCTGAGCTCCATATACCTATCCAGGAGTGTCCTAAAAGACCCTATCGTATCTGCCTCCACTGCCATTGCCGGCAGCCCATTCCATGCACTCACCACTCTCTGTGTAAAAAACCTACCCCTGACATCTCTTCTGTACCTGCTTCCAAGCACCTTAAAACTGTGCCCTCTCATGCTAGCCACTTCAGCCCTGGGAAAAGGTCTCTGACTATCCACACGATCAATGCCTCTCATCATCTTATACACCTCTATCAGGACACCTCTTATCCTCTGTCACTCCAAGGAGAAAAGGCCGAGTTCACTCAACGTGTTTTCATAAGACATTCTCCCCAATCCAGGCAACATCCTTGTAAATCTGCTCTGCACCCTTTCTATGGTTTCCACATCCTTCCTGTAGTAAGGCGACCAGAATTGAGCACAGTACTCCAAGTGGGGTCTGACCAGTGTCCTATATATCTGCAACATTACCTCTCAGCTCTTAAACTCAATCCCTCGCTTTTTCATTTCTGGTCAGAAAAACCATAGGGGTAAATGTGTCCCTGCAGAATGTAGTTCGTGCTGCCACCTAGCTGTGCAGATTCAGAATGACAGATAGCACACAGCTCGAAGCATGTGACATTCAAACTGATTTATTCATTTAGAGATGCAGCACATCTTCTGGCCCTTCTGGCCCTTTAAACCATGACGACAACAACATCCAATTTAACCGCAGCATCATCACAGAAAAATTTACAATGACCAATTTACCTACTAACCGCTACACGTTTGGACTGTGGGAGAAAACAGCAGCACCTGTAGGAAACTCATGCATTCCACGAGACGAATCGAGGACGCCAGAAATGAACTCTGAACTCTGATGTCACGAACTGTATTAGCGTCATGCTAGCCTCTACATTACCTGAAGCTCGGACAGAAGCGGTTATGGACTGGTCAAAGAACACTGAGGCTGTCTACAAGAAGGGTCACAGCCGTCTCTATTTCCTGAGGAGACTGAGGTCCTTTAACATCTGCTGGACGATGCTGAGGATGTTCTATGAGTCTGTGGTGGCCAGTGCTATCATGTTTGCTATTGTGTGCTGGGGCAGCAGGCTGAGGGTAGCAGCCACCAACAGAATCAACAAACTCATTCGTAAGGCCAGTGATGTTGTGGGGGTGGAACTGGACTCTCTGATGGTGGTGTCTGAAAAGAGGATGCTGTCCAAGTTGCATGCCATCTTGGACAATGTCTCCCATCCACTCCATTCTGTACTGGTTAGGCACAGGAGTACATTCAACCAGAGACTCATTCCACCAAGATATAACACTGAGCGTCATAGGAAGTCATTCCTACCTGTGGCCATCAAACTTTACAACTCCTCCCTCGGAGTGTCAGACACCCTGAGTCAATAGGCTGGTCCTGGACTAATTTCCACTTGGCATAATTTACTTATTATTATTTAATTATTTATGGCTTTGTATTGCTATATTTCTACACTGCTCTTGGTTGGTGCGACTGTAACGAAACCCAATTTCCCTCGGGATCAATAAAGTATGTCTGTCTGTCTGTCTGTTGGTGGCTCTATAAACATGTTAAAATATATGAGTAGAAGAATTTGAGATTAAAGGAGAGTTGTGGGATCATAAGACACAGGAGCAGAATGAGGCCATTCAGTCCATCGAGTCTGCTCCACAATCGATTATGGCTGATTTATTATCTGCCTCAACCCCATTCTCCTGCCTTCTACCTGTAATGCCCTGATTAATCAAGAGCCTTTCAACCTCCACTTTAAATACACTCAATCACCCGGCCTCCAGAGCTGTCTGTGGCAATGAATTACACAGATTCTTCACCCTCTTGCTAAAGAAAGTCCTCCTCATCTCTATTCTAAAGTGATGTCCTTCTGAGACTGTGCCCCCGATCCTAGACTCTCACACAATAGGAAATATCCTCTCCACATCCAATCTCGGCCTTTTAACATTTGGTAAATTTCAATGAGATCCCTCCACACTCATTCTCTAAACTTCAGTGAACACAGGCCCAGAGCCATCAAACACTCCTCATATGTTAACACTTTCATTCCCAGGATAATTATCATCATGAACCTTTTCATTCTGGGATCATTCTCAAAATCAATAAAATTACAGGCAATGCGATAAACGCAAGTCTTGCCCTGGTTCATATTTTTACTGTTACGCTGTATGAGTTTCATTTTGTGCTGTTCTGTGAGAGCTGCTCATTTTCAGCTGATGTTTGGGTTATTGTTGAAGACAAGAGATGAGGAGAAATGTCTGCCATCCAATTAGTATGGTTGAATCGAGAGGCGGTTTCTCTGGTGAGGGACTCTAAAGTTGGGCTTGAGGCTTGTGTTTGAGAGGAGATGAAGAGAGAAGATGCTGGGGAGAATCGGTGGGAGACCCGTCTATTCGAGATGGACTGTGAGCGACGTTCGGAAGGTGGTGTGTGCTTTCACATTGACCGAGGACCCAGCGCGTGAGTGACAGAGAGGTTCAAGATGAGCTCCAACTTGTGCACATTTGACTGTTTACTTAGAACGGGCCATTTTCTTTTTGTCGTTCTTTATTAACCCTTCAGTTAAGATTCATAAATATAATTCTTTTAATCGTATGCAGTGTACTGCCTGTTATTTTGTGGCATTAATTTGTAACAAGGTAGCAAATGACACAGTATCCACACAAACCGGGGTTTGGGGTGGGATCGAGTGTGCCTCAATCTCACGAGTTTGTCGCGGCCGGAGGTTGTCTTCCCTAGACTTACGCAGCCAAGAAATCCAAGGTGTTTCACACAAAAGATAAAGAACACAATAATAATAAAAACAACAGAATAAATATAAACACATAAGATAACTTATGTACATAGATTGATTGCATTTCCATAAAGTGATGCCACCAGCTGATAATAAAACAATGGTGCAGTTAGTGGCTGGAGGTGTTGATCAGTTTTACTGCTTGGGGAAAGAAACTGTTTTTGTTTCTGGTGGTCATGGCGTGGATGCTACGTAGCCTCCTCCCTGATGGGTGTGGAACAAACAGCCCAAGAGGAGGGTGGGTGGGATCCTTCATGATGTTACTTGCTCTTTTCCAGTACCTTTCTGAATATGTGTCCTTGATAGTGGGTAGGGATAGGCTGGTGCTAGTGATACATTGGATAGTTTAGACTACCTGTTGTAGTGCCTTCTGGTCCACTGGAGTTCTCCTGAAGTTGATACCTATCTTCTTTGTCTTGCTGACATGAAGGAATAGGTTATTCACCTGGCACCAGGACTTGGGATCTTCCACCTCCTCTCTGAGGTCTGTCTCATCATGGTTGATGATGAGTCCCATTACTGTTCCGTTATCTGTGAACTTGACGATGTGATTGCTCAAGTGTTTGGCCGTGCAGTCATGTGTAAGCAGAGTATACAACAGTGGGCTCAGCACACAGCCCTGGGGAGCACTCCAGTTGTTGAGAATGATAGGGAGGGAGGAGTGTTTGTGCATCCTGACTATCTGAGGTCTGTTTGTTAGGAAGACCAACACCCAGTTGCACAGTGGTATATTTAAACCCAGGACTCGGAGTTTGTTCACCAAGGTCTGGGGGACAATATTGTGGAATGCCGAACTAAAATCCTAAAGTACTATTCTGACATAAGTGTCCTTGCTTTCAAGGTGTGTTGGGTCCAGGCACATGACAGTTGCTGACATATTAGTGAGGGTCCAATGTGGCAGGAATGGAGTTTCTGATATGTGCTGTTCAACGCACTTTATGATTACTGGCATCATTGCTACTGGGCGATAGTCATTTAGTTTTTAAAGTGTAGAGTTCTTTGGTACAGGGATGGTGGTGACTGATTTGAAATATGTGGGGACTGGATCAGATGGACGACATCCCAGAATCCTGAGAAAGGTGGCTGAAAAGATAACGGATGCATTGGTCATGATCTTTCAAGAATCACTTGATTCTGGCATGGTCCCAGAGGATTGCAAAATTGCAAATGTCAATCCACTCTTTAAGAAGGGAGGAAGGCAAAAGAAAGGAAATTATAGTTCAGTTACCCTAACCACAGTGGTTGGGAAAGTGTTGGAGTTGATTATTAAGGATGAGGTTTTAAGGTCTTGCTGACAAATGATAAAATAAATCAAAGTCAGCATGCTTTCTGTAAAGGGAAATGTTGCCCAACAAATCTGTTAGACTTCTTCGAGGAGATGCAGTGGATGTCATTTACTTGGGTTTTCAGAAGGCATTTGATAAGGTGCCACACATGAGGCTGCTTAAGATAAAATCCAATGGTGTTACAGGAAAGATACTGGTATGGATAGAGGAATGGCTGACAGGCAGGAGGCAGTGAGTGGGAATAAAAGGAGCCTTTTCTGGTTGACTATCGGTGACTAGTGGTGTTCCTGGGAGGTCAGTATTGGGACCATGACTTTTCACATTGTTTGTCAGTGATTTGGATGATGGAATTGATGGCTTTGTGGCAAAGTTTGTGGATGATAAGAAGGTAGGTGGAGGGGCAGGTAGTGCTGAGGAAGCAATGTGATTGCAGCAGGACTTAGACAAATTGGAAGAATGAGCTAAAAACTGGCAGATGGAATATGGTGTTGGGAAATGTGTGAAACACCCTGGTTTCCTTGGCTGCGTAAGTCTCGGAAGACAACCTCCGGCCGCGACAAACTCGTGAGATTGAGGCGCTCTTGATCCCACCCCAAACCCCGGTTTGTGTGGATGCTGTGACATTTGCAATCCTGTTACAACTTGATGCCACAAAATAACAGACAGCACACTGCATACAATTAAAGGAATTATATTTATGAATCTTAACTGAAGGGTTAGTAAAGAACAACAAAAAGAAAATGACCCATTCTAAGTAAACAGTCAAATGTGCACAAGTTGGAGCTCATCTTGAACCTCTCTGTCACTCACGCGCTGGGTCCTCGGTCAGTGTGAAAGCACACACCAACTTCCGAACATCGCTTGCAGTCCATCGCAACAGACGGGTCTCCCACCGATTCTCCCCAACATCTTCTCTCTTCATCTCCTCTAGAACAAAAGCCCCAAGCCCAACCTTAGTGTCCCTCACCAGAGAAACGTCCTCTCGATTCAACCATCCTAATTGGATGGCAGACATTTCTCCTCATCTCTTGTCTTCAACAATAACCCAAACATCAGCTGAAAATGAGCAGCTCTCACAGAACAGCACAACATGAAATACAGAACAGCGTAACAGTAAAAATATGAACCAGGGCATTACATGTATGATAATATAGTTTAGTAAAAACTACAATAGTGTGGACTATTATCTAAATGGGATGAAAATTCAAACATCAGAGGTGCAGAGGAACTTAAGGGTCTTTGTTCAAGACTTCCAGAAGGTTAATTTACGGGTTGAGTCTGTGGTAAAAAAGGCAAATGCAGTGTTGGCATTTATTTCAAAGGGGATGGAATATAAAAGCAAGGAGATGATGCTGAGGTTTTGTAAGACAATACTGAGACTGCACTTGGAGTATTGTCAACAGTGTTGGGCCCAATATCTGTGGTGAACTACATATACCTGTCTGGACTGCTCCTGTGGCTCCTCCCACAGACCCCTGCTGACTGCTCCTGTGGCTCCTCCCACAGACCCCTGTATAAAGGCGATTGAGGCCTGATGCCCGGCCTCATTCTCCAGGATGTAGTGTTGTTCATTCTTCCAGTCAATAAAAGCCTATATCTCGCTTCTTACATCTCAGAATGAGTTATTGATGGTGCATCAATATCTCAGAAAGGATGTATTCTCGTTGGACAGAGTTAAGAGGAGGTTCACGAGGATGATTCTGGGAATGAAGGGCTTAACTCATTAAGAGTGTCTGGCAACTTGGGGCCTGAACTCACTGGAATTTAGAAGAATGCAGGAGGGATGTCATTAAAACCTAGCAAATGTTGAAAGGGCTAGATAGGGTGGATGTGGAGAGGATATTTCCCGTGGTGGGGGTATCCAGAACCAGAGGGCACAGCCTCAAAATTGAGCGGTGACCTTTTAGAACAGAGGTAAGGAGGAACTCTTTTCGCCAGAGAGTAGTGAATCTGTGGAATGCCCTGTCACAGACTGTGGTGCAGGCCAAGTCCATGGATATATTTATAGTGGAAGTTGATTGTTTCCTGATCGGTCAGGGTATCAAAGGCTATGGCAAGAAGGTAGGTGTATGGGGTTGAGTGGGATCCAGGATCACCCATGGTGGAATGGTGGAGCAGACTCGAAGGGCTGAATGGCTTAATTCTGCTCCTATATCTTATGGGGTAATAGTCTTATAATTCTGTATAAGCAAGGTTCAATATTGTTTACCTCATTTCCAGTACAACAGTACAAAGGAGAATGGAATGATTGTTACTCTGGATCCAATGCCACATAATAAAAAAAATAAGATTAAAAGCACAATAATAAAAGAAAACACAATAAATATAAATACATATGATAGCTATACACATTGTATCTCCATAAAGTGATGCTAAGCACAGGAGTGCCTGTACATACGGTGACTGACAGGAAATCTGTAGTGGTGGTTGGGGGTGTGAAGGGTGAGTTTGTGGGTGAAGCTGTTGATCAGTCTTACTGCTTAAGGAAAGTAACTGTTTTTGAGTCTGGTGGTAGCCTCCTCCCTGATGGAAGTGTGACAAATAGTCCAAGAACAGGGTGGGTGGGATCCTTCATGCGTTATCTTTGTAAATCACTTTCTATAATACATTGTAATACATAATAGCATGTTTTATTCCCTATCCACCCTTTAACCTCCAACTTGATTACTGCTTTTAATTACTTTTATAAACCTTTATTCTTTATAATTGTTGAATGTTTTGTTTGCATGTCGCGCCCTGACCAGCACACAACAGCAAGATCCTAATACATGTAAATGTATGTGGTGGATAAAGTTTGCTGTCTTTTGCATATGGTTGTTTGTTCGTTCATGTGAGGTTTTTCATTGATTCTATTGTGTTTCTTTTTACTTGCTGTGAACGCCCTCAAGGGAATGAATCTCAGGGTTGTGTATGATGACATATCTGTACTTTGATAATAAATTTACTTTGAGCTTTGATCTTTGAGTTGATCCTTAAAAAGCTACAGCATATAAAGCTACTGACCAAGTGCTGGAAACTAGGACTATTATTGATAGAATTTGGTAGCTAGCACAGACACTGTGGGCTGAAGGTCCTGGTTCAGTCAGTGAGAATCTCAACCATTAGATCTGTCTAACCTGAGCCTGGACTCGCTGGAGTTTAGAAGATTCTGTGGGGGATCTCGTTGAAACTTATCGACTATATTAACCCGAGATGGAATGGATGTGAAGAGGATGTTTCTTATAGTGGGTGAATAGGACCAGAGGATTCAGCCTAAGAATAGATGGATGTCATTTAGAACAGAGGTGAAGAGGAATTTCTATAGCCAGAGGGTGCTGAATCTGTGGAATTTATTGTCACAGACGGCTGTGGAGGCCAAGTCATTGAGTATATTTAAAGCAGGCATTGATAGGTTCTTGACCAATTAGGGCATCAAAGGTTACAAGGAGAAAGCAGGAGAATGGGGTTGAGAGGGATAATTTCAGGCATGAAGGGATTGCAGACATGACTCGATGGGCTGATTGGGCTAATTATGATCCTATGTCTTGTGGTCTTATGGTTTATGGTAGGCAAACTAACAATGTGAGAACAACAATGAGGTAATGTGAGGCTGCTGAGAAGCCTTGAATACTGCTCAATTAGAAGGGTTCACTTGCCTGTCAACACCTGCCAGTTGTTACAACATGTTCTTCAGCTGAGTGGCTGCCGTCCAAGAAAATGATAGCCAAACTGATTGCAGTATGCAGCAGCCACCAGCTCTGGTGTGAACACCACACTATCTTAGTGTCTGTGACTGATATGAGAGCATCTTTCAGGTGGATGAACCCACAGAAAGCATCTGGCCCAGACGGGGTACCTGGCCAAGTACTAAAGACCTGTGCTGATCAACTGCCTGGAGTGTTCGCCGAGATCTTTAACCTCATACGTCAGCAGTCTGTGGTGCTCACCTACTTCAAGCAGGCCTCAGTTATACTGGTGCCTAAAAAGAATGTAGTGACCTGCCTCAACGACTATAGTCCAGTAGCACTTGCATCCACAGTGATGAAGTGTTTTAAGAGGCTGGAGATGAAACATAGCAACTCCTGCCTGAGAAGTAACTTGGATCTGCTCCAATTTGTGAAATGACACAATGGGTCCATGGCAAATGCAATTTCATTGACTCTTCACTCAACCCTGGAACATCTGGACAGCAAAGATGCATACACCAGACACTCTTCATTAACTACAGGTCTGCATTTCAATAATATCAACCCCTCAAAACTAATCAATAAGCTCCAAGACCTTGACCTCACTACCTCCTTGTGCATTTGGATCCTCCATTTCTTCACTTGCAGAATCCAGTCAATTTGGATTGGCAACAACACCTCGTCCACCGTCTCCATCAGCATAGGTTCACCATAAGCTTTATGGCTGTGAGTCTAAATAGGGCTCCAACGCCATATTTAGTTTGCTGATGACACCACTGTTGTAGGCCGAATCAATGGTGGTGATGTATCAGCATTTAGGAGGAAGGTTGAAAATCTGGCTGAGTGGAGCCACAACAGCAGCCTCTCACTCAATGTCAGCAAGACCAAGGAGCTCATTATTGACTTCAGGAGGAGGAAAGCAGAAGTCCACAAGCCAATCCTCAACGGAGTATCAGAGGTGGACAGGATCAGCAACTGTAAATTTATCCGTTTATCATTCAAAGGACCTCAATCACAGCAAACAGAAAGAAACACAACCGAATCAATTAAAACCCTCAAACGACAGAAATGGAGATTACGAAGAAAGCACAGCGGCACCTCTACTTCTTTAGAAGTTTGCAAAGATGCGGCATGACATGTCAAACTCTGACAAACATCTACAGATGTGTGGTGCAGAGTACATTGACTGGCTGCAACACAACCTGCTCTGGAAATACCAACACCCTTGAACAGAAAAAACTACACAAAGTACAGGTAGTGGATACATAGCAACATAGAAAACCTACAGCACACTACAGGCCCACAAATCTGTGCTGAACATGTCCCTACCTTAGAACTACCTAGGCTTTACCCATAGCCCTCTATTTTTCTAAGCTCCATGTAGCCATCCAGGAGTGTCTTAAAAGACCCTATCGTTTCCACCTCCACCACCGCACCAGCAGCCCATTCCACATACTCGCCACTCTCTGCGTAAAAAACTTACCCCTGACATTTCTTCTGTACCTGCTTTCAAGCACCTTAAAGCTGTCCCTCTCGTACTAGCCATTTCAGCCCTGGGGAAAAAAGCCTCTTGACTATCCACACAATCAATACCTCTCATTATCTTGTACACCTCTATCAGGTCACCTCTCATCCTCTGTCACTCCAAGGAGAAAAGGCTGAGTTCACTCAACCTATTCTCATAAGGCATGCTCCCCAATCCAGGCAACATCCTTGTAAATCTCCTCTGCACCCTTTCTATTGTTTCCACATCCTTCCTGTGGTGAAGCGACCAGAATTGAGCACAGTACTCCAAGTGGGGTCTGACCAGGGTCCTATATTGCTGCAACATTACCTCTTGGCTCTTAAACTCAATCCCATGGTTGATGAAGGCCAATGCACCTTCTTAATCACGGAGTCAACTTGTGTAGCAGCTTTGAGTGTCCTGTGGACTCAGACCACAAGATCCCTCTGATCTTCCACACAGCCAAGAGTCTTACCATTAATGCCATTTTCTGCCATCAGATTTGACCTACCAAAATGAACCACCTCACTCTTATTTGGGTTGAACTCCATCTACCACTTTTCAGCCCAGTTTTGCATCCTATCAATGTCCCGTTGTAACCTCTGACAGCCCTCCACATTATCCACAACATCCTCAACCTTTGTGTCATCTGCAAATTTACTAACACATCCCTCCACTTCCTCATCCAGGTCATTTATAAAAGTCACAAAGAGTAAGGGTCCCAGAACAGATCCCTGAGGCACTCCACTGGTGACCGACCTCCATGCAGAATATGACCCGTCTACAACCACTCTTTGCCTTTTGTGGGCAAGCTAGTTCTGGATCCACAAAGCAATGTCCCCTTGGATCCCATGCCTCCTTACTTTCTCAATAAGCCTTGCATGGGTTACATTATCAAATGCCTTGCTGAAGTCCATATACACTACATCTACAGCTCTACATTCACCAATGTGTTTAGTCACATCCTCAAAAAGTTCAATCAGACATAAGGCATGCCTGCCTTTGACACAGCCATGCTGACTATTCCTAATCATATTATGCCTCTCCGAATGTTCATAAGCCCTGCCTCTCAGGATCTTCTCCATCAACTTACCAACCACTGAAGTAAGACTCACTGGCCTATAATTTCCTGGCCTATCTCTACTCCCTTTCTTGAATAAAGGAACAACATCCACAACCCTCCAATCCTGCGGAACCTCTCTCATCCCCATTGATGATGCAAAGATCATCGCCAAAGGCTCAGCAATCTCCTCCCTCACTTCCCACAGTAGCATGGGGTATATCCTGTCCAGTTCTGGTGACTTATCCAACTTGATGCTTTCCAAAACCTCCAGCATATCCTCTACCTTAATATCTACATGCTCAAGTTTTTCAGTCCACTGCAAGTCATCCCTATAATCGCCAAGATCCTTTTCCGTAGTGAATACTGAAGCAAAGTATTCATTAAGTATCTCTGCCATCTCCTCCGGTTCCATACACACTTTTCTACTGTCACACTTGATTGATCCTATTCTCTCATGTCTTATCCTCTTGCTCTTCACATCCTTTAATCCTGTCCACCAAAATCTTCTCATGGCCCCTTCTGGACCTCCTAATTCCATTCTTAAGCTCCTTCCTGCTAGTCTTATAATCTTCTAGGTCAAGTCAAGTCACTTTTTATTGTCATTTCAACCATAACTGCTGATACAGTACACAGTAAAAACGAGACAATGTTTTTCAGGACCATGGTGCTACATGAAACAATACAAAAACTATACTGAACTACGTAAAACAATACAAAAAAACCTACCCAGGACTGCATAAAGTGCACAAAACAATGCAGGCATTACAATAAACAATAAACAAGACAATAGGCACAGTAGAGGGCAGTAAGTTGGTGTCAGTCCAGACTGTGGGTATTGAGGAGTCTGATGGCTTGGGGGAAGAAACTGTTACATAGTCTGGTCGTGAGAGCCTGAATGCTTTGGTACCTTTTCCCAAGACGGCAGGAGGGAGAAGAGTTTGTATGAGGGGTGCATGGGGTCCTTCATAATGCTGTTTGCTTTCCGGATACAGCATGTAGTGTAAATGTCTGTAATGGCAGGAAGAGAGACCCCAATGTTCTTCTCAGCTGACCTCACTATCCACTGCAGGGTCTTGCGATCCAAGATGGTGCAATTTCCGAACCAGGCAGTGATGCAGCTGCTCAGGATGCTCTCAATACATCCCCTGTAGAAAGTGATGAGGATGGGGGGTGGGTAATGGACTTTCCTCAGCCTTCGCAGAAAGTAGAGATGCTGCTGGGCTTTCTTTGCTATAGAGCTGGTGTTGAGGGACCAGGTGAGATTCTCCGTCAGGTGAACACCAAGAAATTTGGTGCTCTTAACGATTTCTACCAAGGAGCGGTCGATGTCCAGCGGGGAGTGGTCGCTATGTGCCCTCCTGAAGTCAACAACCATCTCTTCTGTTTTGTTCACATTCAGAGACAGGTTGTTGGCTCTGCACCAGTCCGTTAGCCGCTACACCTCCTCTCTCTAAGCTGACTCGTCGTTCTTGCTGATGAGACCCACCACGGTCGTGTCATCGGCGAACTTGATGATGTGGTTCGAGCTGTGTATTGCAGCACAGTCGTGGGTCAGCAGAGTGAACAGCAGTGGACTGAGCACGCAACCCTGGGGAGCCCCCATGCTCAGTGTGATGGTGTTGGAGATGCTGCTCCCGATCCGGACTGACTGAGGTCTCCCAGTCAGGAAGTCTAGGATCCAGTTGCAGAGGGAGGTGTTCAGGCCCAGTAGGCTCAGTTTTCCAATCAGTTTCTGAGGGATGATTGTGTT
Organism: Hemitrygon akajei; assembly: GCF_048418815.1. Taxonomy (NCBI): domain Eukaryota; kingdom Metazoa; phylum Chordata; class Chondrichthyes; order Myliobatiformes; family Dasyatidae; genus Hemitrygon; species Hemitrygon akajei. Next base: position 3,824,568 of record NC_133133.1, read on the forward strand.
GAATGCTGAACTGAAGTCTATGAACAGCATTTGAACATACGCGTCTTTTTTGTCCAGGTGGGTTAGAGCCGGGTGGAAGGTAATGGCAATGGTGTCGTCTGTTGAGCGGTTGGGACGGTACGCAAACTGCAGGGGGTCCAGTGAGGGGGGCAGCAGGGTCTTGATGTGCCTCATGACGAGCCTCTCGAAACACTTCATGATGATGGATGTGATTGCAACGCGACAGTAGTCATTTAGGCAGGACACTGAAGACTTCTTCGGCACAGGGATGATGGTGGCGGCCTTGAAGCATGTTGGAATGGTGGCGCTGCTCAGGGAGATGTTGAAGATGTCTGTGAGAACATCTGCTAGCTGGTCTGCACATCTTCTGAGCACTCTACCAGGAATGTTGTCTGGTCCAGCAGCCTTCCGTGGGTTAACCCTGCACAGGGTTCTTCTCACATTGGCCACGGTGAGACACAGCACCTGGTCATTTGGAGGAGGGGTGGACTTCCTCGCCGCCACATCATTTTCTGCCTCAAAATGAGCGTAGAAGTTGTTCAGCACATCTGGGAGGGAAGCATCACCGGCATAGGCAGGTGATGTTGTTCTGTAGTTGGTGATGTCCTGAATGCCCTTCCACATGCGCTGCGTGTCGCCGCTGTCCTGGAAGTGGCTGTGGATTCGCTGGGCGTGTGCACATTTTGCCTCTCTGATGGCCCGGGACAGTTTGGCCCTCGCTGTTGTTAGGGCTGCCTTGTCATCTGCTATGAAGGCAGAGTCATGAGTCCTCAGCAGTGCACGCACCTATCATTACCTAGTTTTTTGAACCTTTCGTAAGCTCTTCTTTTCTTCTTGACTAGATTTACAACAGCCTTTATGCACCACGGATCTTGTACCCTACCATCCTTTCCCTGTTTCATTAGAACGTACCTACCCAGAACGCCACACAAATATCCCCTGACCATTTGCCACATCTCTTCCGTATGTTTTCCTGAGAACATCTGTTTCCAATTTATGCTTCCAGCATAGTCCATCACAGATAAATCCCTCCCGACCATTCAGCCCTTCATCAGGGGCCCTCACCACGCTCTCTTCTTGCTGCTGCCATTGGGAAGCAGGTACAGGAGCCTCAGCACCAGGTTCAGGAACAGTTACAAACCCTCAGCCATCAGACTGTTGAACCGGGGGGGATAACTTATGTCACTCACCCATCACTGAACTGTTCCCACAACCTACAGACTCACTTTCAAGGACTCTTCATCTCATGTTCTTGTTAGTTACTGCTTATTTCTTTTTCTCTTTTGTAATCACACAGTTTTGTGTCTTTTGCACATCGGTTGTTTGTCCGTCCTGTTGCGTGCGGATTTTCATTGATTCTATTGTGTTTCTATGTAGTTACTGTGAATGCCTGCAAGAAAATGAATCTCAGGGTTGTATATGGTGACATATATGTTCTTTCAAAAATTTTACTTTGAACACCAGATTAACATATACAAGGTGCTGGAAGAACTCATCAGGTGAGGCAGCATTTATAGAGATGCATTATCAATGTTCTGTGCTGAGGTCTTTCATCAGGACTGGAAAGGAAGGGGAAGGTACCAGAATGGGGGGGGGGGGGGGGGGGGGAGGGTGAATGAAGTTAAAAGCTGGAGGTGATAGCTGGAAAAGTCAAAGGATAACACTCCACCTCCACATACATTGTTTCACCTATCACCTTCAAGCTTGTCCTCCTTCCCCTCCCCGAATCTTTTTATTCTGGTGCCTTCCTTTCCAGTCCTGATGAAGGGCCTCAGCCTGAATTGTGGACTGTTTACTCTTTTCTATTGATGCTGCCTGGCCTGCAGAGTTCCTCCGGCATTTTATGTGTGTTGACTGTTTGTTCCTCTCCATTTCTCAACCTGACCTGCTGAGTTTTGTGAATGTTGCTCTGGATTTCCAGCACCTGCAGAATCTCTTGTGTTGATGATTTTCCACATCAAGGTGTCTGGGATAATCATGTCTGATCTCTCCATGCACATATTCCCCAGAAACTGACATTAATGAATGAATTTGCTGCCTTGTTCCTCTTTCTGTATAGATGTTATTGAAATGCAGTAGCTATTGAACTCCCACATCGTACCCTCAGCTCCAAAGGATGTCTCTGCTCTTTAATATTGTCCGTGCTAGCAGGGTATGTCACTTTCACAGCCTCCTGGGAGAGCGCAAGGTCAACCTGCCACTGGGGCTGTGGAAAAGGCTGTCACACAGATTCACAAAGTTCACTGTAAATTTATTATCAAAGTACATATGTGACACCATATACAATAGTGAGATTCATTTTCCAGAGGGCATACTCCAAGAAACACAATAGAATCAATGAAAGACTGTACCCAACAGGACAGACAAACAACCAGCGTGCAAAAGGTAACACACCGTGCAAATACAAAAGAAAAAATAATCCTAATTATAATAATAAAAAAGTAAACAATAAATGTTGAGCAACACACACAAAATGCTCGAGGAACTCAGCATGCCAGGCAGCATCAATGGAAAAGAGTCCAGTCGTGCTTCAGGCCGAAATGTCTGCAGGTTTTCTCTTGTTTGTGAATAAATATTGAGAACAGGAGATGAAGAGTACATAGAACATAGAACAGCACACTAAAGGCCCTTCAGCCCACAATGTTTTGCCAACATTTGAACCAATCCAGTCAATCTAACCATTTCCTCCTACACAGTCCCCCGTTTTTTCTATCATCCATGTTGCTATCAAAGAATTTTTTATATGCACCTAATATATCTACCTCTACCACCACTCCTGCAGATGTTCTATGCACCCACCACTTTCAGTAAAAAAAAATGTACCTCTGACATCCCACCAATACTTTCCTCCAATTGCCTTAAAATATTACCTCTGGTATTAGCCATTTCCACATATCCTGGGAAAAAGTCTTTGGCTGTCTATTCAATCTATGCCTCTTGTCATCTTGTACACCTCTATCAAGTCACCTGTCATCCTCCTTCTCACCAACGAGGAAAGCCCCAGCTCACTCAAGTTATCTTCATTAGACATCTCTCTAATCCAGGCAGCATCCTGTAAATCTCCTATGCACCCTTTCTAAAGCTTCCAGATCCTTTCCATAATGAGTTGACCACAACTTAATAATCTAAGGGTAGACTCCAAAATCGCTCTGTTCATCCACACTGCCATTAACCCTGTATTCTGCCTTCAGAATTGACCCTCCAAAGTGAATCACTTCACATTTCTCAAATTGAACTTCATTTACCACTTCCCAGTCCTGTCAATATCCTGTTTTAACCTACAAAAAGCTTTCTACACCATCCACAATACCACCAACCTTCATGTCGTTTCAAAGGTACATTTAATTTCAGAGAAATATATACAATATATATCCTGAAATGCTTTTTCTTCGCAACCATCCATGAAAACTGAGAATGAATAATAATTAAATGTTAGAACCCCAAAGTCCCCCCTCCCCACCAGCACCCCTCGCTCTTACGCATAAACCCCCCTCCCCCACCAGCAAAACACCCGCCACCAGAGCGTCCAAGCGAGAGCAAAGCAACAGTAATGGCACAGGCTTGCAGTACCCCAGAGACCACTTGTTCGTCCGGTATTCGACAAACCACACGCTCTGTCTCCCTAATAAGGGGAAAAGAGGTGCCTCCATTTCACAGCGAGAGGGGAGACATGACAAACAACTCGCTGGTTTACAATATTAAAAGTACAATGCGTTGCTTTTTCTGAGCGCTGTGTCCAAGATCTCCGGTCTCTGGGCATGCAGCCGTTGATCTTACGACTCCCCTGCCGTGACACCGACCTTCGATCCGCCCATCTCAGGCCTCCGAAGGTGAGCTGGGCGCTTTGGCCGAGCCCTTGGCGTGCCGAACGAACCCGAGAGCAGGTCCCATTCCCGCAAAGAACCGTTACAAACTTACTGCGATGAGGAGATACCTTTCCTCGCACCTCCGGGACACCTTCTTCGCCGTGTGTCGTGGATCCACCCGCTATTTCATCCTTCGACGGATTCATGCATGCAAACGTCGTTTTTTTTTACTGTTTCCGCCGTCAAAAATCGCAAAATCGCCCATCTGCGGACCCCAGACCCGTCGGCTCCGACGCCAACACGCATGAATCTGGGATCGCGACCCCCGCTGCCAGTCACGGCACCGGACAGACTCCGAACCCTGACTCCAGTACCACCAACGCGGGTTCCTACAGCCATGGACACCCCCTCAGAGACTCCGGCCTTGAACTTCCAGTCGGACCTCCACGCCTGATCTCTCCCCTCTCCCCCCACCAGCACGCTGGATCCCAGCCTTGACCTCCGAGCTGGACCTCCACGCCTGCCCTCTCCCCCCCTCACCCCACCTGCACGCTGGATCCCAGCCTTGACCTCCGAGCTGGACCTCCACGCCTGCCCTCTCCCTCCTCCCCCCCACCAGCACGCTGGATCCCAGCCTTGACCTCCGAGCTGGACCTCCACGCCTGCCCTCTCCCCCCTTCCCCCACCACCACGCTGGATCCCAGCCTTGACCTCCGAGCTGGACCTCCACGCCTGCCCTCTCCCTCCCTCCCCCCACCAGCACGCTGGATCCCAGCCTTGACCTCCGAGCTGGACCTCCACGCCTGCCCTCTCCCCCCTTCCCCCACCACCACGCTGGATCCCAGCCTTGACCTCCGAGCTGGACCTCCACGCCTGCCCTCTCCCTCCCTCCCCCCACCAGCACGCTGGATCCCAGCCTTGACCTCCGAGCTGGACCTCCACGCCTGCCCTCTCCCCCCTTCCCCCACCACCACGCTGGATCCCAGCCTTGACCT